>NW_026901368.1:0-382930 GCF_033783945.1 Neopsephotus bourkii | reverse complement strand
TATTCAAGGATCACCTGCTACAAGCTCAGGAGTGTTGCACCCCAACTAGAAGGAAGTGCAGCAGGAGGACCAGGAGACCTCCTTGGATGGATAAGGAGCTGCTGAGGAAACTTCGAAGGAAAAAAGAGGCTTATAAAAGGTGGAAGCAAGGACAGGCGGCCTGGGAAGAACACAGGGATGTTGTCCAGGAAGCTAGGGACCAGGTTAGGAAAGCTAAGGCCCAGTTAGAATTAAACTCACCTAGGGATGTTAGGATAACAGGAAGGGATTCTATAGGTACACAGCGAATAAAAGACAGACTAGGGACAACATGGGTCCTCTCCGGAAGCTATCGGGAGAACTGGCTATCCCTGGATTTTAAGAAGGCTGAGGTTCTGAATGACTTCTTTGCCTCAGTCTTCACTGGCAAATGCTCTGACCGCACCACCCAAGTCTTGGAAGGCAGATGCAGGGACTGTGAGAATGAAGACCTTGGGCCTATTGTAGGAAAGGATGTGGCTTGAGACCATCTTAAGAACCTGCACGTACACAAGTCCATGGGACCTGATGAAATCCATCTGCGGGTCTTGAAGGAGCTGGTGAATGAAGTTGCTAAGCCGCTGTCCATAATATTTGAAAAATCATGGCAGTCAGGTGAAGCTCCCGATGACTGGAAAAAGTGAAATATAACCCCCATTTTCAAGAAGGGGAAAATGGATGACCCAGGGAATTACAGAGCAGTCAGTCTCACCTCTGTGCCTGGCAAAATCTTGGAGCAGATTCTCCTGGAAGGCATGCTAAGGCACATGAAAAACAACAAGGTGCTTGGTGACAGCCAACATGGCTCCACTAAGGGGAAATCCTGCCTGAACCAATTTGGTGGCCTTCTATGATGGGGCTACAGAACTGATGGACAGGGGTAGAGTGGTTGACGTCATCTACCTGGACCTGTGCAAAACTTTCAACACTGTCTCACATGACATCCTCATCTCTAAATTGGAGAGACATCAATTTGATAGATGGACTACTCAGTGGATAAAGAGCTCGCTGGATGGCTGCACGCAAAGAGTTGCGGTCAGTGGCTCAATGTCCAGCTGGAGACCAGTAACAAGTGGTGTACCTCAGGGATCAGTGTTGAGACCAGTCTTGTTGAGCACCTTTGTCGGTGACATGGACAATCGGTGACATGGACAATGGGATTGAGTGCGCCCTCAGCAAGTTTGAAGATGACACCAAGCTGTGTGGTTTGGTTGATACGCTGGAAGGAAGGAATGCCATCCAGAGGGACCTTGACACGCTTGTGAGGTGGGCTAATGCCAACCTTATGAAGTTTAACCATGCCAGGTGCAAGGTCCTACACCTGGCTCAGAACAATCCCAGGCACAACTACAGGTTGGGCAGAGAAGAGATTCAGAGCAGCCCGGTGAAGAAGGACTTGAGGGTGTTGGTCAATGAGAAAATGAACATGAGCCAGCAGTGTGCGCTTGCAGCCCAGAAAGCCAACCGTATCCTGGACTGCATCAAAAGGAGTGTGATTAGCAAGTCAAAGTAGGTGATCCTGCCCCTGTACTCTGTTCTCATGAGACCTCACTTGGAGTATTAGGTGCAGTTCTGGTATCCTCAACATAAAAAAGACATGGAACTGTTGGAACAAGTCCAGAGGAGGGCCACAAGGATGATCAGGGGACTGGAGCAACTCCCGTATGAAGATAGGCTGAGCAAGTTGGGGCTGTTCAGCCTGGAGAAGAGAAGGCTGCATGGAGACCTCAGAGCAGCCTTCCAGTATCTGAAGGGGGCCTATAGGGATGCTGGGGAGGGACTGTTCGTTAGGGACTGTAGTGATAGGACAAGGGGTAATGGGTTAAAACTTCAACAGGGGAAGTTTAGATTGCATATAAGGAGGAAATTCTTTCCTGTTAGGGAGGTGAGGCAGTGGAATGGGCTGCCCAGGGAGGTTGTGAATGCTCCATCCCTGGTGGTGTTCAAGGCCAGGTTGGACAGAGCCTTGGGCTACATGGTTTAGTGTGAGGTGTCCCTGCCCATGGCAGGGGGGTTGGAACTAGATGGTCTTAAGGTCCTTTCCAACCCTAACTATTCTATGATTTTATGATTAATTCGAAAGAGTAGACCTTCAGCAGAAAGTCCATTAAAAAAAAAAAAACAACAAAAAAGAAAACAAGTGCATAAACGTATCATTAAATGGCACCCTCATGTTTAATTCCTCGCACGATCTTCTAAAATATACTCCTCATGACTGCTGAGTACCTCAGTGACATCGCACAAGCTTCCTGCCTGCATAGCATTAGCATCAGGAAAGCTTTATTTGGGATCTTACGACAGGTTTCTGTTAGGAAGGTGACATTGAGGTATTTTGTATCCCTGTAGCCCTATTTATTTGATTTTCCTGCTAGCAGATTCATACCTGCCTTTTTCTACAATTAACTATGCACAAAAAAAGCATAGCCACAGGTTCTTACCCTCAGCACTGTCTCATTTCCCTTTGTTAATCCCTTCTACTAGAAATCACAGGTACTGTGTCCCCCATACTAAATCTCAATCAAAATTGACTATAGATCTCCAGTTCTTGTTACATTGGAATATGCTGTGTGAGAGATGAGTTTTAGCAGCTGGTCACTAGCAGAGACTAGAAATATCTGGTAGTCCTAGGGTTATAAATGAAAAGATGTCATCCTCCTGGGGAGCACAAGGAAAGTGTCTGGGTTTGACTCCGTCAGCTTGTGGCCTCAGACAGCTTTTCATCCCTCCATCTTTCAATGGCAAAATGGGGATAGTAGCACCTACTTTTGCAAATGCTCTCAGCATCCTTCAGTGAAAGGTGATATGAAAGTTTAAATCGTTGATCAATTCCGAAAGTAGTATGGGGTACCTTATCATAGAAAAGTTCCAACCTATTTCTTGAAAATAGACAGGATGAGACAATGAATGGCATAGGACTGTTATTGTGACTAGCTGGGCTTTGAAATAAGGTGGGCTTTGGTTAACTTAGTAGGATGAACAAATAGCAGGGGTTTTCAGCCTTTGTGAAACAGCATTTCAGTATCTCAGGCTGAAACAACAAGAAAAGGTGGCAAACCAAACAAAAAACAAAAAAGATTTTAGCCTAGCAAACAAAAAAGATATTAGCCTAGCTTTAATGAGGCCCCAATCTTAAGTTTGAAAGTCTGTGAGGAATCTTGCCCTTATATAACAAACCTCTGTCTCAAGGTGGACACTGAATAGTTACTAGTAACAACAAGGAATATGACATTCAGTTCTCTTTTGAACATTTATCTTTGCCAACATTTGCCCAAGATAAACTTTAATCTTTTTTCTGCCCAACTAACAATGACTTTCACCAATATTTTGAGCAAGAAACTGCTTTCACAAAGCTGTCTCAGATGCATTTACTCATATTCTCAGTACTTGCCTTTTTGCCACACAAGGGATGTTTTCTCCCATGATTGACACAAGCAGGCCCTTGTTTCACCCGGATGTAATATGTGCTCTCAAACTGAGGCACGAACTCAATTTCAGCTGCTTCAAGATCAACTCCTAACTCAGAAATATCAGCAAGTTGAGGAGGGCTTTGCTTTGTAAACACTCCTTTGTTAATGAAATTGGAAATGTTCAGAGGAGGAATTTTCCATGAGTAATCATTGCTCATATAAACACTACTTAGAAGTCCCTTTCCTCAAATTCACTTTGACAGCTGCTTGGGAAATAATAATAATAAAAAATCTTATTGTTATATCAACAGAATGAACATCTGCAGGTTCAAGCACTGGAACCCAGATTTCTGGGTCTTTATCCAACAGGATGTTCTCTGCTGCTTTGTGGCTGGGTTACACCCAGTTAGGGGATAAGACTCAGGGTGATGGTCCACTTCTGGAGACCACCACTTTCAGAGGATGCCAAGTAAACTCTGATGCCATTAGCTAAAGGGAAACAGACTTTGCTGCATCTATGTGTTTCCTGTATCTTAAAAGTCTTTTTCTTTCCTTGCTGCCATCCACAAGCTGATTCCACTTACTGCCTCCTATCTTAGAAATAGATTGTCACCTCTTGGGGAAAGGGTGCTGGATCTTTGTTACATGTTTCTCTGGCACCCTGTGAAAATGGTGATGGGATCTCCAGGGAATTCTGAAGTACAGATCATGAATCTGACAGACTATTCTATGGAGGGGCTGTCAATCAGCAGCAAGCTATTCACGTCCCCTCTGTCAGGCTCTCATCACCCCACTGCAAGCTGTTGCCAGGGTTTCAGCAGCTAGAGCACAGGGGACTGGAAACAGCTCAGGGCCAGGCAATGCAGCCCAGGCCAGCTTTCAGCACAGGCAAAGGAGGCAGTTGCCTGGAACAGGTTATTGCTGCAAGGGGGCTGGAGGAATATGAATGACAGAGACAAAAAATAGATAAGACCCTGCAACTTTTGCACATTGGAAAACTTCAGTATAAGGTGGTAACTCCAAGCTGCAGTTCCTGGCTGCATCTCCCACTCTTTTCCCAGAGCTCTTCCACCTCCAACTGATCCCCAGCTCTCCTACCCTGTCCTTGTCCCTCTCGTGATAACTGTGGCCTGGGACAAACACCCCTCTTTGGTCTTTGGAGGAGCTTAGGAGTTGCTGGAGGTCAACATCTAATTTTAGCCTGATAGCCTGAAGGCCTTTGAGAACACACAGTGAGACACCAGAGCTGTGGGTACCTACAGACCTCCCTGCTGCTGTCTTGCTGAATTGCTGTATAACGCCAATCTGAACCAAATAAAGCAGGATGTGTGGAAAAAAAGAAGTCAATGGAAGGTTGCTGCAATACTGTAGCTTTTTGGGAGATAGCATAGCAAGTGAAAAACATAATACAGAATAGAGAGAAAATCAAACAAACAAAAACAAATTTAAAAACCCAAGCTTAGGAACAACATAGGGGAGAATAGATAGGTGCTGGTGAATGACAGTATTCTACTGGTCAGCACAAGATCAGCCCTTTTTCTGCTGATTGAGAATGCTCAGTGTGCACAGACACCAGGAGAAACAGTGGGTGAAAAAGGCTGAGAAACAGCACTGTGCACCAGTTTGCATCAAAAAAGTGTGCTGCTTGAACCAGCAATGAATCATAGAATCTTAGGTTGGAGGGGACCTCAAGGATCATCTTGTCCAACCTTTCTTGGCAAAGCATGACCTAGACTAGATGTTCCAGCACCCTGTCCTGCCAAAAATGGTTAAATGGATGTTGAAAAATTGTGACTTATGAAATAAACCAATTTCCTTGAACTGCAGTTGTAGCACAAAGGTTTTTGAAGAGGTAAATGTTCCAATGCCTTGAAAAATAAGGTTAAAGAGAGGGAGTAATGTGAGCACTGCCTTGTACTGGCTCCTTTGAATTCAACACTATAAGTATTTCCCTTGTCACTGGTACTGGCCACAGTAAGAACTGGTTAAACTCAAAAGAGCAGAAATAATGAGGAGTAGAGTTGGGCTTTGCAATGCTCCTAGGACATATGGAGAATTGAGGTCCTGCTCCTAGGAAGAATGACCTGTTTAAAATCACTTCTGAGTCTTCAATTAGTGAAGGCAAGACAAAAAGAGAAAACAAATCTCACTAGGCTTTGACTAGGCTTCATCTGGGCTTTTTATATTCAGAACCTTCCACCTTTGCTCCAGGTGAGAAAGAGGACATATGAGAGATTAAAAGAGATTGTGTCATTGGTGCTGATTTCTTTCTTTAGCATAAAGGAAACTGGGTTTTTTTTGGCAAGAGCTTATTTTTTATTTTTACATTGGCAATATAGGTTGTGTCTAGGCTGATGCACTGATGACAGATGGCCTACTAAAATGAAGAAGATTAGGATAAGCAGAGTAACTGAAAGAGGAACTTTTGTTAACTGTTTATTTAACATCAGTGCTTAAACTTCAGCCTTTAGGAAACCCATATTAAAATTTAAATACTGGCACTTGAATTGATTCGCATGGTCTTTGTGAAACAGCTCAAAGATTCTTCACTAAAATGCTCAGCAAGTACAAACAGCAAAACACTGGAAGTGAAAATGTAGAAGCTTTTGCTCATCAAATGAAGCACAACAAGAATTTAGAAGATGTGTTACAGGAAGAGGGACAATTGTTAAAATCCTTGGAAGGTTACCTTTAAACACTTCTTCCCCTATAGTTCATAAATCATACAGAGGAGAGAAGCCAAGTTGCATCTCTCTATAAGATAGAAAAGAGTGTAAAGTTTTCCATAAATAGCCATTTTCTGCATTGAAATCTGCCTATGTAGAATATTTCTATCTTGGTTTCCAAAGAAAATAAGGAACTTACACAATCGAAGTTATGTACATATCAGCTCATCTCTGTGTCCCCTGACAAATTTTGAACCTGGTTCAACAAAGTCCGTTAGAACTACACAGGTTTCAGGAAAATTTACAGCCTGGGGGAGACAGGGACTTGATTAGTTGCACCAGCCAGAATAAGACAGGCTCCAGTTACTACTCTATCAGATGCTGAAGAATCCATGTTGGGGAGAGACATTATTCATATCAAAACTATGTATAAAGCTTAAATTAGCACCCTTGTTTAACCAGAAAGTTCAAGCTCAGGACCAACATCTACAAGAAACATGGTTTCATTAATTCTGCTGCCTATGGAGCAGCTTCTTCTTGCTAACATCTTTTGTTGAATGTAGCAACAAAGATGACACTTCTTCCATTAACACTGTATTTTCCAGTACTTATAAACTGATAACACTATTTACAGCACAAGCTTTTTAGAGACTTTTTAAGTTGGTGGCTCTCCTGGACCATATATGCAAGCAAACTCCTTACACAAGCATTTCTCTATTCCATTGCATTAAAGTTTGAGTGGTGAGTGTGTGGGTCAGACACAATTCAGAGTGCACTCTAGGTGTCTTGTAGGAGCATGGAGAAAGCCATCAGTTCACCCTGTAGTTCAGACACCCAGGGTCACTTTCAGGATGTTGTAATGAGCAATTACTTCTTCAAATGACAACCTTTTCAGTTCACTGCAGGATATATGTGAACATGGGGTGGTATAAGAGCTATACTCTAACTAAAAAGCCACCCAGGGCACTGCTGGTGTCTTGGCTGTTACCACATCCTCACAGCAGTTGTTACTTGGACTAAGCAAGGCTGTGCATATTCACAGGTTAAACTGTTGTAGCAGAACTTCCTGCTTTGGGATTCTCTTTTGACATGGTTTAATATCTAAAAGGTTAAACATGACAGGTATCAAGGCTATTTGCCTCAGCACTAACGCTGTGAATGGTATAAAATACATCCTTCCAGGAGAAAGGGCTTCACCTTATACATTCAGTCCCCATGAGGGTCCCTATGGCAAATTTAGTGGGCAGTGGCAGTGAGAGACTCTGATTTGTGGATGATAATGGTCACACATGGCTTGTGGAGTTTTTGAGAAAAGCCCATGCCTAATGAAGGTACTTCGAGTGCTAATGTGAACACAAATAGTACAATACTGCAACCCAGCCCACTCCCTTTCTTTCAGATCACAAATTATCAGAAAAGTCAAGAAGATTCTACTTAAATTACAAACTGAAAGCACTAGCTGATGTTGAGCTAGTTTCTATGAGCTAAAAATCATGTTAAAATTTCTTACAATTTGAAAACACATTTCACTTGCCCTTGGATGATGGCAGCCATGGAAATTTTGCTCAGATTTTCCAAGGTGATTCACTTTCTGGCTTTTGAGAAACTTGGTTACTGCCTGGTGCCAAAATTTTCTCAAACAAGCATTTTGAGCTAGATTGAATGTTGCAGTCCCAATAGTAACTTTAATAATTCTTCATGCTACTGCATTTCTATTTTGGGTCTTTTAAGAGCACCTCGCAATAGATCCTTTGGTAGATAACTTCAGTACATTTTCAAACACTTGGGAAAATGTCAGTGATGCGGTTTTGGCTTTGAAGGTCATCTTGGGACTTGAACTTCAAAGTTGTTGAAGATGTCCTGCTTTTTTCTATTTGTTCCCTCTAACACTGCGGCACAGAGACAATGCTTACAGCAATTCTAATGTCTTTTTAACAATTCTGTATTGCCCTTTCTTAAAACAAGTTCACCAAAGGTATTGATTTTTTGAACATGCCACGTATCTTCCTCCTGAAACTATTTGCAAATTGGAAGTCCAACCACTGAGGCTCATAAAAACACCCGAAGTCTTTTCTATCACTAGTGGGTCCAAAGGGCAAAATCTGCTTACTCTGTTTGATAAATCAGAGACAAATAAAGCAGATGAATTCTGGTCTACACGTAAATACAGACTAAACTCAACTAGACAGAGGAGCAGCTTTGACATTTCACTTCCCAGTAGGTATGAGACTGCTTCAGAGTTCTATGGGTTCTCTTTATGTATTCCATGCCATGTACACTTGGCTTATTAGTTAAAACATATTCTTTACTGTTTCCAATATGTTAAATTGAATGCATCTAATGAATATTGAGCTGCACTTTTCCTTCTTTATACATAATAATTTAAAATCATAAATTGCACTCTTTCCAGCCCAGGAACATTTTGCTCATTATATGGCTGCTGGGGATAATGTATCAGAGACAATAATGATGCTTGATTTTCATAAGGCGCACTAAATGGGAAGTGCTCAGAGCGATATGTTTTGATTATCAGACTAAGCAAACTATGACATGAGAATTCTTATTTACATGGAATACTAAGACTTCTTTCATAAAGTGATTTATTTAGCCAGAAGGACTGTTTAAGTATATCTGACCTGCTTTAACTGAGATCTAGATCATCTCAAGGTGGACATCTCTGATACACAGAGCACATGAATGATTGTCTAATCTAAGCTAGATATGCCAAATTATGCACTAAAATTCAGCCTGTAGGTGATACACCAAGAAAAGGTTTTTTTAATGCTATACATGTAGAAGTGGAATCAAATGCAGAATATACACTGGAAAGGCCCGTAGACAAAGAACAGATATTTTGTCCCAGATGCAAATTTCCATGCCTTCTACTCCTTTCCCAGCGCTCCTTCATCTTTCTCTATAGCAGTCTTCTGTCCCTCATGAGCTCCCTTCACTAAACAGCTACACTTCTGTCATTGCACAAGCGTGATGCCTTCCTAATACACTGAAAAAGCAAACCCATATATACACTCTCTTGTGTGCTCTGCGTTGTTTCTTCAGCTCCACCTATTGACATCCTAAAAAAGTAAGTGGTTGGGACAGCAAGTCTCTTCGATCTGTCTTGAGCACATTGCACAGCCTTGTACCTGTGCACAGATGACCCATTCCCCTGACCAAACTGCAGTTTAGCAGGTTGAGGGACATGACTAATCTCTGTGGATTCAGGACAGCTGATGAAACAAGATGTACTCTACCATGTTTTAAAGTAAATTATTCATTGGATCATGACAGAAACTTGTGCTTTACTTAAGAAAAGTTGAATACAAGCCAACCCAAAGGAAGAACAACCATCATTACCACTGTTACCAGATGGCCTGGTTTACAAGTCTGACACGAAGCCTAGTAAGTCAGTAGAGGTAATCAGGATGAACTATAGAGAAGTGAAAAAAAAGAAGATGAAAGAGCAAACAGCCAGTTATTTGTGCAGTTGGTGCACAATACTCCTCATTGACCAGACCAAGCTAAGTGAATGAAAAGTTTAAGTTAAAACTGACACACTGATCCGTAAGAAGTTGGGAAGATCCAAGCAGAGTTGGGAAGTTTGGAAGATGAGCGATGGACTCTGTTTTTCTCGCCTGCTATTTGGGATTATTTTTTCCCCTTCTTCACTGTGAAAGGCCTCTGTGGGCCAACAGACACTGATCACAGATCTGTAAAATGTCAGAATATGAAGGTTTTCTTTGAAAAGCTGGAAGTGGAGGAGGTACATGGGGAAAAGCAGAGCTAGACAGTGGGGGAACAGCTGACAGGCATCCATCACAGGCATCTGTCTGACACAAGGTCCTCTTTACCTTTTCACCTGGGCATCCTTCAAAGTGCAACCCTACCTTAGTGATCTTTCCCTAGGAAGACTATGTTCATCACAGCGTTGCTGGTAAGTCCCACAGAACTTGTACATTTGATATCTCCCTGGGTGACCCTTCTTGAAGGTCAGGTTTTCTCACTCAGAAAGAGCTGGTCCAGAATAAGTGTGCAGAAGCGAAGCCTCATGCAGGGCAGGGAGCACTGGGTCATGGGAACCCACATGAACTCTGGGCTTTCCTTTGGCTTAAGATCATTACTAGTTTATGACCTTGGTTGAAAAAGCAATTTCTCACTTTATGTCTCTCCTGCAATCTTTCATGAATAGCTTTTCTAAGCTCCTATTTAAAGGAGTGTGACAGATAATGGGGCTTTAAACTAGATGATCTTAAGGTCCTTTCCAACCCTAACTATTCTATTATTCTATAATCCCCAACTTACCCGGAGATGCATGCACCCAAATAATGGATAGCAAATAAGGACATAATGGAGAGATGTTCAACTTCCAGCAATATTGTATCTCACCAGTCCATACTGGAGAAATCACCGATGGCTCAGAGGTCAGCCAGAGGTGGGGTTTGCAGTGGGGGATTTGAGGCAATTGCTCTGGAACACCGAATACTTCTAAATAACTTCTTGATCTCTGGTTGGAAGGATCCTGTGAGGTGTAAACTAACATTACAAAACAAGAACTTGGAAAGGACACTGTGCTGACACTGTGCCCTTGTGGCCAAGAAGGCCAATGGCATCCTGGGTTGTATTAGAAGGGGGGTGGTTAGTAGGTCCAGAGAGGTCCTCCTTCCCCTCTACTCAACCCTGGTGAGACCTCATCTGGAATATTGTGTCCAGTTCTGGGCCCCTCAGTTTAAGAAGGACAGGGACCTGCTGGAGAGAGTCCAGCACAGAGCAACTAAGATGATTAAGGGAGTGGAGCATCTCCCTTATGAGGAAAGACTGAGGGAGCTGGGTCTCTATAGTTTGGAGAAGAGGAGGTTGAGGGGTGACCTTATTAGTGTATATAAATATATAAAGGGGGAGTGTCACGAGGATGGAGCCAGGCTCTTCTCAGTGGCAAACAATGATAGGACAAGGGGCAATGGGTACAAACTGGAGCACAAGAGGTTCCACTTAAACTTGAGAAGAAATTTCTTCTCAGTGAGGGTGACAGAACACTGGAACAGGCTGCCCAGGGAGGTTGTGGAGTCTCCTTCTCTGGAGACATTCAAAACCCGCCTGGACACGTTCCTGTGTAACCTTATCTAGGTGTTCCTGCTCCGGCAGGGGGATTGGACTAGATGATCTTTTGAGGTCCCTTCCAATCTCTAACATACTGTAATACTGTGATACTTTAACTAAATATATTGCTTTTCTCCAGCAGTATATTTGGTTTAAGGTTAATGTGACAAGAGCCCCGAACTACTAAATATGCCTCCATGAGCATTACTGTGGATAATGATGGCATTCAGAGATGTACTCGCACTTCTGCAGATCTCCAGGTATTACCTGAACCCTTCCAGCCTGCAAATGGGTACTGGTAGCCACAGAAAAATGGGCATTTCTGGCAGTCCTGCCCTAACAGTTGGGCTTGATGATATTAAAGGTCTTTTCCAGACTAACTGGGTCTACAAAACATCTTGACAACAGTCTCCCCATATCTCAGCATTTCTGGTTCCAGAAACTAGAGAAGGAATGGAAGGGGAAGACTAGAGGTATTTTATTTATACAACTTTTATGAAAGGTTTTATTGGAGTCACCCAACACAGTCAAAGATGGAGCAACATATCCATGATGGGGATGCTGGGATGGGAATGATGGGAAACATTATAGCTTTTATCTTCTCTCCTGTGTAGATAAAGCTTTTAAAGTAACTTTGCAAACTTTCTGGGGATAACCTGTCACCTAGAAGGTGCACAGCCTTGCTTCTGTTCTACAGTACCTCAAGACAGGAAGGAGGTGGCCAAGTTAATCTCCATGTAACTCAACCAGGCTGATGGGAGTTAGTACAGAGAATGAACTTGTCTTGCAGTTTGCTATATCTGATATATATAGTGTATGCTGGGCTGCATCCCCATAGCATAAGCAGCAGGTCGAGGGAGGGGATTCTTCATCTCTGCTGCTTTCTGAGGAGAACCCCCCCCCCCCCCAGTAATGCTCCAGCTCTGGGGCAACAGCACAAGAGGGATGTGGAGGTGTTGGAGTGAGGCCAGAGGAGGCCACGGAGATGATGCAATGGCTGAAGCAGCTCTGCTCTGGAGCCAGGCTGACAGAGCTGGGCTGGTTCAGCCTGGAAAAGAGAATGCTCCTTAAGGGAAGAACTTAGAGCAGCCTCCAGTGCCTAAAGCAGCTACAAGAAACATGAAGAAGGGCTTTGGACAAGGGCCTGTAGGGACAGGAAAAGGGGAATGGCTTTAACATGCCAGAGGGGAGATTGAGATGAGCTCTTAGGCAGAAGCTCTTCCTTGTGATGGTGACGAGGTGCTGGCACAGGGTGCCCTGAGAAGCTGTGTTCAAGACCAGGCTGGACAAGGTTTAGAGCAACCTGGCCTAGTGGAAGGTGTCCCTGCCCATGGCAGGGGCTAGAACTGGATGAGCTTTAAGGTCCCTTCCAACCCAAACTTCTCTGGGATTCTATGATTCGACAAATTGTGAGAGCTGATAGGACGTGATCCAGCTCAAGGATTTGCAACAGCATAGGTAAAACTTACATGTAGACATCTCAGTAATGAAGGTCAGACCTGAAAAAGAAAGTCTTGAGACGGAAAACCTTGGACAGCTGGATTTTCAGCTCCTTCTGCTGCCACAAGAATTGACTAGTATTCCTGTAAGGGCTTTGCTTCTTATGAGGAGGTATCGTCCCAAATACCCAGCAGCAGTGGCAGCAGCCAGTCTGGCAAAAGCTAAATAGACAGGAACAAATGCCACACTGACATCTGACCACTTACTCTCATGCCCACAGAGCATGCTGTTTCCAGTCATTTATTGGCTGTAGTGCCTGCAGCTTGAAACCGTTATGTCTTTGCTCACTGCTTCCCTGCTTTGAATCACTCCATCGGCATGTAGCTGCAGGAGCCATATTTTATGATGAGTTGCTGCAATCAATAAAGGACAGACATGAACACCCTGGGCTCTTTGATGGAGACTTTTGCCCATACTTACAGCCATTTTTTGTATTTATCATAAAAGTAGTTCCAACTGAAAGGTTTGTTTGAATGGGAGAAGATGTAGGAAATGCTCAGACTGCTGGAGGGCGCACAAGCTGAGGACAGATCTTTTGCCCAGGACAGATAGCCCAATTGAGAATAAAAGATATGGGTGCATCTGCATTAAAAGCCTGCCAAGGAAATTCCCAGACACCTCGTCAAAAACACTAGATAAGGCTTGTCATTTTAAATAGGTATGGGGAAAGAGAGGGGGTCCCAGGGTACTCTGCAAGGAAAAAAACATGCAGCCTGCATGGTTGGTTGAAGTCCAAAACCACACTGCCTCTTTACACAAGTCATGAGTCTGTGGACTTGTTCCATGGCCCCACACTTTTTCTGTACTGCTTCACACACATTTAGGAAACCAGTGCATAATCCCTACAGCTGTATATTTGCACTGTAAATTTACCAGCTGGTTTGTTACTTTACACACACACACACACACACACACACACATATATTCATACACAGTCTATGCCAAGGCTACAAGACCAATTCACAAACTGTGCCTAAAATTATTACAGAAAATGTTATACTCTACCTTCGAGTTTTCTGCAGTATGTCAGAAAACTGCCCCTTTGATCAGGTAGAACACAGGGGCAGAAATGATTTAGATTTTCATGTAGAAATGAGCTGTGAGAGGGTTTGGGGGGAGGAAACACAGCCTATATTCCAGGAAACTGGTATTATAAAGATTTTCAAAACCAGCAGTTATCTCACTAACCTCCAATCCATAATATCCCGCTTTCCCTATCATCTCCATATTATTATCTCTTTATGACAATTTTAAACTAGAGCAAAGAAAACAGAATAATATCAATAACACTCTTTACAGCTAGAACAAAATATTCAGCTCTCTGGTGGGAAAACTGGTCTTTCTTTCTTCCTTTCTCTCTTTCTAATTTTAAAATTCACTTAAGGTTCAGTGATTGAACAAAAGCAGACAAAAAATATTGCAGTAATCTGACATACAGAAGTGTAACACAAAGTCTGCTCATTATGGATAATATTTATGGCAGATCATAACATTGAATTACAACTCAGCCGCCTCAGCCAGAAATTTGTAACACCACACATGTGCTTCTAATTAAGGGCTTTTGAAGTTGCCCTGGATATTTATTTTCAAGGGATTTAGTGCAGAGAACGATTAAAGTTTGCTCTTGTTAGGAGTTCTGCAGTTAAAAAAAAAAAAAGTGAGAGAGATTGAAAATGGACCTCAAACTAATATTTACATTCATTTCTATGTGAGTATGTACGTGTACATCTGTTTATAAAAATCTATAAAAAAAAATGTGCATGTTAACACAGATAAAATAACATATAAAAAGAGGGAGACAAAGGGCCCTTTGTTTTAAATGTGGTCCAAGTCCAAAATTTGTGACCATAATTTTGTTTATAGGAAATCCTTTATAATGCTAGTTTAGTGTTTCCATATGGAATTCTCATAGGACTCTTTTTTTTTCCCTCCCCCTCCCTTTTTTATTTGGATAAGGCAAGAGAAAAGTGAGTGTACATTCCAAAGATGCATAGTCATTCCGGATCAAATTCAGTGGATTCTGGCAAGAGTTGAAAAACACAGATGCAGTGTTTTAGGTCTCCTGCTGTGCAGCCTGCAGCCATGAGTGTCTGGTTGAAGCACTTTGTAAAATCATGAAAACCCTATTAAATTAATGAAATATGATATACTGCATTTTCAAGCTAACTTTCCATTGAACTGTCCATGAAGATAGAATTTGGCTAGCTTGCTTATGCAGTGAGTGTGAACATAAGCACATACACACACACACAAGCACCCCCATGTGCACACCAATAGATGCAACCAGGAGCTGCTGCAGTCATTCAGAGGGCTCTTTTCCTTCTGCTTCTGCAGCTGAATCTTCCTCTCCAAGCCAGTGGAGCCTGAGCTGAAGCTCTCGCCAAGCCTGTTGTATCTTTTTCAGCACCTAGCTCACCCAACAGCCTCTATACAATTAGAGAGGTCCTGATGTTTAGGTGAAGGGAAACAGCCTCCAACACAGCTGCCCCTCTTCCAGCGTAAGACAAAATCCCTTGCTAGGAAACTACCCAACTGAAAGCAGTCTGACATTCTTACTTCATTTCCTATTAGGTTTCACTTAATAAAAACATCATATGTTTAGGCTTGGGTTTCTCTTCTCCTTTTTCAAAAGAAAAAGTGAAAGCAGTCCCCTGAGGAGAACAACCTTGATGTTAAAATTTTCCTCAAGACACAGGCAATTGCAGCCCCTCGCATACCTGCCAGAGTGAGAAAAGTATATATTTTAGTAAAGGCAGTGTACCCTTGCTTATTTATGTCTAGGCGCCCACTTGGTAGAAACTGCTAATAAGTTTCATAAAAGGCGGGTACCTGAGCACACTATACAACTGCTTGAGCTTTTCTTTACCTCCACGTAGGGTAGACAGAGCGCTCCCATAAAATATATTGCACTTCCAATTGTGTCTTTTATTCAAGGATCTGTAGGTACTTTAGAAACACCGAAATCCATACATGCTGCAGCCAGAAGGGACATTTCATCATTCAGCCCATGTAATACAGAGTGTAAATTTCATCCTGTAGCTGCTGTACTGAGCATAGTAGTAATATTGACTTGCAGTTTTGAGATAAAGCCTTTAAGAGAAGAGGAATCCACTCCTTTTCCTGGTAGTTTACCCCAACAGCTAAATAGGCCTTCTGTTTAAAACATTACCAGCAATAAATAACACATGAGGTTTAAGTTAATTTTGATAACAGGAGGATTTAAGTTGTACATCTGTGATTAAGACTGCCTGTGGGAGTCTTAACTGCAAATTTTTGAGCAAAAATTACGATAATGTACTTTTTTTCTCCTTTATCATCTCTACCAAGTTCTGCTTCATCAAATCCACAGATAAAGTCTAAGATTTTGTGTAGAAATGCATGGTGGTGATATTTAAATATCTCTTCATCCTTTTTGGTACAATCTTTCCCATTTCTGTTCTGTACATTTTCTGTCACTGAAGGCTTAATGCTTAGTAAGTAAGTTCACATCTTTCGATGAAAAGTGCTATTGCAAGCATCAAAGCAATTGAGAACTGGAAGTTGCTTTGCAAGAAAAATATCCAGAAATATGTCTATTTACTTAAAAATCCCAAATCCCTTTAGTCTGGAAATTAAGGCTTAAATTTCAGGACCATAGTGCCTGTTTGACACATTTGCTGGCCTCAGATATGCCAAAACAGAGACAATAAGCTGTCTGCTATTTCCCATTCAAAACAAGAAGGGCAAAGGAATGCCTAAAGTACTCGCTTTTTTTGTGTAAATAGAGTTTTGAACTTGAGATTGTTGCAACATCGTTGTTTGCATAAGGTTTAGATGTGAATTATCTTAGGTTGTGAATTACCTTCTGGAACTGCTTGTGTATCTCCCTTGACTAAAAGGAAATCTACAGTCTGTTATTCAGACCTCTGTGTCATTTCAGACATTTATTTTGGATAAGAACCTCATTATTTCTTCAACAGATTGAAATTAAGGCAATTGCTGAAGTGCTGCTACAGCTGTAGACTACAGTCTAATAACATAAGCAAAAATGGAGATAGCAGATTTAAGACTTTTTTTGTAGATTACAGGGTACAGGGTGCTGTGTTACTGTAACATCTGCCGCCAGGGTCCAGGAGTCAGCTAAGTTACTTTACAGGACTTGAAAAGTTATTGATATTATGATTCATAATACAATACCCTGTGGTCTTCCAATTTCCTTTAAAACACTGAATCATACATGTACAGATGCTAAAGGAACATTAATTAGCTATGTTAACAGACATCTTGAGAGGATTAATCTGCAAAAATTAGATAACTAAGTACATGCCGTTTAGGTTTAAAGTGCAACTCTTGCTGTATCATGTGAAAGTGTTATGCAGAAAAGCACCTGTATTCTCCACAGTGCAGCAAAATAATGGTGGGTTTATTAAGCTTTACTAATTTGTTATATAAAGTGGCATGTACAGGAAGCTTGTGCTGACTGCTGTCTGCATTTTGGCAAGGAAGGATGATCAAAAGGAACAAACAAAAATAGTCTGGGAATATTTCACTGGATATACAATGAGCAAGCTGAGGGAAAAGAAAATGTGGGATGCCCTTGGCTTTGTCCTAATCTCCCCTCTCTTACACTCGTTTACTGGTTACAGTCATCAACACAGGGTGCACAACCCTTTTGACAAGGATGCACCAGTGCACACGTTCTTTGCAGGGCTACCTTCAGTGACAGTGGCCAACATGCTTGTATTTAGGTCCCTGTCCTTCCAAAGCCTCCTGAGGTATGAGGGAACATGAACTAGAGGTAACATCAGTCTCCTTAGAGCACTCGTTACAACGTCTAACCAAGATGTCACATCCTGCAGGCAGTGGAAGCACCTCCAAATTCCCCAACCATATGGGCTGTCTCAGACCAGAGTTTCATGAGCACGGGTTTACAGATTGCTTCCAGAGATGCCATCAAGATGAAAACACAATCTATAGGCCTTGACAAGGTATCTAACATCATTGCTTTGCACTTACAGAACAAAATGGACAGAAAGCCCAGATAAAAGTATGGCATTACACACTTCAGTGTCCCACTTCTATAGCTGTTCCTGCATAGTTTGGACTTGAACCAGAGTCTTTTTATGAACCAGGATCCCATTTGTCTCTGAAAAGATGATCTCTTTTTTCTTTTTTCCTATATCTACAGTTAGCATTTTCAAAATAAGATTATCAAACCACTTTTCTTGGTTGAACACTTCATTCATTTCATATGAATCATTGGCCTGACAACAGACTGTCCTTCTCTTTGATCCTTTATCTAGCTCTACATGGCCACACTAGGAACTGACTTTACATACTTTGACTCAAACTCTTTGGAGAAGGAATGTCACTTGTTTCTCCATTCCTGCAGCCTATTCCAGTGCATCCCACTCCATAATCTACCACAATGCAAATAACATGGCCTTGTGAAGCACATATCATTAAAACTGGCACCAACAGCAAAGGGCTCCCTAAATTCTCGCTTCCAATAACCACAGCTATTCATTATTTCGAATTCTGTTTAAGGGGCTTTTGGATCACAATCTCTGTTCTCCTTCTACAACAACAATAGGACTGTTTAAAAGGAGCACTGTGCTCATTGCTTAAACATAATGAAATGTTTTGTCCACCACACAAGGAGCTAGATCCTAAAGCCTTCCCTGTTTCCTCAGGCAAAACTCCAGCAAGACAATTCAAAATTACATTCAGTTCTTTACAGGCATCCTGCTTAATATGCACGGGGTGGGGGATGGAGAGTGTCACTATGGAGTAGCAGGAATGGGCATAGTTCAACAGTTATTTTAAAAATCATGTTTAGAAAATTTTAGAAAATTCAGGAAATGCTAGTTTGTTGAAATACAGTTCCCTGTACACTTGCAAATCCCAGTGACATAAAGGGTGTATGGAGGGAGAAATAATTTTAAATTAATTTGAACTTCTCTCTTGCTGGCAGTATTCTATTTTTAGATACAGGATTTGTGTTAGATGTTCTACAACATGGCTGATTATATTCTCTAGTGTTATTCACATTAGTCTTATTATTCATATCATGTTCCTTATAGAATCCTTAATCCTAAATCCCATTGGACTAGTTGTGCATACTTAACCCAGAAAGATGGCTCTGCTCCAAAATAGTTTTGGATTGAAACACAAAACAAAAGACAAGATTGATAAAGCGAATGACACAAACACAACACAAGGTAATACTGATCAGCTGAATAGGAAAGAGCTCAATATACCAGAAGCGTGATCGTTGCCAAATTCTGTGTTTTCACTGGTCAGACCACTGGCCTAATTTCACTCCATTCACTTTTGTCTTCCAAGTAAATTAGTCTCACTACCATCCCATTTTTCCAGTGAGCCTGGAGAAGACTCAGATAAAATGAGAGAAAATCAGAAGGAAGATATTAACATCAAATGTGACAAAGGTCTAGAACAGCCTTTCCATGGAAACACCCAGGGAGAAACCTGACTGGTTCTCACATGGACAAAAATGGGTTTGTGTATGGGGTTATAAAATCTGTTGCCTGGTGGCGAAAAGTATGCAGACTTGATAACCCAGGACATATGTGTGTCTGTATGTATATGTATATGTATATGTATATGTATATGGTGGGGTTTTAAGTTTCAGGCCCAAAGGAAAAATACATAGAGATATGTTTCAGGACACCAAGATGATATGAAGAAATTAAAGGTTATTAAAAACAGAATATCTACACACAAAGAAAATGTTTTCACAGAGAACAGAGGCCACATAGAGCCAAAAAGTACTCGTTAATTTTATTAACAGTAATCACACTTTTGTTGCAGATACAAGATTTAAACTCCTATTTCTTCAAATAGAATCATAGAATCATAGAATAGTTAGGGTTGGAAAGGAATTTAAGATCATCAAGTTCCAACCCCTCTGCCATGGGCAGGGACACCTTGCTCTAAACCATATTACCCAAGGCCTCGTCCAACATGCTTTAATTGGTTCCTTGAAAGGTTCACAATAAGAATAAGCTATTATCTCCTTTTCTGTATTTCAAGAGTAACTTAAGCTGTCCAGAGATCTGTACTGTTGCAGCCAAGCTACTCCTGGCCCAGATATTTCTTGTCATAATATCAGAAGAAATTGCTCCTATGCTTAAAGAGAGCACTCCAGTTAAAATGGCATATGCTGAACATATCCTAGGCTTATTTTGATTTTACTTGCTGATCAGAAGATACTCTTTTGCATAGTAACATTTGCACAGCTTACAAAATACAGAAGGTTGGTGTTCCTTGATGTTCAGAATGGATCCTACTCTAGAACCAAGACCAAGACAGAGAGCAGAGGGGTAGGATCAGCACCCTTCTCTGACAAGCATCCTTTCAAATGGAACTCAGACTTGAATGTCTCTTCAGCACAGCCAGAAAAGTCACTTATTCCTGGTGACAAATCTCGAACCCCCAGAAGCATTTAGCAGATTACACAAATAAAATAACAAAATGGACATACCCATCACCTCAGTCATCACTGGCATTTGTGAAACAACAAAGCAAAGTTGTAGTCCTAATTCAGCTCTTGTGTGGAGAAAAAAATCTGACCATCTTATTTTTGCCAGTGGTTCAAAGTGATAGAAATCTCATTCTAATATTTAGCTGGGGAAGGAACTTCAGGTCTTCATGCATAAAGAGGAGTATCTGAATGTGGAGAGACTGAGATAAAGGAACACCCAGAACTTTCATACGTAGCTCACTCATTCCCGTGTTCACTGTGGGCTGAGCCCCACAAGGCATGTACGCTGTAACTTTCTTGTCCCAGTCCAACCCACTTTGGTTGTAGTAGATATCCAGGATAGAGTGGACCGTGCATCACCATAAATCCTCAAGCTCATTTAGTTATCTGCCAGGTACTGTGTTATGGCTCAGACAGAAATTTTGGGCTTTTACTACTCTGACTAGCTGAAGCCCATGTCGGCTAAACATTTACAGAACTTTCTGTGGTAATCAAAAAATTATAAATCTCTCCTTTAGCTTAGTTATAACAGGTACCAAAACAGAGTTGTTCATAAACACATTTTCCTCACTCTGTTTGTCACTCTAGGCAGCAAATCTTGTTATGATAGCAGCAATAATAAGTATCCATAGCTGTCTGACTGGCACGAAATTCCCCCAAAGCTGACAAGGGTGACTGTGTATGGACAGATGCCAGCTACAGCAGTGTTCGCTTTTTCACAGGCTTTTTCATGGCCCTCAAGTTGCTAGATGACTCTGGTTTGTCCTCTTGTTTTTGTCTTCTGATAACTCCAACTTTCTGGTTTCTGTAAGCAGATTCCCCTTGCTCTGTGACAGCATTCACCACCCGCAGCATGTTTGGGAACATGCATCAGTTGAGGCCCACAGTGAAAACTGCTGACTGAAATTTGGATAACCCCTGAATAGGCTGTATGTGGTACGGTGACAAAGGCCCTCATCCAGAACCCACTGAAGTCAAGACAAAGAATGATTGACTTCAGTGGGGTTTGCATCTAGTTTGTGGGGATCTGATTTCCAAGGCTGTTGATCTGTTGCCTTCCATAAACACTAATTTTACTGATGTATTTTTCAAGACAGTTCAGCTATCACTTGGATAATTTCAAATCTGCTAAGTCATATGGATGCGCTGCAGGCCATGGTCCACAAAAATGAAAGGTCAGCTATTAATTGGCTTCAGTTTAAGCTTAGTGATTTCAGAAAGTCCCACTCACAACATTTGATTTATGGATAGATATATTTGGACCTATTTATCTCAAAACCAAAATTCTCTGGTTTGCAGCCACTGATTTTATAAAAGAGATAATAAAAACAAAATGAGTATGGAGATGCAAAAGTGGAAATAACACAGAAAGTAATAATCATTAAAATAAAAATTTAAACAGGTCTATAAACCAAACCCTTGAGACATTTGCCAGGTGTAATGTAACTTTTATACCTCTTAATGCATAACATTCAAAGAAAATTAATTTAATTCTTTTGCTAACCTTACTCAAACCCAATCAAGTACCAGATAGCAAAAAAAAAAAAAAAAGCAATTATATGCACACACAGTAAGCTTTCATTTAGTTCAAGTGGTGATTCAAGTATTTTGTTAGCATAATAAAGACCTGAAACCCGTTTCACCAACAGGAACACTGACATCTGAGAAAATCTGGTTTTTGCACGAGATTTCTTGGATACTTAAACCTGCTGTGGGACACTTATTTGTGCTGGCCTGTCATCAGGTACTGCAGTCATGATTCAGACATAAGCTATAAATATTGCAGGAGGGACATGAATTATAGTTAAGGTATGCTGCGGAACCAATGGCCAGTATCAGTGGATCTCTGGGTCCCAGTCTGAGCTGGCAGAAAGGAAAGGACTGACCCTCTCCATCCCACCCCAGATAGGACCACCTGCAGCAGAAGGTTTAGCTATGGGAGCTCGTACCACAAGCTCAACTAAGCTTGATGTGATGATGCATCAGACCTGAGCCCTCCTTGGGATGCCCAATAGGCATCATGCTGTCTGCATGATGCTAGATGGGAGTCACATCTTGCAATGCTGTGAAGGGGCTGCTAGGACAGAGGCAAAGGGTCAAGAATCTCTTTAATCCCTCACCTCTCTCCCTGAGGTCCTGTCCTGAGTTCCCATCAGTGTGATTGTTGCTTAACTGCAGAAGGAAGGACTGAGTCCTGGAGATATCGAAGTAGGTAGGGTGAAATTCGGGCATTTTGGTCATTATGTCTACCGTGAAATGTATGGTTTCATTTTTCCTGTTGTGAATCCTTCCTGCCTCTGGCTGCCATCAACACACCTCAGACTGCCCACACACAGATTAGAAAATTACATGAACTGTTAAATGTGCAATTACAAGTATTTCCATAACTATAGGCATACATGTCAGCCTTAAGTGGTTTTGCTCTCATGTTCCCCACCTGTAAAAGAGAAAACAAGGCATTTCACCTTTCCAAGGCTAGGACAGGGCTATTTTTTAGAGCCAGATGAGGTCTTAAGCAATGGGATAAACATGAGATAAAAGAAGTCATATGCTGCAGGGAAAGTTGTTCTCTACTAACAAATCCCTGAAGGTTTCACTGCCCTTGAGTTCAGTGATAAGGCTGAGATATCCGTACTAATATAAAGACTGCAATTCTACAAGCAGCTTTGCTGATTGCCAAAGGCAAGACCTACAAACCAATCATTATCATTGTTCATATCAATTAGTTTTTAAGACTGATGAAAAGCCAAAAGGATCAGCTCAGTAGGTGGCCTGTCCCAGCAGCTGAGCCTCAGAGAATCATAGTGAAGTCATTCCATGTGTCCTCTGACTTCACTGGGGCTTCAATAGGGACTTGGTATCCTTGAGCCACACTAACCCTGGGGCTTTGGAGACAGATCCTGAGCTTCAACCAGCCCTGTGGGTACCAGAGTCCTCAGGCACCCACATTTCTGCAGGAAAGCATTAATTTCAAGCAGGTCTGATAACATTCTTCCCTCTGACTCGCTCATGTTCAGTTCAGTTAAAAAGCAAGGCACTCTTCCATGTTTAGCTGGAAAGCCATGCAAGAGAAGTGTTCTCTGAACAAGTCTCATCCCAGGACAACATCAGGCAGCAGCCAGCTGCCAGCAGCACTGGAGCAGCTTGTCCAGCTGCTGCTCAGTGCCTGTGCCATGGGATAGGAGTCAGGGACCAGCTGCTGCCAGGTTGGATGAGTGTTCTGGCAGGCTCAATGCAGGCTGCAGGATTCTCACTTGTCCTCCTCCTCATGAGCATCTCCAGCAAGTCAAAGGTGCCTCAAGTCATGACCTGGGTGTGTGTCTCAGTAAGCTCCAACATTAGCCAGGGTGCTTACAAGGCAGGAACAGCAGTTCCTAAGGTCCCCTTGCTCCATCCCACGCATCTGGCTATAAATGATGGCCAAACTTCAAAACTAATTCCTTTTTCCAGATCCTCAGCTTCTTGAGCATTTGTAATTTTAAATACTTATCTCTCCCATTACCTCAAACAACCTGTTGATATGTCAATTGAGGAACATGTAGGCAAATTGGCTGCAACTGTTCCTTCTCCTTCCCCTACCATGTCCAAAACACACGATTACATCATCTTAAACTCATATAAACTCCCAAATATGTTTATTTCAGAGCTGCAAAGCCGATTTGACTGCTCAATTTGATACAAGGAAATGGAAACAAATTGCTTTACAGCCTCCAAATTTGCTTCTGTGACCCAAACATCTTTCTTTGTGCCTCAGGCCTCAGCAATTCTCCACCAAATGTGTCTGAGCGCAAGCCACACACATTAGTTCGTTCTGACACAACTCTTTTAGGGCTTTACACGCTCAGATTTTATGTTTTCCTTCTTTTAATTTCCAAATTCCTGGTTTTCTTTAATTATTCACGTATTTACTAAAGCACCTTGCCAATATCTGTTTAAAATGAATGATGTCTTCTTATGGTCAGATTGATGGTACTGGGTCAGGCCAGAAAGCTATCTTACAACTTTTTTCCCCTAGTAAAAGTTATAATGAGAACTATGTGAATAACTGATTTACTTTGTTGTTGTTGTTGTTTAATGCTTGAACTAAAAAACTAAGGAAAAAAATGGTATTGGATGACTCTCAAACTATTTCATTTTTCACAAAGGAATGAAAACAAGCACAAAACCACAATAAATGTTTTATTGCAGCATTTTTCTCCTTTGAAAAATTATCACTGAATTTAGCTAAAGTAGGCTTTAAAACATCCAGACTGTAACTATTTGATTTCCTCTCCCTGCATTTGATCTTTTTTATTTTCTTCTGACAAAGTACCCTGCTAAGTACAGCTGTTATTGCTAGATGTGGAGTGATCTGAAACTGCTTTTTTAGCAATAAAATGCATCTTCCTCTCAAAAATTATTCTTATTCATCCAGAGAGATCTAACGTTTTCCTCTCTTGTAGAATAAAACTAAGTGATATGTTATTATTTCATGGGGCTTTTTTTCCAAGATGCTCAAAAATCTTACCTAAAACCTTTCTGATAGGTTCTGAGGTAGCTTCTGCTTTATCATCCCTAATGGCAAAAGGGGAAGGGACAGGAACTCACAGCACCCTACCTACAAAGCAGTATTTACTCATGAGGGGACATGGAGATCAGCCATGGGATTTTGCTTATACTGTATCCTTGGAAAATGTAAACCATGGTCCAGAGGTGACATATCTAATGTCAAGGGCAACACTATTTATAGCATGTTTTTTTCACTGACTGTGTCACCATAGCATCTCTGCTCTTCTTAGAAACACAGGAAATCCCAGAGCAGCCTTGTGGAAAGGTATTTTGGTTTGTAACAGGGACCCCTGGGTGCATGTTGACCCCACATCAAACCCTCACTTTGGCTCCAGATGAAGCATTCAGACTAAGGTATTCAAAGCAAGGGAAGCAGCCCTTGGCTCTTCTCTTTGCAGCTGGCAAACTTCAGCCAAACCACTGGCTTTCCAATTCAACTTTTCATAACCCTCCAGACTAATCCCAACCTTTGCACTGGACTCAGTACAACTGGCAAATTTACGTCGTATGCCTCCTTATGCATCCTTTAGTCTCCTAAACCCTATATTACTCAAGCACTGGCCATGGAGAAGGCAGTCAAGGCCACACAAGCCTAAGAAAGAGTATGACGTTTAAACAGGTTGATACTAGTTAGATATTTCCTGTGCATAACTGGAAGCCTTCATTGAAACAAAAAGTTTCATCTGAAGCATTACAATAGAACCTAGTGCTAAACCTAACCTTGGCTATAGATAAGGCCTATTCCTCTGTGTGAAAATTTACAGTGAGTAAAACAAGCTGATGCAAACTATGTTCGTTCACCAACATGCCAAAGTTCAGCTATAAGCTTGGATCTGCAATCGTCTCTCAAAGCCTGTAAAAGTAACTTGAACAAAAATGAGAAACGCATAAAAGCACAGGAAGAAACTTGAGCTTAAGGTACTTGAATAAAGTGATATCAATATTCTCCATCACAGAACTTGCAAATTTGGAAATAACTGTAGCTCTGTAGGCACCAGTTTCATAGGCTGTCCCTAGTCTAAGCTAACCTGTGCCAGAAGTATGTACTGAGCAAAGATTCAGAGTAAGGCAACCAGATCAAGTGAGAGCAACACACAGCTTTCCTTCTCGGGGTTAATAAATTCAACCCTAACCATTATCCTGCCATGATTATTTTCATGTTCATAACCCCACCTGGACACTAGCTTCTTACATGGTCAAACTTCTCAGCAAAAACTTGGAATAAGGCAAATTGTGAACAAAGCTGGCCTAAATAAATTCTAAAGCTCCAATATTTTTAAATTAAAAAAAAACCCAAAACTTTATCAAACACATTTAAATTTTAAATTCCCAATACCTGCCACTGTTTTCTTCCAAATCACTTCTGCACCTGCAACAAACCTTAAAACTCAAGCAATGCACACTGCTCAGCCTAAAGGTGACCCTCAGTCTGGCTCACCCACCCGGCTGTGAGAGTGAACCTGGTGTTATTCACACACACAAACTGAAACTGAGGATATAGTACACAGAGACACCAATACCACATTTCCACCTATTTCCATTTGAGTAACTAAGTGTGAACTGCAGAAACTGGCTTTGACTTTGGCTCTGCTCCCCTGTTTCACAGACCCTAACTCTGCTCTGGCCCTTAACTCCTAACTCCCTCCTTCCCTCTCCCCTGGTTATGTCTAACACTGACCTAATCCTGGGTCCCCAATCTTTATTCTCTGGAAGCCCAGCCTGAAGACATCTCCAGCCTTTGGCTGGGCTATTTACAACACCCACACTTGCAAATAAAACACAGAAGGTCTGACAAAATGCTCTTTCTTTTTTCCTCTCCCTTCTCTTTTCTCGCAAGCATCAATGTTTCAGCTAAAATATATTGTGGAACAGATCATAGAGTCATTTATCCCCTGTACCATGGGCACTATCCCTATTCCAAATGTCAGCTATGGATTAGGCTCCAGCTCCCACCATAGCCAATAGAAACTAGAAAAAATGCCCTTAACATGAAAAATCAATAATCAATGTGCTGTGTTGAATTTCATAAATCTTAACCTGACCTTATCTATAAATCCATAATTCATTCAGTCTCCAGAAAACAAAAGACAGATTTTGGTGTTCATCGAAGTCCTCAACCAGGAGCATGCTGGGACCCAAGATATAACATCGCCTGCATCTGTGGGGAAGGCTGAACCACAGACAATATTTCACACAACTGAAGGCAGACTCAGCGTGAGCCAGAAATATCCCCATTGCCTAAAAAGCACACAGGGTACATGTACAACATGATGCCTAGAATGGGTTATTGAGAAAATTTCAACTACTGAAGACCTTATATATGCCAGATCCTTAGGTATCCAAGTCAAGGCAGTGCAGCAAGGCACAAATAACCAAGATACTGGGATGAGATTCAGCAGTCAAAACAGTGGAGGTGAAAGTTACAAGAACGGAAACAAGTCGTTTGATGAGAAGCTCCCCTTGACCTGGCTTCAGTGTGCGCTTGAGCCCAGACCCCCCCCCCTTTAAGAGTTAAGGGGGGGGTTTCTCCATTTCTGCTGTGCTCTGGGGAGACACCTCCCCCACCCACCCCCACCCCCAGTAATGCTTCAGTTCTGGGGCAACAACACAAAAGGAATGTGGAGCTGTTGGAGTGAGGCCAGAGGAGGCCATGGAGATGTTTCAAGGGCTGGAGCAGCTCTGGTCTGGAGCCAGGCTGAGAGAGAGCGGCTGGGTCAGTCTGGAGAAGAGAAGGCTCCTCAGGGGGAGACCTTAGAGCAGCTCCCAGTGCCTAAAGCAGCTACAAGAAACATGGAGACGGGCTTTGGACAAGGGCCTGTAGGGGCAGGAAAAGGGGAATGGCTTTACCATGCCAGAGAGGAGACTGAGATGAGCTCTTAGGCAGAAGTTCTTCCCTGGCAGCGTTCAAGGCCAGGCTGGATGGGGCTTGGGGGAACCTGGTCTAGTGGAAGGTGCACCTGCCAGTGGCAGGGGGCTGGAAGTGTGTGAGCTTTAGGGTCCCTTCCAACCCAAACCAGTCTGCGATTCCTCGATTGTGTGGAAGACAACTTCCTTCTGCAAGTGATAGAGGAACTGACAAGGAGAGGTGCCATGCTTGACCTCATGCTCACCAACGGGGAAGGGCTCGTTGGAAATGTGGCAATCCAGGGCAGCCTTGGATGCAGCGGCCACAAGATGGTTGAATTGGAGATCCTTAGGACAGTGAGAAGAGCATACAGCAAGCTCACTGCCCTAGACTTCAAGAGAGCAGATTTTGGCCTCTTCAGGAACCTGCTTAGTAAGGTTCCATGGGATGTAGCCCTAGAGGGCAGAGGACTCAAGACTCTTGGTTGGTCTTCAAGGATCACCTGCTACAAGCTCAGGAGTGTTGCATCCCAACTAGAAGAAAGTGCAGCAGGAGGGCCAGGAGACCTCCTTGGATGGATAAGGAGCTCCTGAGGAAAATTCAAAGAAAAGAAGAGTTTTATAGAAAGTGGAAGCAAGAACAGGCAGCCTGGGAAGAGTACAGGGATGTTGTCTGAGAAGCTAGGGACCAGGTTAGGAAAGCTAAGGCCCAGTTAGAATTAAACTTGGCTAGGGATATTAAGGATAACAGGAAGGGATTCTACAGGTACGTAGGAAATAAAAAACAGATTAGGGAGAATGTAGGTCACCTCAGGAAGCTCTCGGGAGAACTGGCTACACAGGATTTGGAGAAGGCTGGGGTTCTGAATGACTTCTTTGCCTCAGTCTTCTCTAGCAAAGGCTCTGACCACACCACCCAACTCTTGGAAGGCAGATGCAGGGACTATGAGAATGAAGACCTTGGGCTCACTGTAGGAGAGGAACTGGTTCAAGACCATCTTAAAAATCTGAATGTGCACAAGTCCATGGGTCCTGATGAAATCCATCCGCGGGTCCTGAAGGAGCTGGCGAATGAAGTTGCTAAGCCCCTGGCCATCATATTTGAAAAATCATGGCAGTCAGGTGAAGTTCCCGACAACTGGAAAAAGGAAAATATAACCCCCATTTTCAAGAAGGGGAAAATGGATGACCCAGGGAATTACAGACCAGTCAGTCTCACCTCTGTGCCTGGCAAAATCTTGGAGCAGATTCTCCTGGAAGGCATGCTAAGGCACATGAAAAACAAGGTGCTTGGTGACAGCCAGCATGGCTTCACTAAGGGGAAATCCTGCCTGACCAATTTGGTGGCCTTCTATGATGGGGCTACAGAACTGATGGACAGCGGTAAAGCAGTTGATGTCATCTACCTGGATTTGTGTAAAGCGTTCGATACTGTCCCACACGACATTCTTGTCTCTAAATTGGAGAGACATCAATTTGATGAATGGACCACTCGGTGGATAAAGAACTGGCTGGATGGCTGCACACAAAGAGTTGTGGTCAATGGCTCAATGTCCGGCTGGAGACCAGTAACGAGTGGTGTCCCTCAGGGATCGGTGTTGGGACTGGTCTTGTTTAACATCTTTGTCGCTGACATGGACAGTGGGATTGAGTGCGCCCTCAGCAAGTTTGCCGATGACACCAAGCTGTGTGGTTCGGTTGATACGCTGGAGGGAAGGAATGCCATCCAGAGGGACCTTGACATGCTTGTGAGGTGGGCTGATGCCAACCTCATGAAGATTAACCATGCCAAGTGCAAGGTCCTACACCTGGGTCGGAGCAATCCCAGGCACAGCTACAGGCTGGGCAAAGAAGAGATTCAGAGCAGCCCTGCAGAGAAGGACTTGGGGGTGCTGGTCGATGAGAAAATGAACATGAGCCAGCAGTGTGTGCCTGCAGCCCAGAAAGCCAACCATATTCTGGGCTGCATCAAAAGGAGTGTGACTAGCAGGTCGAAGGAGGTGATCCTGCCCCTTTATTCTGCTCTCGTGAGACCTCACTTGGAGTATTGTGTACAGTTCTGGTGTCCTGAACATAAAAAGGACATGGATCTATTGGAACAAGTCCAGAGGAGCGCCACGAGGATGATCAGGGGACTGGAGCACCTCCCATATGAATATAGGCTGAGAAAGTTGGAGTTGTTCATACTGGAGAAGAGAAGGCTGCGTGGAGACCTCATAGCAGCCTTCTAGTATCTGAATGGGGCCTATAGGGATGCTGGGGAGGGACTCTGCGTTAGGGACTGTAGTGATAGGACAAGGGGTAATGGGTTCAAACTTAAAGAGGGGAAGTTTAGATTGGATATAAGGAGGACATTCTTTTCTGTTAGGGTGGTGAGGCACTGGA
Organism: Neopsephotus bourkii; assembly: GCF_033783945.1. NCBI lineage: Eukaryota > Metazoa > Chordata > Aves > Psittaciformes > Psittacidae > Neopsephotus > Neopsephotus bourkii. The sequence continues at coordinate 352,985 of NW_026901368.1, read as the reverse complement.
ATAGGTTGTCCAGGGAGGTTGTGAATGCTCCATCCCTGGCAGTTTTCAAGGCCAGGTTGGCCGTGGCCTTTGGTGATATGGTTTAGAGCGAGGTGTCCCTGTCCATGGCAGGGGGGTTGGAACTTGATGATCTTAAGGTCCTTTCCAACAATAACTATTCTATGATTCTATGAAGCTCGATATGAACAGGTCCACCAGAGCTTCAGCCTATACTGGGGCAAGCTTGGTGGTGGTCACCGAAGATCCAGGATGTCTGCTGAGCTGGACAACACAGCTTCCATCATGCACATGTCCTGGAGGTCCCCCTAAATGAATCCTGTCCAACCCAGTATACCAGGAAAATAAATTGCACACTTGTTCTTTAACCTTTCAATGTTAGGCATGGGAGTTTATTTCAGAACCTTTCAGGGAAGGTACTCCTGGATCTTCTGACCAGCCCAGGGAAAATTTTCCTGGTTTTTCTGCTAAAAGAGTGAAAATTGCTTTTGCCCCTCTCACATACTTCCCATTTCATAACTTTGCCACAGCAGTCAGAGTTCCTGGACCATGTGTCCCCACTTGCATTAGAATTAAGATTAAATTAATTTGTGCATGTCATCTGACCCACTTAGTCCTCAAATTTAATTTGAAAACTTTTTGAATTTTTGATAAATAATACCCGCTTACAATTAGAAACATTATTTAATCATGTTTCCAGTGCTTTCAACCTTACTAGATTCTTGTCACAACTCTGTGTATTATTTGAGCATCCTGCTTGAACACAAGTATGTCAGCCACCAAAATATGCCAAAGATATCTTGTGATGGCTGGAGTTATTTGATGTTTCAGTTCTATGATATTACAGTTCTTACAGCCTAGTAACAAAGCACCAGGGAGAAAAAAATGTAGCCATGAAACAAAGAACTTCACAGACTTGTGGAAATCTTAGGAGACGGCAATTTTTCTCCTGAAAACTTTCAGTGCTAATCAGCCTCTAGTGATCTAGTTTTCAATTTTGCAACCACACTTTATCTGTCACTTGCTATTGCAGATATACAATACTGCATTTATTTCTAAAGATTAAATAAAAATTAAATATTTTGAAAGATCATAATTTTATAATTGCCATTTTAAATTTTTCTTCTTAGAGGTTTTTGTAATAAAGCAGGACTGTTCTGCACACCATTTTGAAATCCTCCACAAAATAGCATTCCATTCTTTCACAAAGTTCTCAGGTTATAGATAGGCAATATAAAGTAGAGGTAAGGTACAGACGTGTCACCAGTGGAAGGTGGGGCAGACCTGCCCTGGGATGCTCGCTGATTCAGTAGCATGAAGAAATCTCACTTGCTCCTGCAGCAAACAAGTCCCACTTTCAAACAGCACCAGAAACAGCTTTTTGGTACAACCGCACAAAACAAGAGCACAAAACACAAGCACAAAATCCACTGAGTCTGATGGATATGACCCTTCCCTCACTTACATTAGTGTTATCCTAAATACAGAGGAATAAAACCTGAGATGAAAATCAGACTCCACCATGTAAACCCTGGGCTTGAGCTGATGCAAGAGAAGGAAGCCCAGGACATGGAGCAGTGCCAGGGTCTGCCAGGAGTCTCAGCAGCTGCAAGGTTGTTGTCTGCAGCTCTCCCTACTTTTCTTCCATCTTAGGGTCTGATGAAATGTCATTAACATCAGCGCAATCCCTCCATTGCACTTCCAATGGCATAAGGCCGTTTCTTCAGTGCACAAATATCATTCATCCACCACATGAACAGCAGGATTGTGGATTCAAACCCCTTTATGCTTCAGCGTGCCCTATTTCTTCGTGTTATTCTAGTCAGTAAGTCCCAGTGCTGTTAGCAGCTTGGGAAATTTGGACTGTCATCTGCAATCTTTGAAGTGCAAGCTTCAGACTCATGAAGAACAGATAGCAGAAGTGGTGCCTGTATTTGCAGGTGAGCAAAGCTGCAGACTTCAAAGATTTTGTATTAGTCTGTGAAGCTTCTTAAAGATTGTCACCTGAGCTTCTCAAAAGCTGGCTGAAAATGCATCTATACATCTAGATGAACATGTTTTTTGATCTAAGTGATAAAAACAACTGTTTTTCTACATGCAAACTCCTCTTTCATAAATGTTTATGAACTGTGGGAAATTATGTCTCTGCCAAAATTTAAAATAAAGTGATTCAATGGGTTTGCTGTACATTTACCATTCATTATGCTCACTAACGCTGCAGAAATCCCAGTGGAGTTTTCAGGGAAGGTTCATGGTGTTGCAGTTACCAGGGAAACACATGATAAATGTTGTTATCTAAAAAAGAAAATCCCTATTAATTTTATATTAAAGAGCAAGTGATGTGAACTATATGGAGAAATGCCTTTACTGTTACCCTATTAAAACGCTGTATGTTTTGTTTCAAGATTTAACCGAATACTGACCCAGCTCTGACATTTTTATTCATTGTGAACATCACCTACCACTTTACAGTCTGCAGTTTACCATGCACTGTTAAATGCAGTCCAGTATTCAGCAGGGTCAGCCCAGGAACAGCAGACACCGTGTGATTGTTACTGCAGTTAAAACATTTACAGACAAAGCTCTGTTAAGCTAAACTAGCAAAAGCAGCAGTGTATTTCACACCAAAATGAAGAAGTTTTGCCAACCCCCCCATGGCTTGTGGCATCCAATCCTGGAAGAATTTACAGGCTGTGCAACTGAATAACTCTGCATAATATAGATAAGGTTTCTCAGTCTATGCCTACATTAGGTTTTTTGCCTTTCAGCTCAATTGTGTACATACGGGTATTGTAGACCACAGATCACTTTGCCCCTACAGATCAGTGGTGGAGCTATGGACGTCCCAACCCTACCCAACCCCTTGGTTCTCCAGAGAGCAAGAACACCACATGGCATCACCTAAGCAGCCACACAGAAAAGCTACAAAACTGCAAGAAGAGGGTCAAAGTCCTCTTTGACTTGTTGCAGATCAGGTGGGCAGTTTAAGAAGTAATCATCACTTTCAATCACAATCTTTTAGAGGGAGTTGATATCCCTACTGTCTTTTAGTCAATCCCCAGCCTTTGAGATTGACCACAAGAGCTGCTCCAATCTTACTGTGCCATGAACAGGCTGCCTAAAAGCACCTTTAGCAGAAGCTAAATTAAATCTGGCTTCTTCCTCACTAAAATGTTCTAAGGCACATTTCCTTGGCTGTCCTCTCTTTCTTACCCACCCATTTAACAGTATCTCAGCCAGGCAGAAGGTAGCTTCCAACAAAGAATAGTGATTTCTCTAGCAGCTCCAACCAGGTTCACATTTGACTTCCCATGTTTGTCACACTCAAGCCTTGCAAGAGTAAGTCCCTGAATCACTATAGCAAATAAAAAGGATTATTCACATTTACGAGGTCACCTCTGAACTGATGAGACATTTCGTAGCTGAAATTCCCCAGTTTCCACTGTGAATTAACAAGAAAGTAGAGATATCATCCACTATTATTCCCACCTCTTTATTCTCTGTATTAAAGAAGGCTTTAGTTTCACTGGAGCACATAAAATTATAGAATCAACGAGGTTGGTAAAGACCTTTATGATCATGAAGTCCATTTTAGGACATCTAAGCTTTGTACCACAGGAGAGGATCTTTGGAAATATTTCTGACAAACAAAGGCAGCATTATGGGTTAGGGGAATGTAGGAATTAATTTTTCCCTTCTGATGAGACAACATATTGACTGGTTCTGGAAGTGGAGGCATGCAACTCACCATCAGTGTGAGGGAGAAAGACAGAGGGTCATGTCAAAGTGAAAGTCAGGAAGATTGTGATACTACAGGGAAGGAATGACTGTCAAGACCAGAAAGACAGATGCTGTGCTAAAGGAGAAGTGACATGACAAGAGCTTAGGTCAGATGGATGAACAAAAAATCAGGTTTCAGAAGACATCATACAGAAAGAACTTGCAAGGTTTAGACACAGACTGTATATGAGGCTCTAGACTGAACTGAAAGAGCAGCGATAACTGCAGGTGGGTACAGGTGATGGCACAGAGAAACAGGAAAGAAGATGGAAAAGGGAAACTGCACCCAGAAACACTACCGGCAGGGATGTTACTTGTCATGTCCACATACCCACCCAGCTCCAGGTCAGACAGGATGGCCATCTGAAAATGTCTCACACCCTGCCATCTTTTCTCTTGTAAGAAAATGCTGGTCCTGCTGACGGCGACATCTCTAAGGCCACAACGCTCTGGGGCAGGGAGGGAAATTGAGTTCTCTCTGAAGGCAGGGCACAGGCCCAACCCACCTTCTCTGCTCTTGGGTCACCTTGCTGGTTCCGTTGAACAACCAATGCCCAGTGTACTGTAATGGAAATGGGACACTATTTCAGCTAGATGTCTGACATAATGCAGCTTCACAATGTGGATTTAGCCTTATATTAAATCAGTGTCACCAAGCTGTAAAACAATGAAACAGAAGTCACATTTTAGTCAGCTGGACTAAAAAGTTGACTTATTTTCTTTTTCCTCTCCTTATTTTTGCTTTTGCTGGTCTATTTCTTAAACTCACTCCTAAAACAAGCAGAGCTTTTTTTTGTTTCCATTTGCAATGGATTTTTTGAAAAGAGAGAGAGACACAGACACACAAAGCCAGAAAGAAACAGAGAATCCAAGCTGAGAGGTATGTGTTATTGGACAAGTGTTTAATTTATGGAACTTGGCTGGCAGAACAAGAGTTTGAATTGTACTTCAGTAAGTGGAGCTCTTAGAATAAATGTGGCTTGTAAAGTTCTTTTATAGTCTGCTTTGCTGAGCAGCCAGCACCTCATGGAAACCTTTGAAAAACATTCTGTTTAGAAGCAACAGTTTTTCTATTTCATATTTTCCCTATTTGTTTTCCCCTCTGGTTTTATAACTGAAATCATACGCAGGAAAACAAGATTTTTGTGTCTTAAAATATCTACCTGGTCTGGCTACTTTTATTATTAAAAAAACAGATAGCATTTTGAAAATTCTTCATGTATTAGGCACTTGGTTCAAATATTAAAGTGTCCTTGTTTGATACCACAGTCAGCTACAGCTTTCCCAGATGACCTTGGGATAGTCACTTAGCTGTGATTTATCACAGTTCTCCCTATATGTACGCGGTGCAGCTGTGTGCATCAGAGCTGTCTTTCCCATTATAGACAGCAAATGCAACAGAATTTAGGACATGATTCATCTGTGTAGGATGGGAGGGGATGAATCATGCTCTAGATCCATATATTGACCACCTTTTCACTGGAAGTCAGGGCAAGCTGCTCAGATACAAACACTCACAGTGGAGATACCTGTGTTTAACCTCATAAGCCCCATCTTAGCCTCTCTGTACCACTAAATGGATGAGACATATCCCTCTGGAAGAAATCCATCCCATCTTGAGGATAACATCTGATATTCCAGGGTCAACTGCCCAGAGATCATACCTATGATCTATGTTGACCACTGAGCATGCCAAAGCTATAAACCTTTTAATGGCTACAAGGAGTCAAGATCAATCCCTCTCTACAAACATCATTCAGGAGATCCATGTTAAGAAAGTCAAACCCTCCTTCTCCACAGTTACATACACACGTGTATGTATCTATGTACAGTCTGCATACAAGTGGTATCAGAACAACTTCTACCCAAGACACCAGGACAATTCATTAAATAAACTATGTGCATCCATTTAGTGGACTGGGAGAGCTGTAACAGAGGGAAAAGAAGCAGTAAAGAAATGTTGCCTTAGAGCAAAACAAAGTATTGAATTACATACTACACAGACTGCGAAAGGAAGACACAGACACCCTCCAAGACCACACTGTAAAAGCCAAGTATTTAAATAAAGATGCAAGAGTCATATTTAGCCCCGTAAGTTAAACTGTCCTGATTACTAACTGTTGTATGGTAGTTGTGTTTGTACAGATACAACAGTGCTCTGTAATGTGTCTTCACTTAGTGCCTGTGATAGGAAACAAGATCACTTGAGCATTTTTTTCCTTTTAGGTGGATCAATTTATTTTGTTTTAATTTACTTTTAAGGTCTGTATCTAAGGTTTTCATACCTATTTTCTGCAATTGTGCTGCATTTAACCCTGCTTTGTTCACTTGGTTTCAATGTCACAGGTTGATTCCTGGTAGAGCTTTGCTTGGTAAAGTCATTACGACTCAGCCAAGCATTCTGTCACAATTCCAGAGTTTTGCCTCTAGCTGTACACTGTATTTCTTTTCTCTTTCTTCATGGATTCTTATTAGAACAATGTGCTTTTACAAACTGTTTCTTCTCAAAGTCCTTGTGAGGCCACGTCCCTAGAAGGCAACACTTTTCTGATAACTTCTTTGCTTTCATACAGAAGGGTATAACTGATTGCCCAGGCTTCGCTTCAGAGCTTAGCCTTATCCTAAGATAAAGACACAAACAACAGCCCTGTAGAAGAGCTGTCTCGAATATTATGCATCTCCCATCACCTTGCCCATATCCCATCCCACTCTTCACATCCCACTTGTGGGTTATTCTTCTTCACAAGGCCACCATATCCCTGCAGGGTGCATGGGGTGCTAAGCTGTGAACATTTTCTCTAGCAGAACAAGCCAAAGAGAAACCCAGTGCTTACTCTGGGGGGCTTAAAAATACACAGCTTTGTTCTATCAGTATAGAGCACCTCAAAAGCATGCAATTTTTTTGTGATTTTGTGCACCCCACCCCACCCCCCGTCTCAAATTACAGCTGTCTGCTTGGGAGTAAGCAGGCACAGGCAGGTCTAGAGATGAGCCCTAACCAACAGGCATTACCATGCAGACTCATAAATGTTCTTAATGAGCAGGACAGCTCATTACAATGCTGATGAATCAGTGTTTGCTGACAAAAGACCCTTTTCTCAAGGAATTCCCCATCAGCCCTAGGTGTCCTGTAAGTGATTCAGGCTCTCATTAGCCTTAATTAGATAATTGTTCAAATGATTTGCGTATTATTCGTGGATCCTGTACCACTGAGCACAAGCCTGTCAACTGATAGGTGCTCTCTGCAAAGAAATGGTGGTTTTCCAGGGTAATACCCCTGCAGTGATCACCATGCCCATCAGGATCTTCTTTGGCTGTTAGAGCCCCTCAGGCCTCTCTTCTGTAAAGCCCCAAGATTCACCACCGTGGCAGTGTAGCTGATTTCGGCATCCTCATATCTGTTTTTTGCACTAGTTATTTCCCAAAAAATTGGTAATTCTTCAGCCATTCTCCAGTCATGTCCCATGTTGCTTTCCCATCTGAGGGGATGAGTGTACTCCCTTCAAGCAGAGATATAGTTCTCCTCCAATCCACAGGGAGAAAGCAAACAGGAATCGTAAGAAGAGACAATAATCTTTTTCTTAGCCTCAGAGCTTTGATGCCCTTCTTGATGCAGGTTACAGGCCTGTTGCAGACGTCTTAGTGATTTAAAAGCACCAGCCTGGGACTCCAGATCCCGCTCCCATAAACTTCAAGGTTAAACTTGGCAGAATCTCTCAGGCTGGAATATTTTGCCTGAAAATTGCTCTCCACAAGGTTGTCTTTGCAACCTGTGGAGAGAGAGAAATATCTTTTATTTCACATTTCAGGTTGACATGTAAGAAAAGTGACATGAATCACTCACTGATGATAGCAGCCTCTCTATTGACTGCAAAGGGTTCTTACATGACTACTTTTCACTTAAACCCTAAGGGTTAAATTCTGTGAGCAAGGACAAGAATTCTACAGATACACAGATCCCACATTTCTATTTCAGAAGGAACTGAGCAGCACAGCCTTTTAGAAACAGGCTTTATAAGCTCTGCAGTGATGTTTCTTCTTTGTAAAAGCCAACAGTAATTTCTCATGGTGAGGCTTGAAATGAGTGTGATCTTTTCAAACACTGAGAAGACATAAAAACAGCCGCTCTGTATTTGTTCTCCCTGCTGGTAGCAGCTGCACTCTGGTGGTAGCCACTGTGCATGACAAAGGGGCCGCTAACTTTACTGATGTGTCCCTGGGATGTGAAGATCCTAAGAGATGCTCCTATCTCCTTCATGTGGATTCAGCACAGCTATCTGAGCCCCGCTCATAGAACCATAGAATAGTTATAGTTAGAAAGGACCTTAAGATCATCCAGTTCCAAGCCCCCTGCCATGGGCAGGGACACCTCACACTAGATGTCACCCAAATCTCTGTCCAGCCTGGCCTTGAACACTACCAGGGATGGGGCAGCCACATTTTCTCTGAGCAATCTGTGCCAGGGCCTCACCACCCTCACAGGGAAGAACTTCTTCCTTATATCTAACCTGAACTTCTCCTGTTTCAGTTTGAGCCCATCACCTGTTGTCCTGTCAATACAGTCCCTTGAAACTCTTTGGAGAAGTCTTCTGGAAGGGAGAGGAACAAACAAACAAAATGTGCATCATTAAGCAGCTATCTCTGATACTAGCCATCCTCACTAAATAAGCTCTGGAGGCAAAGCAACCTCTGTGTCAACCGGGTGCTAGGCTGGCGTGTTCTGGAGTCTCTTCTTTGCTTGTGCTGTTGATATGTCCCTCCTAGAAAATACTGGATTTTTGGAGCACCATGTTGAGCTGTCAGTGGGAAGAACAGGAACTTTCAGAGGGCAGTTCTGAGCTAAGACTTTCATCTGAAGGTGCCCAGAGCTACACTGCCTACCAGGAAGCCCAGAGCAACAATACATCTTACACAGCTCACTGTTTATGGGGTAGATCCCTACACAAATACCTGGTTTTCCAGCAGAAGCTGGTCTCTTCTTACTTCAGAGAAAATTCCCACTACCTGACCATTGAGAATTTCCCCACCCTAGAGGACACATGGGAGGAAAAAAGGGACTTATGTTCAGTGTACCTAAACCAGCCATAAGGAACTAGAGTCACGAAGGCTGCCTTGAACTGAAACCAGAGATTGGACTCAGCTTCTAGCCAGAAACAGATTACAGATAGGAAAAGAAGAGGAACAACACACACACACACACACACTTCTTTGTTTGGTCCTTGCTTGTTCCTGAGCTGAGTGCAGCAACCTGGGAACCTCCGTGCTAAGCCCCATGACGCACTCATGAGCAAGGTTTTGGGGATGCCTAGTCCTTGCACAATCATGTTGGCTGCTTTAGACCTTGCAATACCTTCTATAACCCTTCTCCCCCTTAGGATTAAGCAAACTTGGGTTTAGGTTTTACATTTCTACTTAGCAACATCACTCTCTAGTGAATCCAGCTGCAGGCTGATGCTGGTATGCCAAGGTCATCTCAAAGACTCTTGCTGCGGTAGGGGCAAGCTGCCAGCAGAGAGAGCCCAAGCACTAGGCAAGCGCTGGGCAATGTATTTGCAGAGCTGCACTCAGCATTGTGCTGCCTGGGGTGAAAGGAAAACATCCGTTGCTGATCAAGGACCTTGTTATTAGAGCTTTCACAGCGACGTGTATATTTACCATTCTCTTGTCAGTGTTCTTTCTGCAAAACAGCATCCCGACCAGCCAGGCACCCCTTCCCACCTTTGTTCTGCTGTTGTTACAGGCTCTAACGCCGAGAACCAGTCTCTGAGCTACCAAAAAGCAAGCTTCCACCATATTCCACCATGAGGTGGTGCCCATATTCCACGAAACACGGAACAAGCCCTTCACAACACACTCTGCTTTTGGGCAACACCCAGAAATGCAGTCACACTTCCCCAAAATCCTTGGAGCAAAGCCACAGAGCTGCTGATGCCAGACCCCCTCAGAGAGCAGGGTGACATTATTGCAAGTGTACCCGCAGTGTAGTGCACCAGCATGCAGTGTGATGTGTTTTCTCTCAAGAGTTTATATCTTAATGGACATTTTATAATGAACAGGGCCCTGCAATTGTAATTGGGAGGTTAATGAACCCCTTACTCCTGCGGGATATTCACCTACTAACTAAAGAACACAGCACTAAGCCAAGGTGCTTAATCTTTGTCTAAAGTCATATGTGAGTGCTGATCTTATGTGAGTTTGCTATGATACTGTCTATGAAAAGCAGATGTGGAATGATGAGCACGGAAAAGCCAAAGATTTGCTATGCTATATGAAGGCACTAGCTCAAAATGCCAAAGGGATACAGCTTCATCCTCTCCTCTAGTATTTTCTTGTCTCCTGCTGTCTTCTACTGTACTGGCAATCGACATTGGAGCTTCCCTCCAGCTCTCTGCCAGCCGAACATCAGCAGGATCTCCCCTCAGTAGCTGCCAACACCAATTATCCTTGGCCAAGCAGCACTGGTCAGTATCTAGGTATCACTCAGTTACTTGGCAAATGCTGTGTCTCCCATCCAATTAGCAGCTTGTCACAGCCTGTATCAGGAGCTGGAGTGAGCATGGGGGCTGCAGGGCACCTATGCCACATCCTTCTTAACCCTGCAGCTCTGTGCCACAGCTCCATGGCAACAATGGGTTATTGCTTGGTCCTCAGCCTCAAGAAGACACAACACTGCCCTGGGCAGCAGCACACACCACCCCAGCAGCAGTTCAGGCAGGTCTCTTCTCCATGAAAAACCCTTTAAATAAGTTTGTATCACTGTGGGGCTCCAAAGTACAACAGAGAGTTGCCAAAAGGTTTTTCTAACACATGGTCTTTGTGATTTACAGTTCCCTCTTAACACCACCCAACAGAGATGGAGCTTGGTGAGATTGTTGTGGCAGAACATCCCAGTGAGAAACAGTTGTACACAGAGCAGAAGTCAAACACCAAGGACCTGCTGGGGAGAAGCAGAAATTGGCTCTACAAAGTTTTTGGGTATCTCACGGGAGAAATGAAGGAATTTGGAGAGTGGATGAAAAGTAAGTACAGGGATGTGACTGAGGCTCTCTGACTAGCAAGATCTAGCTGGTAACATTTAGTTGCTGGAGCACCAGATGAGGGGCTGCTTCATCCCCCTGAGGCAAAGCAGAGTCAGCGTGGTCTGAGCTCACTGCAAACTTCTGGACTTTTAACCCAAATCATTTCATGGGAAGAGAATCTCACTGCATCCTCTAAGCCATTACCAGGTCTGCATGCAAAACTCAGCATAGGCAAAAGATGTCTTTTACACTTAATCAGTTCTGTGTCATTAGTATCATGTTCCTTACAGCAGTGCCTGGAATCACACATCAGGGCTGGGGATTTAGTCTTGTTTGTATGTGCTTTTTGGATCAGCAGCTGTGTCCTCATCCAAGTGTGGGCTGAAGATGGGGATGTGCCTCTGGATTGTGTGGGCAAAGGCTCTTGTATTATCAGCCTTGGGGGAGTAATAAGCACTGTGGGTGTTACAATGCTATTAAAATACAAAGCAAGTACTGATCCCAAAGGTTTACTGGCCAGACAGGAACAGCACATGAGCAGGTGGTCTGTGTTACCCAGGATTATTAGGAATGCAGGGCTTTGAGAGACTATGTAAGCTTGTGAGTCCTCTGTCAAGGCTGGATTTGTTAGTGGTACAACTCCAGCAATGAGACAGAAATATGAGACCGCCACGTGCAGACAAGCTGTGCTGTGGCTGTCGTTGCTGGAGGAGGTCGGCTGACATGCCTCAAGACTATTTGGGAGCTCATCAGGCTAGCAATGTGATCCCCAGCCACATGGAAACATCTCCAACTGCTTTCTCTTTTCTCCAGTGGTCCACAGTTTGTAGAAAAGCTTTTCCTACTCAATGACCTGAAAAGCTTGGGCCACTGCCCTCTGGACCTGTTTGAATATTTACAATTAATACTTGTGTCTAAAACCAACCACATTGCTGATATATTTCATAGCTAAACAAAAAATATTAGTGAAAATTATTTTACACAGTCCTGGTCATTTTTATCTAAGGAACTTACTCCTCCGCAGTTGTAACTGCTTGGCTGTCCAACAGCACACAGCCTGAGGGATGCTTGTGAAGCTACCCCTCAACTTGCTCTCCAGCCCCTTGGGAAGGCTCTTCCAGGGATGCTGAAGAGATGCTGAATGATATCCTGCCCTTCAGAGATCCTCAATTTAAGCTACCCTCATCATAAAACAAAATTTAAGCCTTGACTGTAAATACAAGACAAGGAAATAGAATAGAAAGGAAAGGGAGAGGGGGAAGACTTTAGGAATAATCATCGCCCAGATTCAAAAAAGTAGTCTGGCACTTTATGCTGTGTCTAATTAACTATATAAATTACTAGAATTAATTTAAAATATTTAAGATGAAATCTGTGTATATACACATTGCATTAACATTTTGTACATGCAAGCAGCTCCTCTTTATTGTGCATTCACTATAATGCAAAGCAGCACAAAAATGGTTGCACCTTTCCCAGGAGCAGGCCAGAAAAAGACCTCAAGTCAATTTGCACTAGAAGAGCCAGCAGCAAAAGTTATTCAAGTGCTACAAGACCCTCCTCTACCCATAAAGATCATTAGGAGCACTGTACATAAGCGCCATCAGACAGGTGCCCTCAGCCCATACATATCTTTCCTCCCCCTGCACTCACATGAGGTACCCAAGCTTGGTGCCCATTTGCTCTGTCTGTGTTCAATAGTCTCTAAACATTCTCTAAAGATCAATAACTCTTTTCCATTTGGAAACATTTCTTTGGCCTGAGTACAGTCCAAGCTGTAACAACTAATTCTTGAATTCAGGTTCTTTGGTTATCAAAATCTTTAGACACCTCTGATGGCTTGACCTGATCTCCTATATAAGGTATAGCTCTGAGTTCTGGGTTGCTGACTTTCTCCCTGAAACACCAAATTGTTTCCTTTCAATATTTCCCTATCTATGTACAAGCTAGTTTCAATCTGTGCCTAAGACCCCCTCTGCACTTGAATTATAAACCAAAAAGGGCCTATCTCCTCATTCAATTTATAACAGTATATTTAGTGGTCTACCTGTGATCAGCAAGTAAGACTATTCATTTACCACCGTAAATAAGCCACTCTCCGGTCTTGTTTAACATATTCGTTGCTGACATGGACAGTGGGATTGAGTGCGTCCTCAGCAAGTTTGCCAATGACACCAAGCTGTGTGCTTCGGTTAATACACTGGAGGGAAGGAATGCTGTCCAGAGGGACCTTGACATGCTTGTGAGCTGGGCTGATGCCGAACTCATGAAATTTAACCATGCCAAGTGCAAGGTCCTACACCTGGGCCAGAGCAATCCCAGGCACAGCTACAGGCTGGGCAGAGAAGAGATTCAGAGCAGCCCTGCAGAGAAGGACTTGGGGGTGCTGGTCGATGAGAAAATGAACATGAGCCGGCAGTGTGCGCTTCCATCCCAGAAAGCCAACCGTATCCTGGGCTGCATCAAAAGGAGTGTGACCAGGAGGTTGAAGGAGGTGATCCTGCCCCTTTATTCTGCTCTCGTGAGACCTCACTTGGAGATTTGTGTACAGTTCTGGTGTCCTCAACATTAAAAGGACATGGAACTGTTGGAACAAGTCCAGAGGAGGGCCATGAGGATGATCAGGGGACTGGAGCACCTCCCATATGAAGATCGGCTGAGAAAGTTGGGACTGTTCAGCCTGGAGAAGAGAAGGCTGTGTGGAGACCTCATAGCAGCCTTCCACTATCTGAAGGGGGCCTATAGGGATGCTGAGGATGGACTCTTCGTTAGGGACTGTAGTGATAGGACAAGGGGTAATGGGTTAAAACTTAAACTGGGGAAGTTTAGATTGGATATAAGGAGGAAATTCTTTCCTGTTAGGGTGGTGAGGCACTAGAATAGGTTGCCCAAGGAAGTTGTGAATGCTCCATCCCTGGCAGTGTTCAAGACCAGGTTGGATGAGGCCTTTGGTGATATGGTTTAGAGCGAGGGGTCCCTGTCCATGGCAGGGGGGTTGGAACTTGATGATCTTAAGGTCCTTTCCAACCCTAGCTGTTCTATGATTCTATGATTCTATAAACTTTATAGCAGTGCCTAGTCCTTCCTTATTAAATTTTCAAGTGCCAGATGCAAAATATGCTCAGACAGAAATAAATCAGAGAGCATTTTTACAGTCCTGTTGGTACATCACCTCTGTTCTGTGGCCACAAAGTGACGGTAGAGATGTGCTTTGGTGAAATGATGGCTTGTCACCAGTGTCTTTATTTGATCTCCTCCAGATAAGCCCATGATGGTTCAGCTGGTGGACTGGATCTTGAGAGGGACCTCTCAGGTGATGTTTGTCAACAACCCTCTCAGTGGGCTGATCATTTTAGTGGGGCTTTTCATCCAGAGACCTTGGTGGATGCTCACAGGCTGTACTGGAACAACTGTGTCAACTCTGACTGCGCTGGTCCTCAGTCAGGACAGGTCGGTGGTACCTCATGTAAGGATACTTGATAAAAATTGATCATTATGGTATCAGGAACCCATTCATGTGTCATAACCCCACATTAGAGTACACTAGATACAGCAGACTGGCTTTCCTTATAGAAGCAGTTATACGTACAGAGCTGTGGTGCAGGAAGAGCTGGCCTGTCCCCATAACTGTCCGTCTTTGTGAGAGTTATCTCTTTCTGATAACTACTGTCACAACCATGTATCACATGGAGCCCCCTAGACCGTCATCACTGAACAGTCTCCAAGCTCTTCCCATCCACACAGCAGGGCACTGCAATATGGCACCAACCTTACTGCTTTTTTGTCCCTCCCCAACAGCCCTTTCACTGGGAGCAGGATACTTACAAAGTGCATTTCAGTGGGTCCCTGTGATGAGCCACACATGATTGCACAGCTTGTGACCTTGCAAACATTTCTTTTCATCACAGATCATCCATTGCAGCTGGACTGCATGGCTACAATGGGATCTTGGTGGGACTACTTATGGCTGTCTACTCTGACAAAGGAGATTACTACTGGTGGCTTCTTCCTCCTGTGACAGTTATATCAATGGCCTGGTAAGTGCCACTTCTCCTCCTAGGGATCTCCTCCTAGGGACAATTCTCAGAGAATGAAGAGTCTTGCTATATACAGCCTAAACACATTGGAAGTCCCCTACATCAGCATCTCCAATCATGGTGGCATTAGAAAGGGGCATTCACTGATACAAATTGTGTTGGCAGGAGGTTGAGTGCACAGACAGCACTGATTACAGCACACAGACAAAGCAGCTCTGCAAATAGTTCTGATCACCACAAATTCAGGGTGGATGTCATAGTGTCCAACATCAAAACTAATCCAGTGTTCTCCCTCAAGCTGAATACAATATTCCCCCTCTTTGATATGCAATCAGACATGAGCAAAAACTCATTCCTCCAAGTAACTCCAAATGCCAGACGAAGTCCTTTCAGGATTTAATTTGCCATTTCTAAATATGGACCCTAACAGCACTGCAGAATCTATTTAACAGTCTTAACTGAGATTATTTTAAGAGCCGTATTTTAATCATGGTCAGCAATAAGATGCAAGTCATTATTGCATTTCACTGCTTCTAAGATCAAATTTTGTTTATATTTTATGTCTGTAAGTCACTCTGAGAAGAGGTCAAACAATCCCTCAAGACCCAGGACACGTTGCAAAAATGTTTAGTTTGTCTTGCCTGACAGAATTCCTTCAGGCTTCTTGTTCAAACTTTCCTTCATTCTTTTAGTTCACAACACCCGAGCTGAAAGAATTTAAAATTGGGTATTTCAGTGATTTTTTTCAATAGATGTTTTGGATTTCAGCTTTACAAATCAGCAATTCCTTAATTGTTTTTTATTCCAAGAAGATGTGTAACTGGTAGAAGCTCTGTATTTCAGCACAAAAATTAGGATGCACTGTTTTCACTGAAGTCCTAAATTGTGGGGTTTTTTTTTCTTTTCCTACATCTACAAACAAGGAAATCTGTAAACTGCTCAAAGTTGTCACAAAAGAATAGGCTTCATTTGAGATTATACACGAAGAGCAAGGCATTTCTTCCACTGACAGTATCTACAAAATAGGACATAAAAAGTTGCTTTTGAAATGCCAAATAGTTTGGGTGGGGTTTTTTATTAGAACCAGCTTAATGGACACGAATATCTTTCTAGGACTCAAATGCAGTATCTTAAATAATTCAGATCTTTACATTGGATTTTTATAAACTGGGTGATGTTTGCTGCTACTTGGAGTTTGACCATAAGAGCTATTCAGCTCATTTGCATTAGAAAATCTTAGCTGGAAGCTGCAGAACACAGGCCATTTCCATCAAGGACAGGACCTGGCCGTTCATTTTTTTTCACAAGCTTTCTGGGCCCCTTAAAAACCAGTCATTATCTTGCCAATATGCTCCCACAAAGTCATTAATGCAGGACATGTACTTCAAGCAGAAATAAGGCAGTTTGGACATTTCCAAACTGACTTTTTTCACTTGAAATGCAGATCTTGTCAAGTTTAAATTCCAGGCTCTACAGTCAAGAAAATTTGGAAAAGTCATGGTATCTCAAAGTTTTCATGGTTTTTAGTACTCAGTATCTAAACATTTTGAGGGGGACCTCAAACACTGTACATGCTGGAATATAATGTGTTATGTTTCTTAAGAACTAAGCAGTTTTCAGAAAATACAATGTGATTTTAGGTGGTGCCTGGGCAGCACACAGTAACATCAGTCTCGTTGACATAAGCAGGAACATTAATCAAGGCATTCCCAAAATTTTCTCTTCTGTTTCTTGTTAGATTTTTTTACTACTAGCCAAACTACCAAAATACTGCTCTGGATGCATTTCTTCACTGACATCTTGAGCTGCACACTAACCACAGGTCCTGAGGGGAGAGTGTAGAGTTTGTACCATCCATGAATAGATGTGACAGTTGTTGCAAAAAGATGAACAGCATTCTACAGCTAATTGTCTGATGCATACTAATACGATGTTTCTAAAAGAAATGGTTTTGGCATGCATTTACCAGGGCTTATGGCTAAAGAGGTAGGCTGTTTCAGCACTATGTCAGTGAACAAGTTATACTTGTGTATCTTTTCCTGTTCTCAGTCCAATCCTGTCCAGTGCTTTGGGATCCATCTTCAGTAAATGGGACCTTCCTGTTTTCACTCTGCCCTTCAATATTGCGGTGACTTTGTACTTGGCAGCCACAGGACACTACAACCCCTTCTTCCCTACAACTCTCATCAAGCCTGTAGCATCAGTGCCCAACATCACCTGGTCTGCAATCAATGTGCCATTGGTAAGCTTCACTCCAACAAGGTTTTAGTATTTCATCAGAAAGGTGAGCATGAAGGCATTCAGCTCTGGATAACAATTTCACATGGGTCAGAATGGCTATGCAGTCAGTAACAGTTCACAGAAATGCATTACCCAGTTTAGTGAGCAGAGGACTGTGCCATAAAAGCGCCAGGGATGATCCTGGCTGATGCTGGAAGCCAAGGAACAGAGAGCATGAGCCTCTCACTCTGCCTAAAGCTGGACTCTCCCAAAACATGCCTCAAATGCTGTCATTATGGAAGCACATCTGGATATGCACTCCCACTGTCCAGATATGGTTAAAACAACATCAGCAAGGCAGTCAGTGGCAATATGAAAAGACAGAAGGAAAATCAGGATCTCAAAGAGACAGGACTCTTTTATACGCAGTCCCCTCAGGTTTAGTTCTAGTTCTGGAGAATCACCTTTCCAAAGCAGCATAAGGGTAACTGATAATGCTTCTTATTATATATAATAAACTCAAGTCAACCAGGCCCAGCATAGCATTACTTCTTGGGAAGTTTACTGTTTTTCTCCCTCATTAAAGTCAGCCAAAACCCACCACCACCACATCTGCCATATTACCATCCCAAAGGGAATAAAAGTCTGTCTTGGTCTGATAAGTGAACTAACTCTGGTTTGAAGGGCATGAGTGCCCACAATCACTCAGCAACCCAACTCAGAGCCAGGGGCCTTGCCTTGCCTTGCCTTGCCTTGTTGCCTTGCCTTGCCTAGCCTTGCCTTGCCTAGCCTTGCCTTGCCTTGCCTTGCCTAGACTTGCCTTGCCTTGCCTTGCCTTGCCTCGCTTTGCCTTGCCTAGACTTGCCTTGCCTTGCCTTGCCTTCTCTCCCCTCCTTCACCCTCCCCTCCCCCTCTCTCCTCTCCTCCCCCCTCCCCTCCCTCTCTCCCCTCCCCTCCTCTCCCTGTCCCTTCCCTTCCTTCAGTTCCTTTTCAGTCAATAGCTTGAACAAAATAACTGCTGTGTCCTTCACAGAGTTACAATAACATGCCCTTTTCTACTGGCTGCTGCAGCTCTTACGATCCATCCCAGTTGGCATTGGTCAAGTATATGGTTGTGACAACCCCTGGACTGGAGGCATCTTCCTTATTGCTTTACTCATCTCTTCCCCACTTATTTGTTTACATGCTGCAATTGGATCAACAGTGGGGATGTTTGCAGGTAAGAAAATTTACCAGAGTAATTTTTGTACCCAAGGTATCTTCACCCAAGCCATTATATGACTCTTTCCAGGCTTTACAGTTGCGTGGGCTTGGATGCACTTGGGACAACAGTGTCATTTTTGAAACTGTCTTTAAATACAGAAGACCTTACTAAGGTCACACCACATGGTGAAGGCAAGAACAGATTTCTTTAAGCTTTGAATTTGCTTTTAGATTTGTAACTCAGGCAGGTGGTTGGTTAATTCCACCTTGCTTAACCCTCCTGCCATCAGATGTTATGAGTCCCATGGAGATGTTGATAAAGAAACCTAGAAAAGCAGTTTCAGAACTGATCTCTTGCCATCACAAGTGTTTTAAAGTGGATGTCTGTCTCAGAGCTGATCAGTCAATTAAAAGAAAGCCACTTTCTACAGTGTAGTTCATTCCATCCTGCTGCAGGTTTGTAAAAATAGCTAAATGAATGCCATTGAAAATGGCCTGTTTCTCCACTAACCAGGGAAACAACCTAAAGAGAGATGAAATTAGGCAAGCTTAATGACACTTATGTGACTAATTGTAATAAAAAAATATGATGGGATAAGTGTAGTCAGAGACAACAACCTTCGAAAACGCACGGTCGTCCAACAGTAAGTTCTCTGTGCTCTGAAGCACATTGTACAAAATGGGAGCTGCCTTATGTTTGTGTTTTTAAACAAAACTATCCACAACTTGTATAGTTAAGATCATTTGGCAAGTTTTGTAAAGGTCTGACATTTAATCTAGAAGAGAAAGGTTGGGGAAAGTGTCTGGGGGTAAGCATAGTGGTGAAACAGGAGACAATATAGCAGGAAACATTAATCTTCAGAGTAACATAAAGGTATCATGTGTGCTACGTATTGTGCTCTCTGCGATTCTTGAAGCCTATGAGAAATCCTGCAGAAGTACCTGTGAGGTAAGAATTGGAGCAGACCCTCTGCTCCCATCCCAGTGGAGGATTTCCACAGCACTGATGGATTGACACCACCACATCTAGCAAAGATCACTGGGAAGAGATGGAAAACTCTGCTCACCCCCACAAAAGAAAGACACTCAGCTGTGCCTCTGATATTCAAGGCCAGGTTTGAGGTTTAAAACGTACAGAAAGCACAGATTTCTGAAGAAGGACAGCCAACTGGGAAGGTCCTTCTGCACTCTGGCTGGATTCTCCATCTGGGGGAACTAACTACAACACACTCAGTGCATAAGCAGAAAGTTTTGCCTGAAAGAAACCTTTGAGACTGGGCCAAATTCCAACCCAAGGGACATTACAATGCTCTGAGAGCTGGAGTACCTCTGCTCTGGAGACAGGATGAGACAGCTGGGCTGGTTCAGCCTGGAGGAGAGAACGCTCCTTAAGGGGAGAACTTAGAGCAGCCCCCGGTGCCTAAAGCAGCTACAGGAAACCTGGAGACGGGCTTTGAACAAGGGTCTGTAGGGACAGGAAAAGGGGAATGGCTTTAACATGCCAGAGGGGAGACTGAGATGAGTTCTTAGGCAGAAGCTCTTCCCTGTGATGGTGATGAGGCACTGGCACAGGTTGCCCAAGAAGCTGTGGCTGCCACATCTCTGTCAGTGTTCAAAGTCAGGTTGGATGGGGCTTGGAGCAACCTGGTCTAGTGGAAGGAGTCCCTGCCCATGGCAGGAGGCAGGAAGTGGATGAGCTTTAAGGTCCCTTCAACCCAAACCTTTCCATGATTATATGAGTCAGTTTCTGAGGTGAGTAGCTCGAGAGAGGATGCCTTGAACACCGGAGAGGGGGGAGATCGGCGTCCAGGAGCTCAACTCAGAGCGGCGAGAGCCACCGAGGGAGCCTCAAGTCCTCGACAGGACCTGCCCAGGAGCCGGCAGCTCAGCTGACGCGAGCAGGGACTCACAGGGGCCGGAGCCAGGAGCAAAGGCGCTAGCCCTGATTGGGTAAAAAGCTGCCCCAGGGAGCACGGCCGACCAGGAGCGTGGGGAACAGAGCTGGTCAAGGCAGTTTGCGCAGGATGGTGAGCACTCACCGCATGACCAGGGCCCGGTCTGGGAGCTCTGCGCTGGCTGCCCCGGTGGTGGCCACCGTAGGCACTCAGACAGAGCAGATGAGAGGGGAGGCTGCAGTGCAGACTTCAGGGTGTAGAGAGTGCCTGCACTGCTCTGGTGAGGGAAAGGTGCAAAATGGGCAGGGCTGCACTGGGTGCTCCCTGGTGGAGGTGCTGCTGCAGCAGGTGGCTGAGCTGCGGGAAGCTATTAATAGGCTACAAGATGTCAGGGTAGCTGAGAGAGAACAGGAATGCTTGCTCCCTGCCCAAACTGTGCAGAGTTCTCAAGCTTCTCCTGTAGCTCATGGAGGAAAGAAGGAGGTTGTTAGCTCTCAAAGCTGGGAATTGGTGACAAAAAACAAAAGGAGGAAAAGGACAATTAAAAGCAAGGAAGTTCCTCCTAAACCTGTTGCCCCCACGCAGAACCGCTTTGCTGTCCTGCAGGAGGATCATGAGGAAACACACTTGCGCCAGAAACAGCCAGCTGATGCACTGGTAAAGAAGATTTCTACTGGTGCTGCCAGGAAAAAGCGGCGGGTCGTAGTGGTAGGGGATTCTACTTTGAAAAGGACAGAAGCACTCATCTGTCGGCCTGACCTGGTCTCAAGGGAGGTGTGTTGCCGGCCAGGGGCACAGATCAGGGATGTGGCAGAGAGGCTTCCTGCTCTAGTAAGCCCCACGGACTATTACCCACTTCTGCTGATACATGTGGGTGCTAGGGATATAGATAGTAGTAGCCTGGGGAGCATAAAGAAGGACTACAGAGCCCTGGGAGAGGTGGTTAAGGGCTTGGAGCTCAGGTAGTCTTTTCGTCTATTCTCCAGGATACAGGGGAGGGCCTAAAGAAAGCTAGGAGGATTAGCCGGGTTAATAAATGATTAAAAGGGTGGTGTCACAGTCAGGGGTTTGGGTGTCTTGAACATGGGACCCAAGTTTGTAGGCCAGGTCTAGCAGGGGCTGGTGGAGCTGGTCCAAAAGAAGGGGAAGAGCAGTTTTGGTAGGAGGCTTGTCACACTGGTCAAGGAGGCTTTAAACTAGATGTGCTGGGGGAGGGGGGCATCATTCCATCCCAACACACCCAGTCAGTTGCCAGCACCTATAATAAATGCTCAGAGCAATGCAGAGATATTCTGGCTGCTCCAGCCAATGAGACAGCTTCATTTGGAGCTTGGCTCAGATGCCTCTATACAAATGCCCATAGCATGGGGAACAAACAAGAGGAATTAGAGATGTGTGCTCCTCTATGGGGTTATGATATTATAGGCATCACAGAAGCATGGTGGGTTGGCTCCTATGACTGGAGTGTTGGAATGGAAGGTTACAGACTCTTTAAAAAAAAAAGGCCTGGCGGGCGTGGAGGCGGAGTTGCCCTTTATGTTAGGGATAGGCTGGAGAGTATGGAACTCTGTCTGGGGACACGTGAGCAGTTAACAGAGAGCTTGTGGGTCAGGGTTAAAGGGAAAACAGGAATGGGAGACATTCTTGTGGGGATCTGTTATAGACCACCTGATCAAGAGGAATCTGCGGATGAAGCACTCTATAGGCAGATAGGAAAAGCCTCACGCTCAGAGGCCCTCATTCTCATGGGTGATTTCAACCACCCTGACATCTGTTGGAATGACGGTACGGCCCGGCACAAGCAATCCAGGAGGTTCCTCGATTGTGTGGAAGACAACTTCCTTCTGCAAGTAATAGAGGAACCGACACGGAGAGGTGCCATGCTTGACCTCATGCTCACCAACAGGGAAGGGCTCGTTGGAAATGTGACACTGCAGGACAGCCTTGGTTGTAGCGACCACGAGATGGTTGAATTTGAGATCCTTAAGACAGTGAGAAGAGCATGCAGCAAGATCAATGCCTGGTGTTCAAGAGAGCAGACTTTGGACTCTTCAGGAACCTGCTTAGTAAGGTTCCATGGGATATAGCCCTAGAGGGCAGGGGACTCAAGACTCTTGGTTGGTCTTCAAGGATCACCTGTTACAAGCTCAGGAGTGTTGCATCCCAACCAGAAGGAAGTGCAGCAGGAGGGCCAGGAGACCTCCTTGGATGGATAAGGAGCTGCTGAGGAAAATTCAAATGAAAAAAGAGTTTTATAGAAAGTAGAAGCAAGGAGAGGCGGCCTGGGAAGAGTACAGGGATGTTGTCCGGGAAGCTAGGGACCAGGTTAGGAAAGCTAAGGCCCAGTTAGAATTAAACTTGGCTAGGGATATTAAGGATAACAGGAAGGGATTCTACAGGTACATAGCAAATAAAAAACAGATTAGGGAGAACGTAGGCCCCCTCAGGAAGCTCTCAGGTGAACTAGCTACACAGGATTTGGAGAAGGCTGAGGTTCTGAATGACTTCTTTGCCTCGGTCTTCTCTAGCAAAGGCTCTGACCGCACCACCCAAGTCTTGGAAGGCAGATGCAGGGACTGTGAGAATGAAGACCTTGGGCCCACTGTAGGAGAGGAATTGGTTTGAGACCATCTTAAAAATCTGAACGTGCACAAGTCCATGGTCCTGATGAAATCCATCGGGGTCCTGAAGGAGCTGGCGAATGAAGTTGCTAAGCCCTGGCCATCATATTTGAAAAATCATGGCAGTCAGGTGAAGTTCCCAACGACTGGAAAAAGGGAAATATAACCCCCATTTTCAAGAAGGGGAAAATGGATGACCCGGGGAATTACAGACCAGTCAGTCTCACCTCTGTGCCTGGCAAAATCTTGGAGCAGATTCTCCTGGAAGGCATGCTAAGGCACATGAAAAACAACAAGGTGCTTGGTGACAGCCAGCATGGCTTCAGTAAGGGGAAATCCTGCCTGACCAATTTGGTGGCCTTCTATGGTGGGGCTACAGAACTGATGGACAGCGGTAAAGCAGTTGATGTCATCTACCTGGACTTGTGTAAAGCGTTCGACACTGTCCCACACGACATCCTTGTCTCTAAATTGGAGAGACATCAATTTGATGAATGGACCACTCGGTGGATAAAGAACTGGCTGGATGGCCGCACACAAAGAGTTGTGGTCAATGGCCCAATGTCCGACTGGAGAGCAGTAACAAGTGGTGTCCCTCAGGGATCAGTGTTGGGACCGGTCTTGTTTAGCATCTTCGTCGCTGACATGGACAGTGGGATTGAGTGCGCCCTCAGCAAGTTTGCCGATGACACCAAGCTGTGTGGTTCGGTTGATACACTGGAGGGAAGGAATGCCATCCAGAGGGACCTTGACATGCTTGTGAGCTGGGCTGATGCCAACCTCATGAAGTTTAACCATGCCAAGTGCAAGGTCCTACACCTGGGTCGGAGCAATCCCAGGCACAGCTACAGGCTGGGCAGAGAAGAGATTCAGAGCAGCCCTGTGGAGAAGGACTTGGGGGTGTTGGTCGATGAGAAAATGAACATGAGCCAGCAGTGAGTGCCTGCAGCCCAGAAAGCCAACCGTATCCTGGGCTGCATCAAAAGGAGTGTGACCAGGAGGTTGAAGGAGGTGATCCTGCCCCTTTATTCTGCTCTCGTGAGACCTCACTTGAAGTATTGTGTACAGTTCTGGTGTCCTCAACATAAAAAGGACATGGAACTATTAGAACAAGTCCAGAGGAGGGCCACGAGAATGATCATACCTCCCGTATGAAAATCAGCTGAGAAAGTTGGGACTGTTCAGTCTAGAGAAGAGAAGGCTGTGTGGAGACCTCATAGCAGTCTTCCAGTATCTGAAGGGGGCCTATAGGGATGCTGGGGATGGACTCTTCATTAGGGACTGTAGTGATAGGACAAGGGGTAATGGGTTAAAACTTAAACAGGGGAAGTTTAGATTGGATATAAGGAGGAAATCCTTTCCTGTTAGGGTGGTGAGGCACTGGAATAGGTTGCCCAAGGAGGTTGTGAGTGCTCCATCCCTGGCAGTGTTCAAGGCCAAGTTGGATGAGGCCTTGGGTGATATGGTTTAGAGCGAGGTGTCCCTGTCCATGGCAGGGGGGTTGGAACTTGATGATCTTAAGGTCCTTTCCAACCCTAACTATTCTGTGATTCTAAGTCTGTGAATATCAGAGCTCTAAAATGACAATCTTCATTTGATTCCATGCTTTCTGCATGTGAATGTTATATGAGTGTGAGCATTTATATTTGTCTAGATGTCACAAAGATGACAGATTCCCAGCAAGTGACGGGTCCTCCTGCAGATATCTGTCATGCATGACCTCACAGCCTTGCCTTTTGTCTTGCAGCTCTGAGCATTGCATCACCATTTGACAGCATCTACCTTGGCTTACACAATTACAACTGTGCACTCGCCTGCATTGCTATTGGGGGCATGTTCTATGCCCTGACCTGGCAGACTCATTTGCTGTCACTTGCCTGTGGTATGTATCTTGTACAAAAAGGGAAGGCATAAATTTATGCAGCCAGACTAGGAGTAATGGAGATTTAAAGTCAACTATCACTGCTGCAAAACTAAGTACTATGCAAGAGTGATTTCTGTGGTGGCATCAGCTTGGGTTTGCAAGCTAAAAGTGCAGAGAGGAGGGCCTTTAGGCCCTCATAACATACAGGAATTCTAGAAAGAGTGGAAGCACTGTTTTTGGAGTGCAAAAAAGAAATTAAAAGAAATGCCATCATCTCCTCCTCTCAACAAAACCATCTTCTTCATTCATCACCCATCTCTACAGAGCACATAGGATCAAATGTAAGTCAATAGAGCCAGATGCAGCACTGAGGCATTTGAACTTGATGAATTATAACTTTAACCATCACATCAGGTATTTGGGAGGATATTTTACTGTGCATTTGTACAATATTACTATTTTGCATTACTTCAGAGAGATGAACAGTATTTTCCTCACCTGAGTTGTCTGGGTTTCTTTTCTCAGCATTATTTTGTGCCTACTCTGGAGCAGCTCTTGCTAATGCCTTATCTGTGGTAAGTTTGAGGGAGGTGTTTTGGGCTCTTTTACTTGTTTGTTTTAACTGTATTCTGACTTGTTATGATACAGTGTTAAGGAAATGCCCCAAAATTCTCCATGTCAGTTTTGACATGAGAATGCTACAGACAGTGTCAGGTCTTGTACAAATGCTATGTCAGTTGAATTGTGCACTTCAGACTCTACAGCTCTTAGTAAGATTTTGAAGACCTTTGGAGCCTATTATCCACAGTGGGATTGTGCATGTCTATGTGAATTCCCTCAACAGTGTATGGTTTGAGATGCCATACTTAGCTCCAAGCAGTATTTTTGGACACATTTCAATGGTCTAAATTTTTTATTTTATTTTTTTTTGCTTTTTTCCAAGGTCTTTCTCCCATCCTACGCATAGATATTGTTTAAGTTTGATCTGGATATGAGAACTAAAATTAGGGGGGACTGAGCACATTTGGATAGATCAAGAAGTAGGTGAAGCAGATATGCCAAGATTTGCTTCTTAAGATCTGAGAGATAAAAGCAAAACCACATTTTAATAAAACTGATTTAGTAACTTAAAGGAAAAGTCAGAACTAGAAGCTGCATACCTTAAATGTATTCACCTGGCATGCACCCAGCACCATGTAGGTCCCTGCAGATGGGTTGCTTTGTTCATCATGCTTGCTTTTTAGATGCAGTATTAAAAAAAAGACATCTACTTTTTCTCCTTGTGATCCTACTTTTGGCAGACCCCAAGTCAAGTCAAGAGATAGGGTCACAGAGGAGGACTGAGGATTAGATGCAATTCCAGTAACACATGGGCATTGGTGATGGGAAATATGTGTGAATGGCACTCAGTACATGACGTTTTACAGGACAATGGAGGGTAGAGTTTGGCTCATTTATTAGAGAATATAGATGTTTATGAGTAAGCTGGATGTCTTGGCTTTCATTGCAGCCAGCTAATCTCTGGAGCCTGCTTCAGCTGCTTCATTATTGGTAACAAGTGCCGTTTAGCACCAAAGCTGCATCCCCAAAAGGACTGAGGTCTCCAATGTGGGATGTTTTATGTAGTCCTATCCATTTCAGATAAACTGGATACCTCTGGTGAGCTGATGTTTGGTAGCAGAGGAGCTTCCCAGACCTCCAGTGACCACAGGAACCAAGCTCACATGTGCTTCTGCCATGAAGCCACCCAACCTGAGCATTCTCCTCTGGATCCAAAGGGAGGATCATATATGGAAGGGTTCAGGAGGACATGTCCTATGTCACACTGTCCCCAGGGAAAGCACAGGTTCTCTCTGCTTCCAAGATTCAAGAATTTAGCAACAGATGGAAGTAAGCAAAGGGAACAGGCAAACGGAGGTACCAAAATGCACCTGTATGTCTGTCCTTTCCCCTCAGGTTGGGCTGCCTCTCTGCACGTGGCCTTTTTGCTTCTCTGCGCTCCTCTTTTTGCTGATAAGCTCAGACAACCCAGCCATCTACAAAATCCCTCTCTGCAAAGTCACCTACCCAGAAGCCAACCGGATCTACTACCTGAGAATGAAGAGAAGAGCCTCAGAGAGCAGGAGAGAAGAGCAGAAACGAAAGGAGCAGAAACCCTCCAACAACTCAAAAACAAACACAGGAGGGACCCCCCTGTGTACTCCCAAAATCCGCCATGCTTACTGATTTCAGATATACACAACT
The DNA here is from genome assembly GCF_033783945.1 of Neopsephotus bourkii. Lineage (NCBI taxonomy): Eukaryota > Metazoa > Chordata > Aves > Psittaciformes > Psittacidae > Neopsephotus > Neopsephotus bourkii. The sequence goes on along the minus strand of NW_026901368.1, from coordinate 326,105 downwards.
GTATAGTTTTGGTGTACCTTTTCAAATGCTAGCCAGGCATACCACAGCCACAAACAGCATCTTTGGCAGCATTCTGCAGGCTGGGGATTCAGCATCCCACAGACCGGAGGAAACATGATTTATCCCTTAGCTAAGCTTTCCCAAATGCGTTCATGTAACATAATAATAGCTGCCTTATCAATCCACATGCTGTTAACTTGAAAGTCACTTCTTATCAATAATAATTATAAGGATAGGTAGAAAAACATTAAAGCCAACAAGAGGCTGTATTTAATTTCAGATATGTAATTTAACAAAATAAATATGCTGAGAAAGCATTGGTATCTAATAATAATAAATAATGTAAGAACTATGTCAAGAGCTACCCTTCAAATTAAGAACATGTACCTTTGAAAGTGGAATAAACAGACTGATCTCTTCCTTTCTCATGTCCCATAGATGTCTAACCCTTTTAAACCCTCTTAAAAGCTACAACATACACAGGTAAATATTCTTACAGAGTGAGTACTATTTTTGATGCCATATCCTGACTCCTTGTTGAGTGCCAAGAAAATGAAGGTATAAATATGTATGCTTTAATCAGACTAGGAAAGTGACTGGCTTGCACTGATCAAACATTTTTCTTTCCTTTGCATAAATTTCTGTCTTACAAATGGAAGTTCTCTTTCCTGCTGAATGCAGGATAGCAGGTCGGAATCCCTACATGCATACAGAGGGAAATAGGAAAACTTCATGTAAAGAATGAGATTAGCATTTACTGTTGATGGCAGTAACTGCAGCTCTTTCTCTCCCTTTCCTAAGGAAGCAGTTCCCTTGCATTAAGCCGTGAGCAGCAAATAAGTCAAAGGTCCCCTTGATGTCTCTTGGGTGGCAGACTGGGATCATCACATGGATCTTCAGTGTCTCACCTGTCCCAGAGAAACATCTTGAGGCATCATCAGTTAGTAATGGGAAGCTGAGGAGGTCAAATGGGGTGATCCTGCCCCTCTACTCTGCTCTCGTGAGTGAATACACTTGGAGTATTGTGTACAGTTCTGGTGTCCTCAACATAAAAAGGACATGGAATTGTTGGAACAACAATTGGGCAGCCACGAGGATGATCAGGGGGCTGGAGCACCTCCCGTATGAAGACAGGCTGAGAAAGTTGGGGCTGTTCAGTCTGGAGAAGAGAAGGCTGCGTGGAGACCTTATAGCAGCGTTACAGTATCTGAAGGAGGCCTATAAGGATGCTGGGGAGGGACTCTTCATTTGGGACTGTAGTGGTAGGACAAGGGGTAACAGGTTCAAATTAAAAAGGGGAAGTTTAGATTGGAAATAAGGAGTTAATTCTTTACTGTGATGGTGGTGAGGCACTGGAATGGGCTGCCCAAGGAAGCTGTGAATGCTCCATTCTTGGCGGTGTTCAAGGTCAGGTTGGACAGAGCCTTGGGCTACATGGTTTAGTGTGAGGTGTCCCTGCCCATGGCAGGGGTGTTGGACCTAGATGATCTTAAGGTCCTTTCCAACCCTAACTATTCTATGATTCTTGCCAGTGTTCTCTCCAGGCGTTGGTTCCTAACAGGCATAACGTTTGAGAGGCCTAACTTCCTTGAGGTTCTTAACAGGCATAACATGAGGCCACTTTATGCCTCCCCCAAGCCCTTACAACAGGGAAGGGTCAATTGCCCTAAAGAGGATTTTTCTTGGGAATGTTTCCCAAAACCTCTGGAAAAAAAGCTTGACAGAGAAGCTTCCTCTTTTTGAAGTCATTTCACATAATCACTTTAAAATCACAGTTCCAAAGGACTCAAAGACTTAAAATCTAAGGAGACTATGCAAAGACTTTCAGATCCAGTGCTGTCCTTTCTGCCTTTGATGTAGGGCAGTTTTGCAGATTCATATAACGCTAGAACCCAGCTGTAATGCATCACTTGGACCTTTTCAAAAAGGTGAGCCTGGGCTCCTCAGGGGACTGGTTTGCACTTGTATAACCAAAAGACCAGCAGCAGCAGCAGCTGACAGTCCCCTAGTGATCCAGAGAAAACTCCAGGAACAAACTCTCTAGCAGTTTCAAGTTGACAAGCAGGTATTCTTTATTGCCAAGCCAGGGTACATGTGGGATAGATCCTCCTAACATGTATCACTGTATTGCTACACAAGCCGCCCTTATATAGTCACTGGGCATACATACATATTCATGAGGCTACACATGAATTACATCATTTTCCAGAAAGTTTCCCGCATGCATACAAAAATGTGATGGTGGTCTTTGAGTGTTGTTTACATTTCCCAGCAATCTTCATAACTTCTGGCAGTCTTTGAAGCACCAGGTTAATTAACATTACAGACATAGCAATTATCCTGTCCTTCTACTTATAAGTTAGTTTAACTGTGCCCATGCTGGACATCTTCTAGTCCAGGATATTCTCCATCCCCAGGTCCTGTTTCTCTATTCTGCTTTTCTTACACTTTTCGTACTAAGGTCCTAAGGACCTAAAACTATGTCAACTACCTTCAAGCACGGCAGTTATTTTCCATTACAAAGCCATCAAACTTAACATTACTTAGAACTGATTACCTTTTGTGCTTTTGTGCCTCCTTGTCTCAAATCCCCCCTTTTTCTGTCCTTTTACAAATTCTTTTGCAACATTTTATATACTACCATTATCATCTAGAGTCTTTTTTGGAATAATTCCCTGTTTCTACTTGATTCTTGATTTCATTTCTTTTCCAATTTTTATAATTTATCATAGATCATTTACAATACCAGAAGGAACATTGTACCATAATTAATATTGAAACAATTAATAGTAATATTCCTGCAACCAGTTGCCTTAACCAGGAGAGACTAGGTAACCATGAAGTTAACTTTTTCCATATTTCTTCATACCCCCAGGAGGTACCATCCATGACCATTTCATGAAATATTTTAGTTTGTTTCCAAATTTCCTCCAGATCTGTTTCAACTCTGCCAGTTTGATCTATGTAGGAACAGCAGCTTTCATTGATTATGGAACAAAACCCCCTTCTTGTGAAGCCAATAACATGTCTAGAGACATTTGATTTTGTAATACCACCTTAGATAGGGTAGTTATCTCTTCTTGTTCCACTTGGAATCTACGGTTTTCCTGTCTATTTCCTCTGTGGTTGCTGAGATATTTACGATTGCCTTCTCTAATTCGCTTACTCCCAAAGACGGAATTAGCCGTCTCACAAAACTACGAAACGTGGTGTTCCATTCAGCAATAGGGTTAAACCCTCACTTAATCAGTTTAGCAAAACTTCTAACCCAGGTTCCAGAAGGATATATGTCAATAATAGTAAGATTGGGTATCACAGCACCTGAAGTGAATGCCCCCTTCCAGTTAGGAGAAGGGTCTTATAAGCATTTTCTCCACATAACCAATACAATCCTTTCCCTTCAGGAGCAGGCAACCACTGAACCATGATACCATCTATATTAATAGTGTAATTGCAATTTGAATAGTGACTTACACCTGTGGCATTTAAACAAACAATCTCATACTTTGGTTCCTGGTGTAATACATCTTTGTAAAGGTATAATATTCTTTACTTGGATTAGGATTAACTATCCCAAATCTTAAGCTTTCCTTTGGACATAGATTGCTAGTGTTCACCCACAAATTTGTCCATGAGATCATGTTGGAAATTGGAATGCCAATTAATGGAAGGTCCTGATCTTCTCCTGATTTAGGCCACTGTGCACACACCCAACAGTCACTACAACTAGCAACTTTAGTAACATTCTACATTAATTTCAGGTATAAGTATTGGTCCCATGCTGGTACACCAGTTATTAAAGTCCAAATTATGACTGATGCAATTTCTTATGTAAGAGTTATGAAGTTTTGATCTGCCATGTCTTCTCTGGTTCTGGTGCTTTCTTTATCCTTGAATGATGTATCCGAGCAGCTTGCTCCTTTATTTTCACTGCTGTAAAGGTGGTCAATAATATCTGGTACGGTCCATTCCACTTCTCCTGTAGAAGATCTCCTGAAAAATTCTTAATATAAAATCAGTCTCTGGATCTAAAAAGGTGAATCAGATAATCCATGCCTCTTGCTCTTGTCCTTAATATTCTCTTATTTCTTCTAATTGTTTTCCCAGATTGACCAGAAACTCTCGGAGATAGCCTTCTCTCACTTCCAGAAGACTTTAAGCTGGGACTGATATGGTCTTCCATATAAAATTTTACATAGGCTAGCCTCTTCTTTCTACCGAGGTTTAGTTTGAATTCTTAATAGAGCCAGTGGTAAGGCTTGGTACCAATATTAATTCATTTCCTGACATATTTTACCAGTCTGTTGTTTGATCAGATGGCTCATCTTTTCTACTTGCCCACTGGCCCAAGGCCTGTATGGAACAAGTGCTTATCAATCAATTTCTAATTTTTGTTATTTTCTTGTAACTATTTTGTGCTAAAAGGAGAGCCTCAGCTGGAAGAAATTGTCGCTGGTACTCCAAAACAAGGTATTATATCATTTAAAAATGTTCCAATTACTTGTCTTGCATTATTTATTCTACAAGGGAATGCTTCTGGCCACCCTGAAAAAGTATTTGTTAACAGCAACAAATATTAATAACCTCCTTTTCTCAGTAATTCAGAAAAATCTATTTGCCAGTGATGTCCTGGATAACTTCCTCCCTCAGTTGTACCAATTTGATTTCTATTTTCAGTTTTAGGATTATTCTTAAGACAGAGCTGACATTGTTTTGTCACTAATTGAACTGTGGTGTATAGATTCCTTCCTACAATTTGTCTAAATATTTACGCAAAGAGTTGCTACCCTAATGAGTTTTTTACGTTTCTCCTGAACTAGTTTCCAGAGTTGATTATAGGGAATTACAATTTGCCCATCAGGTAACTGAACCCAACCCCATTTGTTTTCCTCTCCTTTGAGATCTTCAATCAATTTTCTATCCTCCTTTGAATATCTAGGTTTAGATTTCTCAACTGTTAGTTTGCCGTCAGGGATTAAGGGAATAATTTTAGATCGTTAGCTTCTCATTTGGCTTCAAAATTGGCCAAATTATTTCCAATTTCCTGATGAGAGTCACCTTGTTCATGCCCTAAACCATACATAATAGCCAATTCCTCAGGTAGCTGAACAGCTTCCAGTAGTTGTAGAATTTCTGTAGCATTTTTAATCCGTTTCCCCTGTGTGTTCAAAAGTCCTAGTTCTTTCCAGATGACACCATGTGCGTGGACTACACCAAATGCATATTTAGAATCAGTTCAAATATTTATCCATTTGCTTTAGTCAATTCCAGGGCTCTCATTCAGCATGTTCCAGAGTTTTCTTTCAAATCTGGTTGGCTTGTATATACAGTCTCTATAGTGGCCAAGCAGTCATGTGTTAGTAGTTTTGTTGGTTGTTCCTGCAAAATGATGCTGGATTGACAGTATTAGTGACCACAATTTCTATATCATTGTGTTCCACAAGGGTGGCCTGGTATTTTAAAAAACATGAAGGAGATAACTAGTAGGCTCCTTTCTGTTCCAGGACTGCTGATACAACATGGGACACTAGTACAGTAACCTTTTGTCCCAAGGTAAATTTGCGAGCCTCTTCAATATTCATGACAACTGCTGCCACAGCCCTTAGGAATCTGGGCCACCCTTTGCTCAGTTTATCCAGCTGTTTTGAAAAATATACCATTACCCTTTTATAGGGTCCTAGTTTCTGAGCAAGGACCACCAAAGCTATTCCCTGTCCTTCATAGGAATATAGTCAAAAGGATTTAGTCACATCCAGAAGTCACAGAGCTGCAGTTCTCATTAGCTCAGTTTTTAAATTTCTAAAAGCCCCCCTCTGCTGAATCAGTGCCTTCCAAAGAGAGAGGGTTTTCTTTTAACAGTTCATATAGTGGTCTTACCAGAGCACCATAATCATGCATCCAAAGTCTGAATCATCCAATCATTTTGAGGAACGTCCTGAGCTTCTTGATGGTTGACGGTTGTGGTGTTTAACAAATGGCTTCTTTTCTAGAGGTTCCAAGTTCTCTCTGTCCTCCTGTTATATCATATCCTAGGTAGGAAACTCAGGTTTGAATTAGTTGGGCCTTTTGTCTGGATACACGAAAACCATTCAGTCCCAGAAAATTCTATAATCCCACCATTCACTGGACACATTCTTCTTTTGTTTCTGTGGCAATTAATAGGTCATCCACATGTTGCAACAGAGTCCTCGTCTGAGTGGATGATTTCCATAATTCTAGTTCCAGTGCTAACTGATTTCCAAAAATTGTTGGACTGTTTTTAAACGCTTGAGGTAATACCGCCCACATTAATTGGGTTTTCCTTACTGTGTCAGGATTTTCCCATTCAAAAGCAAATGAATTCTGGTTTTCTTTGGCCAATGGTAAGCAAAAGAAAGAGTCCTTTAAATACAAGATGGCAAACCATTTCTGATTATTAATCAATTTAGTCAATAAGGTATACAGATTACCTATTACTGGATGAATATCCTCTGCAAAACCGTTGATTGCTCTGAGATCTTGAACCAATCTGCAAATTTATTTCTTTACTGGCAAGATAAAAGTATTATATTCCAATTCACATTCAATTAATAATTTATATTTTAAAATTTATCCATGATTTTTAATTCTTGTTCCCTGCAATTTTAGGGGTTATTTTTTTATTCCATTTGGGCAGTCTGTCTGTCCGTTCCCCCCCCCCCCCCCTTTTTATTTCTAATTTAACAGGCAAAGCATTTTTCGCCTTACCTGGAACTTCAGATGCCCATACTCCCAGATATACCTGATTAAGGATTTCTTCTGTTTCAGGGAGGCCCTCCTGTTCACTTTTCTGTTGAATTAAAGGTGAACTCAAAACTACAATTAATTGATCATTTTTAAATCTTGGTTCCATTTTGCGTTTTTTAAATGTTGCTTCTTGCTCGAATAAAGATTTCAGGGAATTTGGCATGCATGAAAATTTCTGAATTCCTATTTGTTTTCCCAATTTGTACTTTAAGGGTTTCAGAAAGAATGCCTCTTTTGCCTTTTTGCCCTTTTTTAATTTTATTTTGTTTTTGTCTCTTTGTGACCAACAGCTCCCACATCTGTAACAAATTCTTTTCCCTCTGATTTAACACCAAATAAGTTGCCCCTGTATCTACTAAAATTCAACTTTATTTCCTCTAGTCCCTAGTTTTAATTTAACCAGGGATCTGCTAGGGTAGATTCCCCAGGTCCCTGTCAATCTAGTTCCAATTCAGCCACCAGAGCTACACTGTGGCATTCCCCCCAGGGCAGTCTCACTTCCAGCATCCAAACTCCCCACAGCACAAATACCGATCTGGTCCCACAGGAGAACCCACTCCTCCACCTCTGCCTGACATCCCTCCACTTCTGCCTCCCCAGCACTCATCCCATGCTCAAACACGGGAGCTGCCTTAGCTCCCTTCCTTTCCCTCTTGGTTTTCCTTAACTTTAAACTTATCCAGTATCACAATCTGAACAACATCTCTCCAGCTTAGCTTTCAGTTTTTCCCTGTCCTTTTCCAAAGCCAAAGTTAAAGGATCTGGCAGAGGTATATTAATTTTACATTCTGTCTGTCACTCCAGGTGGTTTCTTAAAGTGAAAAACATATCTGCATACATTACTTCATTCCATTTTCCTTGCCACCTCAAAAACAACATTAATTGTAACAATGAAAATATTTGTTTTCTTAGAAAAAAAAAAAAAAAAGTGAAATCCAAGCACAATCTGACTATGGGAAAGAATTTGTCATGTAAGAGCCACTGCAGACTTTAAATCCTCAGCCACCAGCAAATCCATCCTGAAATCAATTAGTAAAGCAATTTCTGGAGTTGAAGCCACCATAAAAAATGGGGTATAAACAGCTTTATTAAGTCTCTAGCTAATCAGAAGATTTGAGTAGCTATAGCCAGTGCTAATAATTCATGAGAAGAGGCAAGACAAATCAAGTGTCTCCTGGAAGGGAGCAGTAGGCAATAAAAGCACTAACTGAAGTTATCAATGGTAGCCTGACAGCCTGCTGTCTACTGACTTCTATAAAAAGAACTCATTAAGAGAAATAAAATGTACAGTTTTCAATGTATTTCAATTTCAATTTCAATAATCTTGAGATATTTCCCAGAGATCTAACCTAAAACCTGAACAAATATTCCTATAAAATGGACAGGGAAAAGGAAAAGGAAAGGGATCAGCTCTTCTGTAATGTCAATACCTTTTCTTCCCATACAACTGCAGGTGTCATGGTTTAAACCTAGCCACGCAGCTTGTTCACTAACTCCCCCCCTTCCTCCCCCTGCTCCTGGAGGGATGGGGAGGAGAATCAAAAGAATAGTTCCCATGGGTTGAGATAAGAACAGTTTAATAACTAAGGTATAACACAGATCACTACTGCTACCACCAATAATAATAATGATAAAGGAAATAACAAAGGAAGAGAATACAACACCTCTCCACCCACCGACCTATAACTTGATCCCCCTGACTGAGCACTGACCGATACCTAGTCCAACCCTGCAGAGTACTAGCCCTTGAAGGTAACTCCCAGTTACATCCTGGGCATGATGTGCTGTGGTATGGAATACTTCTTTGGTCAGTTTGGGTTAGGTGCTCTGTCTCTGCTTCCTCCTGGCTTTCCCTCCTCCCTGGCAGAGCATGAGGCTCAGAAAGCCCTTGGCCAGATTAAACATTTGAGCAGTAACTAAGAACATTGGTGTTATCAGCACTGTTCCCAGGCTGAAAGTCAAAAACACAGCGCTGCACCAGCTACTAAGAAGGAGAAAAAAATGACTGCTACTGCTGAACCCAGGAAAACAGGTCAGGACAGATAAGAGTGTGAAACTGTCAGACACAGGGAGAGCAGGCATCTTCTCCCTAGCTCTGAGGCAAGCATCCCCACAGCCACCAGTAGGTATCAAGAAGGGATTTGTGCTCCAGAGCGGCACTCCAGCAACACAGGGCCTCACCACAAGCTGAAAAACCTGAAACTACATGTCCAAATAAGATTAAGTCCCTAAAATTTCCAGCTGCTCTTTGCTCTGTCCACACCAGATACCTCCAGTCTTCATGGTAGATGCAGTTCCCAACACCGCAGGCTGACTCGGTTTTATGTAGATCACATTTTGTTGATGTCATCTACCTGGACTTTTACAAAGTGTTCAACACTGTCCTGCATGACATCCTTGTCTCTAAACTGGAAAGACATCAATTTGACAGGTGGACCACTCAGTGGATAAAGAATTGGCCTCATGCAAAGAATTGTGGTCAATAGCTCAATGTTCAGTTAGAGACTAGAAACATGGTGCCCCTCAGGGATTGGTGTTGGGACCCATCTTTTTCAACTTCTTTGTCAACATGGACAGACTGAGTGTTCCCTCAGCAAGTCTGCCAATGACACCAAGCTGTGTGGCTTGCTTGATACACTAGAGGGAAGGAATGCTGTCCAGAGGGACCTTGACATGCTTGTAAGTTGGGCTGATGCCAACCTTATGAAGTTTAACCATGCCAAGTGCAAGGTCCTACACCTGGGCCAGAGCAATCCCAGGCACAGCTACAGGTTGGGCAGAGAAGAGATTCAGAGTAGCCCTGCGGAGAAGGACTTGGGGGTGCTGGTCGATGAGAAACTGAACATGAGCTGGCAGTGTGCGCTTGCAGCCCAGAAAGCCAACCGTATCCTGGGCTGCATCAAAAGGAGTGTGACCAGGAGGTTGAAGGAGGTGATCATGCCCCTCTACTCTGCTCTCGTGAGACCTCACTTGGAAATTTGTATGCAGTTCTGGTGTCCTCAACATAAAAAGGACATGGAACTGTTGCAGCAAGTCCAGAGGAGGGCCATGAGGACGATCAGGGGACTGGAGCACCTCCCATATGAAGATCGGCTGAGAAAGTTGGGGCTGTTCAGCCTGGAGAAGAGAAGGCTGTGTGGAGACTTCATAGCAGCCTTCCAGTATGTGAAGGGGGTCTATAAGGATGCTGGGGAGGGACTCTTCATTAGGGACTGTAGTGATAGGACAAGGGGTAACAAGTTCAAACTTCAACAGGGGAAGCTTAGATTGGATATAAGGAAGAAGTTCTTTACTGTAAGAGTGGTGAGGCACTGGAATGGGTTCCCAAGGAAGTTGTGAATGCTTCATTCCTGGAATTGTTGAAGGCCAGGTTGGATGGAGCCTTGGGTAACATGTTTTAGTGCGTGGTGGTGTCTCTGCCCATGGCAGAGGAGTTGGAATGAGCTGATCGTAAGGTCCTTTCCAACCCTAACTATTCTGTGATTCTATGATTTTTAAGGGTTACAGAAATACCACCACTTCAAGGGTAAGGTCTGTTTGTCAAACAGTCTTCTCACTCACTTTTCAACAGAAGAGAGTGTTTCAGTTTGGAAGATGGAAGGAATTCAAACAGGAAAGTAACCCTTGATTGCATTTGATTTTACAGTTCTCAGGCCATCTTTTACAAACTCCTGCGGCTGTTATTTTACAAACTCCTTACAGCCACAGCTGTAATTCACACTTCCCAGGGGTGGGATGAGAAGGATGGGGATAGCTTTATGAGAAGCAAAGGGTTTCTTCCAGCACACTTTCCCTGGGAATGGGTTTGGGCAGCCTCTGCTACAGCTCAGCAGCTCCTGAAAGCACTCAATTACCTCAGTTCTTTTGGTAGCTTAAGCCTTTGTGGAGCTGCATCCTCATATCCTTCTCCAGGGACAGCCCTTTGCACAGATAGTTGAAGCAGACCCAAATTCACACTCGCAAAATATGCAGCTTCACTCAACACAGCAGGGTTGGAGCACTGAGCATATGAAGGAGCCCTTCCGAACACATCCAGCTACCTCACCCACCCAAAATGCAGAGGGGTTCAGGCTGCTTCGCACATCTCAGAAGCTGCACATCAAGTTTTCCTGTGCACTGAATTGCTACAAAGAGAGATAGACACTTCCTTGACATGTGCATCTTAGGATGAGCTGCAGTCTTTTTATCCCCTCTCTCCAGGACACTTCATCCTGTACCTGACCCCGCTTCTCCATATTTCCCTCATTTCAACTAAGTGCTGACAGCTCTGCTGCTCTGTCATCCACAGATCTCTGCTCTGTTAAGCTACTCAGCCAGAAGCCAGGGCAGGGACTTCCTCGTTATGGAGAAAAACAGAAAGACAAAGGTGATAATAAACTTTCAGCTAGTGATAGTTTCTTACTGTAGCTGATTGAGTTTATTTCATGTGTGTAAATTAAACCCTGTTAGGGCACTTTCCATTTCCAGAAATTGAATTCTTCAACAGATGTGACTTTTTTTTTCTTTTGTCTACTCAAAATGTGCATCTTTACTGCAGATGGATTTATATTTTCTTGTGCGTGTGCATGAAAATGCTGCTCTGTAGTACTGCTTGCAAAGTTCCAGAACTATCTACAGCCAGTGTAAACCTACCTCTATCCTTTGCGCCGATTTTAAATTTTCAGTTGTTCCTACTGTCTTCTGCTTCATCTGCATGCTACAAGTGCTTTTTCTTTTGTTGATCAGAGCCACAACCCAGGCAATATACACCACCTTCCACTTCTGTTAAGAGCTATTTGGCAAAAAAATAGTAAACAGTAGGATTCACATGCTGGAAAAGTTTCTCATTGGAACTATTACAGCATTCTGCTCTTTGCTAAGGCCTAACACATTCGTCTCCCACAAGGTTTGTGAGAATGGATTATTTCCTTGAAAACAAGCATGCCTTGGGTGAGATTTGCAGCCCCATCACCAGGGCAAAGGAGCTGGAAAAGATACGACATTTTACCAACTGAGATCAGATGCAGGAAGTTAAGTGAATGGTCTCTGAAATTGCAAAAAATGAATGAAAGAGCAGAAAAAAGCCTTGCCTTGTGTCATAAAACTGTAGCAAGTCCAGCCAGCTTTTTCATTCTCATGGCAACCCTCTGTCTTGAAGTAGGTCTGGAAAATGAGCCCCTTCAGATGTGGACTTTCCCCTGGAGCCAGGAGCCAGGAGAACAGGATAGGGGTCTGAAGCTGAAATTTAAAATGGAGTTGTGATTGCCCCTCCAGTCTTGAAAGTCAACCTCACTTCCAAATTTCTCTAGGCATTCTAGGAATTCAGAACGTTTCAATATCACTGATGGATTCTACAATGCTGCAGATTACCAGAAAAACAAGCAGCCTTGAGGTCCAGGCTCATGGCAGGAAGCAGAGAGCTCTTCTCATTCCAGCTCCTAGATCCCAGGCCAAAGCAACCAACAGGGTAATGCCAGGAGCCTGGCAAAACTGGTGCTCCATCCTGGAGAACAGGTGCACACAACAGGGAGAGAAGAGAGGATGCGAAGTTGTCTGAAGCTGAAGGTGACCAAACAAGAGGCCAGGGTCTTCCAACCAAAGTGCACATTACCTTGGGAACCACTTTGCCACAGTAAGTAATTGGAGCTAGGATCATGATGGTGAAAATAATTATTTCCATTGGAGTTCCCATAGATGCTGGCATCTCAATCTCATTCCCACAGGCATCCAGGTCACACCAGAGGAATGCCCACTGCTGATATGAAAAGTGATAGTGACACCTGGTAAAAAGGCGGAGAACACAAAAACAAACAAGTGGAGCCAGCCAGATGAATGCACTTGGCTTTACTTTGACCTGTATTTCAGTGGGTATCATGAGACACATGATTACGTGGCCTTTCTTGGGGTACTAGGGAAAATTCCTGTGCTGGACACCATGACCACCTCCGTAGTGAATGGGATGGTATCTGGTGGCAGCTGATCACCATGTAGATGCTGAACCACCAGCACAGACCTAGGCATGTGCTGGCCATAACCATCTGTCTCACTTCAAGCAACTCTTTGCTCCCAGTAGCACCAATGATTTAAATACCATGAAAAATCTGCAGCTGAAAGAGATGAGTTGCTCACTAACCCAGTATTCCTGTATTCAGAGCATTTGCCTACTGGAAAAGAGCCTGACCCTCTGCCTAAAATTGACACTTATTTGACATAGCAGCACAGAGCTTTTTGACACCCTATTCTAGCCATAAGAGACCTACAACCTGCTGTTCACCAATTCCTGCCACACTCCTATCCAACGAGACAAACTGACATTCTTTATCAGAAGTGGGTTTCCAGGGAGCAACTGTACAGATTTGCAGCTGCATGGACTGAGAAAGTGAGTCCTGAGAACATGTCAAGCTGAACAAAAACAGCAGTAGGTTTCCAGAGCAGGTGGTTAGAGTGAAGGGATGAGTGTGAATTAGAAGAACTGTTTATTTTGGGAGCATATGTCAGTAGCAGCATCCAGAGCCATACACAAGCTCTGAGCACGGAGAGTATTTATTGTGCCAGGGCTGGGGAACTGCTGTTTACTTGTGCTGTCAAAAACAGACATCTGAATCTTTGGTCTGATTTCTGTAACTGCACGTGTGGCTGGGCTGGAGACATACCACAAGAGGGAGCTGGACACCACAGATGTGAGACATTCGTCTCCGGTCTCCCAATAGCAACAGCTAAAGGCCATCCAGTTGTTGCACCGACGAATGTATCTAGACAGTTTCCCAATACGTGAATATGGGAATATGCTCATTGGTGCCCCATCCCTGGAAGTGTTCAAGACTGAATTGGATGGGGCTTTGAGCAACCTGGTCTAGTGGAAGGTGTCCCTGTCCATGGCAAGGGGAGTTGGAACTGGATAAGTTCTAAGGCCCTTTCCAACATAAGCCATTCTATGATTCTCTTAATCAGCACTGGTGAGACACTATAGCATCCAGTTTGGGTCTCCCCAGCACAGGAGAGACAGGGACATAGTGAGCAAGTCCAGCAAAGTGCCATGAAGATGGTTAATGGATTGGAGTACCTGTTATACAAGCAGAAGCCAAGAAATCTGGGACTGATCAGCATGAAGAATTGAAGGCTCAGGGTAGGATCTTAGGTACAAATGTCTGGTGGGGGAGAGTAAAGAAAGCAGAGCCAGACTTTTCTCAATGGTGCCCAGTGACAAGAGCTCAGCTCCTGAGAGTGATTTCCCCACCAACAAAGGATGACACGGAGACCACAAACATTGGCTGCATTTTACACATCTACAGCCAAACCTAACAATGGTATTTTTATCATTTACATGATTTTAAAGCATCCTATGGAGTCCACGAGCTGATGCAGCTCCCTGTGCAGACCTGATCCCTGCAGAGGAACACAGCCAAACCCCACAGTATAATGGCAGTCTACTACAAAACGATTTTCAATGCACCTCTTGAAGGCCACTGAGCCTTGAGAGAAGTGTGGAGACAGCGTGTGAGGCTGGATTAGGGACATTACAGTCTTTCCTGTCAGAGCTGAGAAGTTCAAGCACTACCCAGCTAATGCAGCTACGCAGCTCCTGCCTCATGAGCTAACATAGTCAGAGATCATTCAGGCATTTCTCTGGGAGAGCTAGTCTAGTTGGGAACCAGCCACCAACCCATCTTCTGATCATGTTAACCACTGGGCTCAGTTCAAGGGTTGTTCTCAGAGCCAGCTTCCCACAGAGAACAGAAGGCAGAAGAAATGTATCAACCAGCTTCACTGGCAGATTCCTGCAGTTAGGCCATAGACCCAGCCCTCCTAAATCACACAGGATCTAGCTGTCAGACACCAGCTGCAGCTGCCTTGTTCTCAGCACAAAGTGGTGTTCACACTTGCCTAAAATTACGAAGCATCTTTCTTGTCATGTGTGTAACCTGCATGCTCATTACACACACATCATTAGATGGTTACCCAGTGCTCACCCAGAGCTGGTGGCACAGTCCAGGCAGATGGTACCCAACAGTTACATAACAGGCACATGGCACACCTTGATCATTTTGACAAAGAATAGCCTCTCCTGTTTTAGTCTTCCCATTTGAATTCCAAAGTCCAAAAGACAGAAGAAGATACCTATGTTCCTGAGTGCCCAGCACAGATTAGCGACGGGCATCTGACTTGACATGGATTGAATTACACCTGGGAGCATTTCTATCATTTGTGCCTTTCTGCACCAATCCTATAGGGATTTTCAGTCCTTGGGCCACCAGGAATGCTTTGGCCATCTAAGGTACACAGCCATAAGCAGGAGTTCCTGCACTTGACTGCAGCACCCAATCTGGGACCTGGCAAAGACCTTTTCAAAAGGTGGTTGTAGGAAACACAGGGATTCCATAAGACAGTAGTTGCAGTAGTGAAACCCTCCCCATAGCTGGCTGCACCTAGGAGCCAGGGAACCCACCACACGGCAGTGGAGATCATCACTGCTCTGCCTCTAATTTACGAAGCAGGCTGCTGCCAAGGACCTCATTCCCACGTAGGTATCAGCAGACTCTGACCCTGTTAATTATTAACCAGCTCTGGTAATCTAAACAAAACATCGCTCCAAGACATCCATCACTTCAAGCCAGTGGCTTTTTCGTGACTCCTTTCCAACTTGTCAACTTTAAAGAACCACAATCAGAAAGGGGGGTCCTGAATCTGCTTCCCCGAGGAAAGAGCCACCCCAACTGCTCAATGGATGAAAGTAACACTACCTCACAGTGAATCCTGCCAGTCCCCTGTACAGCATCCCTTTCACACAGAGCAGAAAAGATGCTGAGCACCCCTGAAAACACGAGAGATGAGAAGCCTGAGACTCAATCTGGTCAGATTCCCTATGAGTATCTCCCAACCAAATTACCCAATGCGTGTCTCTTCTTTTGGGATGCGAAGATTCATTTTACCAATGGGAAAGCACAGGCAGCCCCAGAAGAAATTAATAGTAAAGAGAAAAAGATTTACTGCACTGGAGTGAAGCAGCTTCACCTGCAAATTTCTTGTAACATGTACTACTGGGTGCAAACTCAGTGGATGGCAGTGTCTGGCTCACTCACAACAGCTGGTAAGGCCAGACTGGACAGCTCTTGAGCAACCTAGTGTAGTAGAAGGTGTTCCTTCCCTTGACAGGGAGTTGGAACTAGATGATCTTAAGGTCCTTTCCAACTTAAACCAGTCTGTGATTCTATGATTTCACGAGTCTTGCTTATCAGCAATGCCAAGCTCACAGTCGCTATCAGATACCCTGCTCTTAGGGGGAAAAATCATCCAGTCTCTTGTTAAAAACATCTCCATAAAAAGAGAGGCACCCTGGGAATAAACATAGTGAGAATAATATCATTTCAGCTCACGTAGATGATGAGGTTGTTTCCAAAGGGCAGAAGGAAGTGAATTCATAAAACTATATTGGTTCTGGTTCAGCAACAAACCATTCACTCCAGCTCTTGGATGAATTTGTGGGTTTGCTTCTTTAAGCCATCACTGTAAAAGACTCCTAAAGGGATAAACTGTGGTTTGGATTAGCCTAGTGAGTTCCTTAATTTTACTAGCTTTTCCTTTGTCCTTTTTCCCATAATTCACTCTCTCAAGACTTCCCTTTCCATCCTTTTCTCTGCCTTTCACAGTGATTTCACAACCTTACAACCCTCTCATATAAGCCACACACCGAATATTCCAGATTTCTCCAGCAAGCCAAGGGGGGCAGGTTAAAAAAAAAGAAGGAAAAATGCCCCTTGAATTTCTCAAGTAACTGATAAAAAGCAACTAAACAGTAGAAAATCATCAGGTCCTTCATACCAGTATGGTAACAGAATAATGCCTCCAAAAATTAACTTGAAATGGGACAACCTGACAGGTTGCTGAACATGTCACACTGTGATGCACACTCTCATGTCAGTGTTTTGAGAAGGAAGGATCCTGAGCTGTCTTGGATAAGAACAATAACACTGGAGAGGTTGAGCTCAGGTATACCAAGAGTCCACTTTGAAGACTTTTTAAGTGGTAGAGGAGGAGAAACGACAGAGTTAAAGAAGAATTAACAACAGAAAAAAAAATAGCAGCAGGGAACAGGACATTTAGAGAGGCTGCTGGCAAGACACCAAGGACAGAGCAAGAGGAAAGGTGGAGAATTCGAGAGGGAACCTTCTTAATTTTTTTCTTGGAGCTCACTGAGAGGGGAGGAGAAACAAACTAATTAGCAGTATTAGGACAGGAGCCATGCTAGCCTATATAAGCTGGTGGGGCACTTTCTTTTCCCCGCTCTCTTTGCCCTGCTTGCCTTCTGTCCTAGCTAGCAAAGCAACTGCTCATCAGAGAGGTAAGAGCATTCTCTTAGTTCCTTTTAATGCAGAGCAATGAAAGTGCACTCTTTTACTGACTCACCTGGATCTCTCTTCTCCCACAAAATGCTTAACAAACAGCATTTGAGCAGTCCTCCTGAGCAAGGGCAGCTAAGGCTCAAGACATTCACTGAATAGGTGAGGGAATGTCACAAGGATTCCAGTTACTGAGAGTTTTCTAGCAGGGTGAGAATTTATTAGTAGGGCTTAGCCCAGTTTGCTGAACCTCTAAGAAAAGAATTAATAAAAGAATTAAAAAAATAAATTAAAAAAAAAAAGAAAAAAACACAACAAACTTGTAACTTTTTAACATCTCCTTTTATTGCCTTTCTATTCTGCAAAATTAAAAATGCCCAGATAGTAATAATTTAGAGTTAATGTGATAGTGTGTCTGGATTTCTCTGTCCCCAAGAGACAGATCTCTGAAAATTGAATTGCAAATGGGCTTAATGAATATTTGAATCTGAGGAATAAGCTTTCTTTTGAACTAATGCTTTGAAATGTCTCTTCTATGGGAAAACTTGAACTACCTTTTCCCCCCCCCCCAGTGAAGTTTAAGTGCATTAGAATCTCTCTGTTTTGGGGAGTGTGCTTGTACAGGTGTGTGCTCCTATACATAACACAATATTACACTTGCCAGCTTTGCTAAACCACTGGTAATGTTACAAGGGCTATACTAAGAATCTGGCCCTTTCCTCTGATTGTACTTGAATGCAGGAATTCCTCTAAAAACATGCTGCACAGAGAGCTGACTGCCCACATGCTTCACAGCAACAATTCAGAGAATGCATGATTCAATGACTGTAGTCGTGCAGTATCAGCTCCTTGGAGAAGCAAATGCTACACAATAACTTAAATCCCCTTGATTTGCAGAATAACATTAATTTTATCAAGAAGAGAGTAAAATTCTAGAAAGAAGAGAACGTACTAGATAACTTTGCTGCATTTTCAGAGATAAAAGCCCAACTCTTAAAAACACAGGCACCAGCTTAGAATTCACTACTTATTACCTAGGAGTATTAAAGCAATTAGCCAAATCAAAGCCTCTATTCCTCTCCAAGCTGCAAGCACAGCACTGCTCTTACCATGAATACCACATTACAAACGTGTGACAGGGCTTATCTCCACTTCATCAGGTGAATAAAAGAGTAGTCACAGAGTAGGTGTTGCAGCACCAGCACAGAGTCTGCCTCGCTGCAGCTCTAAGAAGGCATTACTGAGATGCAGCTTTAATAGGCATTACTGAGATGCCATAGGTATGGCTTGACATGGAAGAAGTGTACACAAGTGGAAGAGAAATTGATTTAAAGAGACATGGAGTTGCATAACACCAGTGCTTTACCACAGAAACACTCCTTAACTCTGAAAAGATGATTAAAAAAAACCAATAGATTAGCTTCTTGGCCCTGGGATATCTTTGTTTTCATGAAAGAAAAACATCTTTTTTATCTTTTCTATTCTCACGGGTTCCATTTCATAGCTGATACAAAAGCATTCAGATACTTTCAGCTGGAAAACTTTCCTTCTTGCTTACGTGAGGATGACAGGGAGATATTATCCAACTGCACAAAGATAACTATACAACAGAAGGCAGCAAATATCTGGAATTACTAGAGAAAAGCAGCAGTGCTCCACATCTAGCTGTCACTTTTCCACCATGGGAAAATAGTTTTAAGTAGCTCCTCTGCACTTGTAGCGGAGCACAAATCAGCCCTTGTACCACAGAGATGAAAAACCACATTCAGACACACTGCTGCTCCTTTATCACACCAGTTATACACTGGCATTGCATTTCCTACCAAACCCATGGAGCACCTCTTCAGAACATACATGAGGTCAGGTACTGCACTTCAAGCTGCGTGTCTTAACACAGCTTTAGTTACGAATCTGAGATAAAAAAGAAATGCTTTCCCAGGCAAATAGAAATAAGGACTAAAAGCTAAAGTTAAAAATCCTGACCCCTGCAGAAGCTAAGCAATCTGTTCCAACAGAATAGCCCTTTCACAATTGTTTCCATTTCCTTTCTTCATGCACTAAGAGAAAAAAAAAAGCCCCTTTGACTGAAAACTGTGTGTTAACTTCAACAGCAGGCCTTCAGAAGACCTGCTCTACTCTGGCCTTTATGCAAAACATGAACACTTCTGCTTCACTTACAATAGAGACATCACTGTCTTAAAATTCTCTGAACATCCCTATTATTCTGGGATGAGGGATCTTTTGTCTTCTGTCCTTTCTTAAACAGTTGCTATCGCCTACTGCCTAAACAAGGTAATGTGTTAGCAGATCATTAATCTCGGCGTATATGAAGCTACTGCTTCTTACAGTATCAAAAATTATTAAAACTGCTCAAAATATTCTATGTTGGTGCCAGTTTCTAAGTAGTTCAGTACTTAGAATCATACAATGATGGACTGGTTTGGGTGGGAAGAGACCTTAAAAGTCATCCTGCCACGAGCAGGGACACCTTCCACTAGACCAGGCTCCTCCAAGCCCCATCCAACCTGGCCTTGAACACCTCCAGGGATAAGGCAACCACAGCTTCCATGGGTAAGAAATACTTCTTTATATTCTCTGTGGGCAGCTAAGTAGAAGTAACAGAAACCCTCCATGCTCTGTGTTTCCAGATGGATGGGACAAGCCTCAGGGCTGTGGCAATAGCTCAACCTCCACACACCAGAGGCAGCCCTCATGCAGCACTGGGATGTGTGTCAGGGTGGTCGTGAAGCCAATAGGGCTGGATCAGAGTCTATTACAGTGTCATAAGGGTCTCATCAGAAACCAAAGGTGCTCTTGGCCTACCCATTATGTACAGGGCTGCTCTGCAGGTGGTAAGAGTGTTCAATCATAACTTCATTTCCCCTTATCATACAGGAGTTGATAGGAAAAATTAACGGAACTTCATGTGAGATGTCTCTCTCTAGAGGCACACATTACGTCATAAACAGGGACATAATGAACATGACCCATGCTGCTGGCCAGGAGGTAACCATAATTACCCTACAACCACTGTAATTTTGAGTATTCTGTAAGAGTATGCACACAGGGCATTAGCACAGCCTTCATGGAGGGTAAAGTTCAAGCCAGGTTGGTGGAAGTGTTTTACCTGGTCACCTGGTCTTTTTGCTGTCCCAATTGCATAAAGACCACTTAATTTCTTCCCATGAATACCCACAGCAAAGGAGTTCTGTGCTCTCAGATTTGCACCATGCAGGACTGCCTGAAGTATGCACTTAAACACCTTCCCACAACAAGGCAATTCATAAAGTTTTGATGAATTAAGGCCTCCAACTTGGCCAGTTTTCTTTTCCACTGTGCAAATGAACCAGATGGTGACCCCAATACTTCTTTACATGCCCATTACATCCCACACTGAAGAGTCTTGCAGTGCAAATTGCTCCTCAATAAGCAGGTAGGGGAAACATACTAGGCATGCTAGCACAGGACACATAGCATCACTCAGCAAGTGCAACAGCCCTTGACTTTATGGATTAGCAACAGAGAAAGCCTAAGTCGTATGAAGAGAAAGATTCTTTAAATTGAAAATGTAAATGCATTTTCACAAAAATTGAAGAGTGTTTGTCTTGACTGGAAATTTTGATTTAACTGAAAGAGCATCAAATTCACTTATTCCATTATTTCAGAATAAAATATGAGGAAATTGAAGGTTAATGAGTCAAGGTAATGAATTAAAACTGAGCCAGAAAAAACCTTCCAGCACAGAGACACTGTCCCTAACAACACTTTCATCCTTTTTTTATTTTTTTCTTCCTTTAGTTAAGCTCCTTTTGCTTTCGTGTCCTACACAAAGCCAAATTCAAGTCTTCCAAGTACTGGTCTTGTCCTCTGCTTCTTTCATGTGGAACCTACCCTTGTATTAGCTGAGCCCTTGCAGGTGGCAGAAAATGTGTATCTATAATTTGTGCAAATACTTAGTCTTTCCTGAAACATCACCATCAGACCCTGATAACATACAGTAAGAAACCAGATAGGATGTACATTAACCAGCCATTCCCCTATGTGTACTCAGAGCTGCTTTACCACACGTCACAGATCTGCAAGTGTAATGCCCAGGGCTGAGGCTGCTTTAGCTTGAGTACTCAGCACCTGCATTTCTGAAGTATGGATTCTCTTCCCCAGCTGCAAAAAGGGCTTTTACTGAAGTTGGAAGCAAGTCAAGGACTAATTCCAATACTTAGAATCATAGAATAGTTAGGGTTAGAAAGGACCTTAAGATCATCTAGTTCCAACCCCCCTGCCATGGGCAGGGACACCTTACACTAAACCATAGCACCAAGGCCTCGTCCAACCTGGCCTTGAACACTGCCAGGGATGGAGCATTCACAGCTTCCCTGGGCAACCCATTCCAGTGCCTCACCACCCTTACAGTAAATAACTTCTTCCTTATATCTAATCTAAACTTTCCCTGTTTAAGTTTTAACCCATTACTCCTTGTCCTGTCACTAGAGTCCCTAATGAAGAGTTTGTGTCATCCTATTTAGACTATTAACTCCAAAATTGAATTGTTTACTTCTTGAACAAGCTGCTGCTCACCAGTGAGACCTGAAGCATCTCTGGTTTTGTATTCACTCAACAGCACACCTTGTCACGTATGCTTTGACAATTACCAAGATTTAGACCTACTCTTCAGGAAATAGTACATTCCAGAGAAAGGTTTGGCTGGTTTAAATTTTCTGGTTTCATATTGAGAATTGGTCTTTAGAGAAATAATGAATTGGCTATAGGACATTGTTTTTAAAATTCAGTATTTATCGCTGGTGGAAGTCTCTCATCCATGTGCCTGAATTAATCTGTGTAGACCTTCATAAGCTGCAAAAAGGTATTCCAGCAGCTCCTAATCCAAAGGACATGTCTCTCATAAGGGATCCTGTCTCTGCCAGCCTTGTGAGGATTTCCTCAACGCCTTATTTAGCCCTAGACACCTCTGTTTAGCCTATAATGCTCCCCTACCTTGTTTAAGTCTTGATATAGTGCCTGCTAAATGTAATAAGAGTCTTTTTAGTTCCTGAGAGTTTCTGATTTACATGTGGTCACCTACCTTGTCTTATGCTAAAGAACAATGGCCAGTTGTCCTGGTTTTGACTGAAAGAGACTTATTTTTCTTCCTAGTAGCTGGTGCAGTGCTGTGTTTAGGCTTCAATCTGAGAACAATGCTGATAACACGTCAATGTTTTAGTTGTTGTTCAGTAGCACTTACCCTGATCAAGGACTTTTCCGTCTCTCATGCTCTGCCAGTGGTGAGGCGAACGGAAAGCCGGGAGGAAGCAGAGACAGGACACCTGACCCGAAATAGCCAAAGGGGTATTCCATACCACAGCATGTCATGCCCAGTATACAAACTGGGCGGAGTTACCCAGAAGGGTCTGATCGCTGCTTGGGTCGGGCTGGGCATCAGTCAGCAAGTGGTGAGCAATTGTATTGTGCATCACTTTTTTATTCCTTCCTATCTCTCTCTCTTTATTTCTTACTATTATTATATCATATTTTACTCTTATTTAAATTATTTAACTGGTCTTAGTTCAACCCATGTTTTTTTTCATATTTGATTCCAATTCTCCTCCTCATTCCCCTGTGGAGTGGGGGGGAATGAGCGAACAGCTGTATGATATTTATCTGGGGAAAGCAAACACTCTGAATTTGGCCTACAATCTCCTAAATCAGTGCTGGGTACTTCTAAACATAGGACAGCTGAAAGTAGAAAAGTTTATTGTACGTGTGCATGTGAGTAACGAAGTAAAATGCCGTGAATAACGCTCTAGCTAAACCATGATCATGGGAAAGGTAGAGATGATCCCAACAGGGACAGTATAGAGACCTATAAACCTAACTTTAGGTAGCTATTATTGGTGGCTGATAGATAAATTCAAACTAGAAACATGGGTTAAGCAGCAGAGGAGACTTAATCACTGAAGCAGCTTCCAAGGTGTGGTGGTCTTCTACGGAGTTGGATCTTCAGGTAAGTTTCAGCTCCTGTGAAGCCAGTGTCCTCTGATGCCACCTTGTTCTTCAAATCACCCCTTAAACCAAGAACTTCCTGATTTCTAGAACCCATGGTGTAGCTGAGCAGGCTGTTAAAATCAGGTAAAAGACAATTAACCGAAGGCTCAGTGGTTTCTTGTGGTGTTCAAATCCATGACTGCACGGAAGCCTGGAAGGATAGAGAAGGGTCCCAAAAGCACATGAAAAGTGAAATGAGAATCAGGTGTTCAACGTAAGGACCTTCCTCTTTCTGGCTCCAAAATAAATCATGAGTGAATAAACAGGGAACAGTAAAAAGCATTTTAATGAACTGTCTTCCCCCTCCCCCCCCCTTTAATTTTAACAAAGGGTTGGAATATCAACATGGAAAACAGTGTCGATATCAAGATGGAAAACAAGGGGGAAAGAAACCCAGTAAAGCAAAATCCACTGATCAAAGCTGTGAAGAGGTTCTGCAGAGGTGTTGGGTACCTCACTGGAGACATGAAGGAATTTGGATCCTGGTTAAAAGGTAAAGCTTCTTCATTGTGATTAATCAGCAGATTCAAAAGAAGAATTACATCAAAGGAGTAATAACTACTCAGTAATGTGATTCAAGTTATACTAGTGAGAAACAACCTCTGCCTTGATTTATTTCCATTTTTTGGGGGGGGGGGAATCAGCTTTGTGCAGTGATATGCACACTGCTTAAATCTTGAGGATGACTGAGATGACATTTACCTCCCAACATGCCATGTACAAAGCAAATTTAATCCCACAAAACATACCCTGGGATGGTTAGTTTTTGCTCTGCCATTCTTCATAAGACTCCCTGTCTTTTCAGCTGAGCAGTTTCTGTCAAGCCTAATGCCACTGTGATGTTAAATTGCACATCGGTAGGTGCTCTTGGTCCCCATAATAAATCAGTAATGGGATACACACATGATTTGCCATCTGAGGCACAGATATAAATTAGCTGGTTCACATGAATCTGGTCCAGGGTACTTCATAACACGGGACTCTGGCAACCACACAGTTCATCTCAGCTTTCCAGCTGTAAGATTTCACTACAGACCGTAATAAATCCCAGTCAGATTTTACTGTCTTTTTGATTCATTGTTTCAGTTGTGCTCCCAAGTTCCACTGCCAAACCTCTTCCTGAATTTCAAAAAATCCACTCCAAATCAGGACCACCTGCATATTTGGTTAATTTGTTTTTTCTATTACTATTTAACTTGATCTCTTCCAGATAAAACTCTCATGATCCAGTTTGTTGACTGGGTGCTGCGTGCAATATCCCAGGTGATGTTTGTCAACAATCCCATCAGTGGGATCATCATTGTTGCTGGCTTCCTGATGCAGAACCCATGGTGGACACTCACAGGCTGTTTAGGAACTGTTGTCTCCACTTTAACAGCACTTATTCTGGGTCAGGATAGGTAAGTCCATCATTTTCCCTTTCAGATATAGACTGTCACTTCAATGATGATTTATGTGTTAAAAAGTGACATGGAGTAAAAGTACATACCTAACATTCATGGCTAATAGTCTGGTCTTGTAAGATCAGATAAATCTTCCTTATCAGCTGCATCTGGTGCAAAAGGACACTGGATATAATTGCAGAAAAGGTAGTTGCTGACAGGACAAAGGAATCAAGAATGGGAAATCAAAGTTCAGTTCCATGACATCCTTGCCTCAGGATGCTGAGGAAGGACTCTTCATTAGGGACTGTAGGGATAGGACAAGAGGTAATGGGTTAGAACTTAAACTGGGGAAGTTTAGACTGGATATCAGGAAGAAGTTCTTTACTGTAAGAGTGCTGAGGTTGCCAAGGGAAGTTGTGAATGCTCCATCCCTGGCGATGTTCAAGGCCACGTTGGACAGAGCCTTGGGTGGCATGGTTTAGTGTGAGATGTCCCTGCCCATGGCAGGGGTGTTGGAACTAAATGATCTTAAGGTCCTTTCCAACCCTAACTATTCTATGGTTCTATGACCATTGGCAGATCTTCATCACAGACAGTCCAGGGAGGGAGGGGTTGATGTGGACACTGGGAGTAGGGGTTGATGTGAGCAAAGCATCTGCAAAAGAAATGATTTTAAGATACTTGTTTCCTTCACACAGATCAGCCGTAGCAGCAGGCCTGTATGGCTACAATGGGCTCTTGGTGGGATTGCTCATGGCTGTCTTCTCTGATAAGGGAGACTATCACTGGTGGCTTCTACTGCCTGTAGTACTGCTGTCCATGACATGGTAAGTTACATGACTCTTCTGCTTCTTATTCTAGCCCCAGAGCCCTCACACTGTGAGTGAGTTGTTGTGGTTTTATGTATTATACAGACTACAATGGAAAAGAAACACAACTAGCACATGTGTGCTACTAAATCTGTAGCATTATGTTAAAATCAAATATAACCAGGAAGCAAAGAAAATACCCACATAATCACAAATAAGTCCAATGGCGAAAAGGAAAATTGATGGCTAATCGTGTGTAATGCAATGCCCTAAATGTTAGCCATGTTACTGTGATGGGTCCATTCATTTTTGTTTCAAGAGGAACATTATTTTAACAGGGGAGATTTAGCATAACTTTGATGTCAGCCTTTCTTTCTGATCCATAAGCTTCAATAAGGACACACTGTTCACTCAGACCTGTCTTGGGTGCCCTAAATTCAGTCTACTTCAAGTGATAAAGAAAAAAATGTAAACACTGCAACTGAGCTAGGAATGACTTCATTAAATCACTGGATCTCACACAAGAGTGGAGGATCTTGTCTCCTTCATGGTCACCAAATTCTCCACATTCATAGCATTTATATGCAATATATATTTGGTGCAATAAATAATAAAAAACCAAAAAAAAACCAAAAAATGCTTAAAAAAAAAAAAGAATGAATTTCCTGCATGGTGGTTTTTGTTTGGGCTTTTTGTTTGGGGCTTTTTTTTTTTGGTTGAAGTTGGGATTTTTGCCTAGCTGACAAGCTCCTAGTAAGACCATTTGGTTCTTCTTTCAGCCCTATTTTCACCAGTGCTTTACAGTCAGTCTTCTCTAAGTGGGATCTGCCTGTTCTCACCTTGCCTTTCAACTTGGCCTTGACTCTATACCTGGCTGCATCAGGACCACATAACCTCTTCTTCCCTGCAATTGTCATTCAGCCTGCAACAACACCACCAAACATCACCTGGACAGATGCTGAACTGCCAATGGTAAGATGTTAAAGATAAAAGACTCCTCCATTTACAAAGAAACCACTATAGAATGATATTATCTTGCTTTACGTTGGTACATTATGGCCTGGCAACACAAAATTGCATTTATAAGGTAGCTATTATCCAAATAATAACAATATTATAAGCCAATAAACATTTACTTTAAGAACTGACATTCTTGATAGCCTGAAAATAGGAATGTTTCATTTCTGTCATCTTTCATTTGCAATTGCATCTAAATATATATATTATGATTTTCAAAGAGTCTGCAGAATCTAATTACCCATTACAGTGTATACGCTGATCAGCACCCCATAGCTAAGGTTTGCTGAGACTACCAGCTAACTCACAGATTAATTTTAGTTTTCCATGTACCGAGTGCTGTGTTTTTAAAATTTCATCTTTCTGATTAGAAACTAGGAAGCAGGTATTTCTATGGAAGAATGATTACAAACTTGGGTGCAGGTACACATTCTCATATTTTAAGTTAATGTTCAAGTGGGATTTTTCCAAAGGAACATTTTACCCTCCATAAACAATATAGGTACTAGAATAATAGCTTTCCTCCATGGCTCAGGAGATTATTTTGAGGTGTTCCCAGGGAGTGATAAAGGAAGTTAATTGACACTAAATGTCAATTCCCACAAGTGACATTTCTCAACATTTACCGTGATGAAGCTGACTGTTCCACACTCAGGACCACAACATTTTGAAGAAAAGTGTCTTGAAACCATTGTTAAGAAGTGAACAAGTTGGGCTCTGTCCCATCAACCCAGCAACTCCTACTCGTATTCCTAGTGAATCCCAACAGAGTTTCAGGTATATACATAGATCAGGTACATAGCCTGAGTGAAGTCTTGTAATTTTAGCCAAGTCATTATTGGCCATTTTACCCTTGGATCTGCCCACTCAGAGAAATCATAGAATTAAGTAGGTTTTAAAAGATCTTTAAGATCCTCAAGTCCAACCTTTACCCCAGGACCTTTACCAAGGCAACCACTAAACCATGTCACTAAGGGCCTAATTTACACAGTTTTTTGAATACTTCCCAGGGATTCTGGTGATTCCACCTCTTCCTGTTCCAACTCCTGATCACCCTCCAGCTTGAGGAGAATGTCTTCTCAAAGGCATCATCTCCCTGAGCACTTCCATTTCCTAGATTCACAGCATGCAAAAAGCGGCAAAGCCAGCAGCATGCATAAAAGTGATGAGCAAACCTTTTCACAAAAGACATTTACCTTTGATATTAGAGCAAAAAAACTGGCAGAGGAGCTCACGGATAGGGAGCAAGGCATGACTCGTTTTTGTTCAAGGGGAAACCCTATGGAAATGCCCTGCTGACTCTTGAGCAATGTCCAAACTTTCCACTTACAGTCCATAAAGCCAGAATGTATCCAACAAATGCCAAACATGAACCTGACCAATAAAAATAAGTATTAAAAAAATAATTAAGCCAATAAGAAGCTCTTTTTTTTTTTTCTTTTTTTTTTTTTTTTTTACATTTCTGCAGCTCCTGCAATCCATTCCAGTCGGAGTGGGTCAGGTTTATGGCTGTGATAACCCCTGGACTGGGGGAATCTTCCTGATAGCTTTATTTATCTCTTCTCCTCTTACTTGTCTGCATGCAGCAATTGGATCAGCAGTAGGGATGCTGGCAGGTAAGAATTTGACATGTGTCACTGATTTTGTAAAAGCATGGAGAATAAAAGATGAACCACAACGATACAGTCACATATGTTCCTTCCATTGGAGAATGCTTGAAAAAAAATACACGTACGCTTCTGTCTTAAGAATTCTTCTGATTATTTCCCCACTCCCTGCCTCATTTTGTGATGGTGAAAACCTTCCCAACATCTGGTGACGGAAAACTGGTGGACTTAACTAATTGCAAAAACCTTCAGAAGAAAGAAGCGTATTTTTGGCTAAAATTAATTTTTATCATTAAATACTTCATTTCTGGATATATACTGACGGTTAAGGAGTAGCTTACCAAAAATGATCGCCATAAATCTGAATGTGCAGCCCTTAAGGATACATTTAAGGTTCACACATACACTCATTCGCTCATGTATATTCTGAAACTGCATAGCCAAATTCAGGTCAGCATCACCTGGGAAATGCTGCCCTGATTGTATTAGATTAAAGAGTCTTTAGTCTTAGACTGTAGCAACACAACTACTAATGGGAACTTCATGTATGTATGGTGGCTAGAGCCCTTAAAAAGCTGAATTCGTGCCATTTTTCATCATCTTTTATCTCTTTGGCCAAGGAATGACACATCTTTGACTTATTTTGCAGCACTGAGCTTAGCAACACCTTTCAGCAAAATCTACTCTGGCTTGTGGGGCTACAACAGCTCCCTCTCATGCATTGCCATTGGAGGCATGTTCTACGCTTTCACATGGCAGACACATTTGCTGGCGATTGCCTGTGGTACGTACCCTATGGATTTTCTCTACTGCCTCATTTCCTTAAAAGATGAAGTTATACAAGAGGGGGGATGGAGCCTGGGAATCACCTTTAGACAAGCAGATGGAGTTACGGAAGACTGATGAATGATGCAGTCAGATGTTGCAGCCTTTGCTCTAATGTACCGTGACAAAATAAAAGCAGTGCTTTCTCTTCCAGCCAAGACTTGTGTTTAAAATGAGAGATGCAATCAGTGAATGCTGATTAGCTAAGGTCTTTGAAATTAGATGCTTAATTTTGAGGCATTAATTGTGTTTGTTCAACATTGCTGGATGAATTGTATTGTTTTTTCCAATCATAGATACCGGCTTAAATTCCTTCTTTGGAGAAGAACATACCTAAACTTTGAGGAAACTGGAGCTCAAGATCAGCCTGCAAGTGTAGTTAGACAATAAAGTTTCCCAGTCTAGTGAAATAGATACCAAAGCCATGAGTTAGGCAACACAGAATGATTGAAGAAGTATTTATAAGGCAATTTCATATGAAATTTCAATATCACAGTGAGCTGGGAATGAAACTATTGCTCCTCCAGTGCTCATATAAAGAAGATCAGTTTTGTACCTCATTGATCCACCTTCTAGCCCTAGAGGCAGGAGAGATGGGGGTGGAATGGTTATTTTCCTATTTAACCCAATATAACAAGCTACACACTTTCCACGTCAGTGCATTTTTCAAAAGCCTGTTTTCATAATCACATTTGTCATCACTCCAGTTCTTTTGTTTTGCCCTTTCCTTGAGCTCCAGGTTAAGGGAGGCACAGTGCAAAGGAAAGAGCTGTTAAGAGGGGGGCTTATCCCCAGGTATGGTCATAGGTATGGTTGAGCTAACTAAGGTAGTGTGAGAGATGTTTGTCATTGCTACTTTACTCTATGAGAATCTGAGCTCATCAGGAACTACCTTATTCCTTTTCACAGCACTCTTCAGTGCCTACCTGGGAGCAGCAGTAACTAACATGTTGTCTGTGGTAAGTAATGTACCAGCTAAGGCCTTGTTCCCAACAATAGATTTGAACAGTGTATTTTCCCGACTCATCAGACAAAACACCAAGACATGGAGAACCCCTGAGCTAAAGGCAGAATTAATCCAGGAGAGGGGACACCATCTGCCCATGGCTTTGGTGTGATTCCCACTGATACAGGCCACTTACAACTTTTCTCCTTGGAGCTTGCATGAACTTGCATGGCTCAGCCCACAACACCTCCGAGATAACTACATATCATTTGTGCCTGAGCTGATTGAGAAAAGAGCCCTCCATATGTGTAAAGAAACCTCAAATTTGGTTTAATTGCTCTGCCCAAGTGCAAAAAGGCGTCCAATACAACTGCCTAGGGAAAAGCTGAATGCCTCTGGTATATGCTTCTATCTTATCCAAGACCACGGCAGATGCACAAAGAGAAGACAGCCTTCTCACCACAGCTGGTAGATGTTTCAGGTTAATGCACAGTGTCGAGATCCCATAAAGATATACTGCCTCCCCAGGGAAGAGATTCTATACAAAACCAAGTCAAGAATTCCTTGAGAAAGCTTTTTGCCAAGCTACCTGGCTCTGAGTTTTATCCAAGGATTGAGGGGTCAAATGAAAGAAAGATGCACAGTAAATAGATGGTTTGTATTTTTCTTTGCAGTTTGGGGTACCATCAGGAACCTGGGCTTTTTGCTTGTCTGCACTGACCTTCCTGTTAATAACCACAAACAACTCTGCCATCTACAAGCTGCCACTCTCCAAAGTCACCTATCCAGAAGCCAATCGAGTTTATTACCTGAAGATGAAGAAACATCAGAGATCTTGCTGTAACGTATGAAAACCCAAGAAGAGAGATACTTCACGGATTTTAAGGCAAGAGTACAGCGTGTTTCAAAAACAAAAAAAAAAAAAAAAGGGGGGTAATTTGCTTGCTGAAAAATCAAAAGACTAAAAATAATCACCCCCTTCTGAGTAGAGATACTTTTTCCACTGCATTCATTTGTTTTATCCTTAGTATGTATGGGACTGTGCTATGCTGGAAGAACCTTTCCCAAGACCAATCTATAATGATTTAAAAGCACATACTTGAATTTTAAGCAGTGGGAATTGACTTGGAAATTGAAAAGAAAAATCTGCTTATGAAATCTGAGTAACAGCAACCATACATGAAGCAATAAAGAGCAAAGCATCTCTCAGCATTTAATTAATGGCTAAAATCAGTTAATGACAGAATTCTGATATGTCTTAGAAAGCTTCATAGTAGCAGATAAGGGGAATAAAGAGTATCCTTTTCTAAGTAGAAAATAGGTAGTGAAAAATTCTACTTGGAGGATCTCTCAAGCCCAAGTGGAGAGAGATGATGTAGCAGTAATGATCGTACATAAGATAGACTCAGATAAATTGCGGCAGCATTGCTAATACTTGCAAGACTAGTGGTAAGGAAATCACAATAATAGCATGGAGGGGGTGTCTATCAGCCCCAGCTTTTGTATGTTTTAGTTTGTTCTAGGCTCTAATATCTGATGAAAAAAAAAAATATTTCAGGCCAAACCAGTTGCAGAGAAAAGTAGCAAATGCCAGTGAAAAGAATATTTTTCTACAGAAAAACCCAAAAAAATAAAACCCACCAAGTTTCATGAGTTTATGTTACTCTAACTATTTTTCTTAATATTTGAACTTGGTCCTGGGTTAGCAAAGCAAGGGACAGCTGCAAAGGCATTGCTGTCCATTTCCTATTCAATAGAATGGCTATGTTCAGCCTGTGCACAAGTAGAACTAATCTGAACTGATCTTTTCCAACTCTCCCACCCACATCATCTGCTTCTACCCACAAATATCAAACAGCAAAATGCTTTCCCATCCCACCCTGCTGCTAAAGTTGCTGCTCTGCCATTTTTCTCCTGGGGATGTTTGGGGGACCAGTGGACTTAGCAGATGTCTGCAGATGACCAGCCTTGTGCCTTGTTGGTGTTAGTCGATGACAAAACGAACATGAGCCAGCAGTGTGTGCTTGCAGCCCAGAAAGCCAACCATATCCTGGGCTGCATCAAAAGGAATGTGACCAGCAGGTTGAAGGTCCTGCCCCTCTACTCTGCTCTCATGAGTGAATACACTTGGAGTATCGTGTACAGTTCTGGTGTCCTTAACATAAAAAGGACATGGAACTGTTGGAACAAGTCCAGAGGAGGGCCACAAGGACAATCAGGGGACTGGAGCACTTCCCGTACGAAGACACACTGAGAAAGTTGGGGCTATTCAGCCTGGAAAAGAGAAGGCTGCATGGAGACCTCAGAGCAGTCTTCCAGTATCTGAAGGGGACCTATAGGGATGCTGGGGAGGAACTCTTCATTAGGGACTGTAGTGACAGGACAAGGGGTAACGGGTTCAAGCTTAAACACGGGAAATTTAGACTGGATATAAGGAGGAAATTCTTTCCTGTTAGGGCAGTGAGGCACTGGAATGGGTTGCCCAGGGAGATTGTGAGTGCTCCATCCCTGGCAATGCTCAAGGCCAGGTTGTACGAGGCCTTGGGTTGCATGGTTTAGTGTGAGGTGTCCGTGCCTGTGGCAGGGGGTTTGGAGCTAGATGATCTTAAGGTCCTTTCCAACTATTCTATGATTCTATGTCTGCACAGGCTCCCAAGGTCTGCAGTTAGGAAAGGAGGGAGCTGACCTTGAACCCAACAGTGCATGTCACCTTAATGGGTGCTAACTCATCCACCTTTCTGTCTGGCTCATCGAGATACTTGTTTTCATGATGGAGCTGACATGTTCACCATGAATACTCCATGCACTCAAGTCCCTCAGTTGACATTATCCTACATGCAGTAATGTCTCTCCTGGGGAAATCAATCTAAACTCCTTTCTTTTGTAGCAGAGGAAATACAAGGTAGACTGTGAACAGTGCTACTGCTGATTTCTGAGGCTGAGTAAAAAAAAAAGCCAAACCTATCTTTTTATGAACAGCAAAAAGATCTGAATGAAAAATATTTGGGATGAACTGCTGACAATATTTTCCAGTGAAGTGGTAGGTTTTCAGATGTTTGACAGTATTTCTGCATGACTGACACTCCAGAGTTCACTTGTAAAAATATAGCATCCCCTGTCTTATTTGGCAAATAGCTACATAATATTTTGTGGAGTTAATTTTTAAAACAAATATTCATACCTTTCAGAGTTGAGTATAAGTTTTCCTCTACTTATCATCTTCCAAAGATGATCTCTACTATCTCTTCCAAAGACAATTTATTTCTTAAATAAGTAGCTTAGAAGACACTGGGAAATAAAGTTATGAAATCAGTGTAAAGGGGATATTTAAGAAGCTGCTAAATTCTGATCTTTTTACTTAGGGTGTTTTGCTGCACCAATGTCTTCTTAAATGTTTAAGTGCAAAATTTGATGCTGTACGGGAGGCACAATCAGCCCAAGGCACAGTAACATGCCTGCAGAGCTACAGGCAGAGCTGGAAACTCTTTTGGGATCAGATGAAAACTTGTTCCTAGGGGAGATGCTGGACAGGCCCTCAGATTAGGATTCAGTGAGGTCATGTTCTGCCCCGAGGATGTACCTTTCCAAACTGTGACGGAATGAGGACATATTTTAATGTCTGAACTGACATCTCCCACCTAGGACCATATATGTCCCAAAGAGGCAAACCTACAATGTCTGGCTTTCGTTCTTCTGTCAAAAGCTGCACTCGGGTGAGAGTACACACTTTATGACCAGTGTAAACCAACAGATTTCCTGGTGCTATTTCAGCATGCTGTTGCTGAGCAACAGGGATATTTTGGCAGTACCGTAAAGAAACCTTATGCACAGAACAGAGTAACAACAAAAGATAAAAGCTGTGCCTCAGCCATTAAATTTTTCACATCTTTCAGAATTAATTCCTTACTTTACACTATCCAAGAAATCACTCTTCCCTTCACCCTGTGCAAGATAAGAGTTATTTTGTAATTTGACATGTACATCAGTCAGAATATGCTTTTTTCCCCATTATTGTTCATAATGCAGTCTTTGCTAACAGATCTGATTTATCTTATTATTGAAACGGCTCTCTTTCTTTTTCTTTATATCGAATAAATGCTATTTGAGTCACAATGGTTTTGTCCAAGCACTCTGTTTGAAACTTCTGTTCTGACACACAGGTAATACCAGTCTCTTAAGAAATATTTATGCTGGCAGGACTTTGGGGGCTATTTCCTTGACTATTTCCCCCAGCTTCCCCCCTCCCCCTCATGCCAACATAACACAGCAAAAGAGATAGCACACTGTCTAATATCACTAAAAATTAAATAAAGAGAAAACAATTTTGAGACAATCACTTGAAAACATTGCTTGGAATCAGATTTTAACCAAAAGTCTGATGCAAGTGAACTGCCTCACTGTCATTTCCCAAGCTATTCTCATGGCTTCTGTCTGATGTGCATAACTCTCCCCAACACTCCCAGTTCCATGTCAAGCAACTGCCCCAGTCTCCACCATTTGACACCAGTGTTCCTGCTGCGCCACAGTACTTTCTACTGTGATTCAGCTCCCCAGTAGCCCTGACTACAGTCACACACCTCATAGTCCTGCATAAGGTTTGCTATTGGAGCCAAGGGGTGGGAAGGACAAGAAATCACAGGATGCTGAGCCACGATCAGCAGATTTTTGTCAGCAGAGCCCACTCCTCTCCCTTCCCAAAGCAGTGCTGTTTCTTCATGGAGCCCAGCGTATCCTGGCAATACCTACAGCAACAACAAAACAAGGGCTACTGCCCTCTTTTCCCCTTCCCCCTGTAAACCAGTGTCTGGGCAAGTGCACAAGAGGCCAATATCCATCCATGCATCAAAGTCATTGCATCCTCATGATGCTAAGTGAGAGGAGAAAACATTCAGCCCAGATTATTTGAGGACCAGACCTGAGAGCTGGCTGCAAAAGCAGGATGAAAAACAAGAGGTATGAGTGCAGCACACTACCTGTTTAGATGTTCAAATCTGGAGACATTCAACAATACAGTCTCCTTTATCTAATCCTCGAGGATTGTTGTGGGTTTTGTTTGGTTTTACCATGTTGTAAATGAAATACAATCAGTATAAAGAATGTTCATGTTGATAATAATCTAATCTTTTTAATCTTGCCATTTAGTGTAAAGGGTAGAATTGACACAGAATTTGGCCATTGCTAGGAATAATTCACCTACTAAGGAATGTGCCAGCCATGAGGAAGCAGGTCTGTTCAGTCAAAAGAAATACTTGATTATTTCCCTCAGAGTCTAAGCACTGCAAAAAACACTATGCCAACTGAATTGCTAGACACAAATGAGCACCTTTCCGATGGTTTCTCTTTGTCTTGCCACAGAAACCTGCCTTCAGGTAAGGCTTTTTTTGGTACCAGCTGTTCATCTTACTCAAGATTTTGAATGAGATGGGGAAACAGTATAACTCTCAAAGCAAATCCAATGACTTAAGAGCCTGACTCAGCTTATTCTCAAAGGCACAGGTAGGCCAAGGTAATTAGTTTCCCATGTGTTGAAATGGAAAGTGTTTAAACAGGAGTTGGAAGCCTTAATGTTTTATAGTTATGGGCCAGAAGACTTGGGCTTAGATCCTCAAAAGCTAATCCATGCTGGTAAATGAAAAGTAGAATGTTCCATCTCACAGACATTCATCCCCCACTCAACTGAGCATCCATGCCATGGCACAGTCCCAGCCTTTGTCAACCAGCATCTCCCAAACAGTGCCTAGACATAGCTCAACACACAGAGTGGACCTCTTTTGAACTCTCAGTACTTTCTACAGTAGCTAGTATTCAAAGACTTTTCACTTGCAAAGGGGCTCTGAAGGTTAAATTACTTACCTTAGAATCATATAATCACGGACTGGTTGGGTTGGAAGGGACCTTAAAGCTCATCAAGTCCCAGAGCCCTGCCATGGACAGGGACACCTTCCACTAGAGCAGGTTGCTCCAAGACCCATCCAACCTGGCCTTGAACACTGTAGAGAATGCAACAACCACAGCTTCTCTGGACAACCTGTGCCAGCACCTCAGCACCCTCACAGGGTACAACTTCTGCTTAAGAGTTCATCTCAATCTCCCCTCTGGCAGGTTAAAGCCATTCCCCCTTCTCCTGTCCCTACAGGCCCTTGTCCAAAGTAAAATAGCTTTGTTTCATAGCATTCCTGCACTTCCCCTCAGGGAGAGCCTTTCATGCCAGGCTGTTTGCAGGTTCAAGCTCCTGGTCCTGTACAACTCTGATGCTGTGAGGCTGCTGCCCACCCTGTCTCCAACATCACAGCTGAAGGTGTCCCTTGCACATGCAAAGGGCAAACCACAGGAGACAGAGGCATTAAAGTCCTGCCCTTTGCCTGACTCAGAATTACTCCCCTGGGGCAGAAAGAGGAGCAGGAATAAGGAGAAAGAAGGAACATGAGTAATTGTGCAACCCGATGAGTCTGGGCGTTGCCCAAGCGTATTGCTAAAGAAAGATGACAGTGAGAACCAGAACAAGGGAGGCTGAAAGGGCAAACATGTGACAGAGAAGCTCATGTTGCTTCATGTGCCATGGCAAGAGCCTCAGATATCAGAGCAACAGGATACATTCTGAGGCTGGATGAAATCCTGCCCCCAATGCCAGTATTTCAAACTGTGCCAGGGAGCGATGCAGCTTGAAAGCTGGCCCTAGATATTCAACCACCATGAGAAGGGTTTCTCATAACAAATTCAAATGCTTAGAAGCAAGCAACAAAACAAATCCTTCAATCAAACACAAGTGCCTGTGTGGGAAAATATAGCTCAGTTGCAGCTGTAACATGTGGGCAATTGATTCCACTTTTAGGCCCAGTGAGGTGAATGAGACTTTTTTTTTTTAGTAAATAAAACCCCATGTGCACATGATTGCAAAATTGGGGGTTCAAATGCAAACACTTTCTAGGGGAATCTGCATTATCTTTTCTTATGCCTCCCATGAAAAATGGATGGGAACTGTGGGTTTGGAAAACAGGCAAAATGAAAATCCCCTCACTTGGATTTGAACTCTTGGATCAGTCGTCAGTTTAATCAGATAAGGCTGAGATTAGTGGGAGGTTAAAGATCAGATTTGGTAATTACTGTCATTAAAGAAATAATACTAGGAAAAGTGTGCACCTGGCATGGTGCACTGGGGAGGAAATTTTTTTCAAAAGGAATTTTCCATCAAAGAGTCCTGGTGCCTCAGCAATGAAGCAGCAATAAAACATGCTGCAGTATACTGTTTTGCTGGGGGAGTATGTGATATGCTATAAGAAACTCAGCCATTCTGGACTACATTGCTGCACAAAGGATTTGCTATAGGTGAAAACACTATTCACAGCACTATCTTGCACTGACTGTGCTTTCATACTACATAGACATGCCACTGGTGTGGTTATCAACTATACAGAAAACCTTTGGATGGTGTCCTAGCAATAGATATTTTTACTATAATTTTTAAACAAAGTAAATGAAGGGAATTAAGTGTTGCATCTGTTTGAACTTTATTTTCTTTTAAAGATGCTATTCTAATAACCTCACACTACCTTCCCTTTCCATATTCACTGCTTATGAGACACAGAAAGAGTAGGCTACTTAAAAAGAGAACAAAACTTGAAAACTGCTTCTAACAAATAGAAAGGAAAGTTACAAACTGATGTGGGTAGAAGTAACCTCCCTGGTCCCTTCCTGCATTGTCATTGCAAGCTGTGCTGGAATTCACCCTCATGCTCAAGGTGGGACACTCTGACCTCCTCCAGGTTACATTCTGCATGTGTATTGCAGGTTGTAATGTCAGAAAGACCTTACACATGCCAGTCAAATGTGCAGGGCAAGACAACATGTATGTCTAGAAAAAATAAACAGAGAAGGGCAGATAGATCCCTGGATTTCAGGAGAAGTGGTGCAGAACACAAGTGAGCTACAAATTCAACACCTTATCACGAAAGATTTGTGCATAAGGATCTAGGACTTATACTGAAAGAAATCAGGATGGGAGAGACATGCCTTTGTACTGAACACCCTGCATAAGAATCCGACATATGTGTCTCTGACTTCACATGTACTGGGCAAAGCCACCACATTTCTATCTCAAACTCTTTTTCAACTTGCCTTGCCTGTCTTCACCCTGTAGATCTTGTTGTGATCAAGCAGACAGTGATAGTCTCCTGCTGTGTCCTCTGTGATAACAGTGGCTGGTACTCACCCAACACTGCCCCAGTAAAGCCCAGGTATGCCCCATTTGACTTCTGAGACTCTTGTTGAAATGCCAGACTTTGGATTCTGGTAGCTACAAACACTTCATACAGTTCATAGAGAAAAAGAGAGAGAATAAAGGTACAGAGAGAAGCACTTCTGTAATTCCATCACAACCCTTTTCGAAACAGCTCAATAAGTAGGAGCAGCTCATCTTTCTCTGCTGACTACAGAAGGGGCTGAGGGCAACCAGATGTCCACTTTAATGACAAATCTAGGCTACAAGTGCAGATCCATGAAGGGTCAAGGCCCCCAGTGAAACAGCTCCCAAGAGGCACTGCATAGCTCTGTACTTGGCAACAGCTAGGTTAAGCCTAAACCGTCAAGATTTGATGCTCAAAACCACGGCCTAGCTGTGCTTTACCTACAAAGTATTCAGAGGAACACAGAGAAAGAGAACTGAATTTAGGTGTCAACATGTTGGCATCTACATGTGTATTAGGTGTCAAAGTCCTGCTCTAGTCAATGGACTCCAAGGAGTCCACAAAGCTGGCCAAATTTTAGGGTGTGCTGAATCCCACTATACACCCCGTAGTCAATACTGACTAGAACTACATAAATCCTAACAAAAGCCTGGATAATCACTTATGAGAATACTCCAACAAGCATGTTTATCACCCTGGGAGATGACCATGTTCATATGCACAGCTCTTTGATCTTGGTTGTGTCCAGAATCATCTGCATCCTGAGCCACTCATGCCTGGCCAATAACCCTCTTGTGGCTCCTACCACTTAACTTGGCTGAAGGGTCTAATTCAGAAGGAAGCATGAGCATCTCAGAGCATGCTCACAGACCCACATACACAAGAGGAGAAAGTGGTGTTCCTTTCTCTGTCCTGAACTGGTGTCTGTATTCAGCACCATACCACATAGACATATACTATGCTCATTTACCTTGTTATATGATCTAATTATCTCACATTATGTATTCACTTGAACAGAGACTGAATTCTCCACCCTATTAAAAAGCATGAAACAGCTTAGTGACCCAAGACAACTGTCCTGGGTTTAGCACTAGCAGTCATTTTTTCTCTTTCTTGGTAGCTGGTGCAGTGCTGTGTTTTGACTTTCGGGCTGGGAGCAAAGCTGATAAAAATGATGTTTTGGTTTGGCCAAGGACTTTGGCCTCATGCTCTGCCAGGGAGGAGGGGAAGCCGGGAGGAAGCAGAGATAGGACACCTGACCCAAACTGACCAAAGAGGTATTCCATACCACAGCACGTCATGCCCAGGAGGGAACTGGGAGTTACCCGGAAGGACAGGGGGTCTGCCGGGTCGGACTCGTTGTTTGGCGGGTGGTATTGTACTCTTTTCCCTTGCTATTATCTCTTATCATTGTTGTTAGTGGTGGTAGCAGTGGTGATTTGTGTTGTACATTGGTTACTGGACTGTTCTTATCTCAGCCTGTGGGAGTTGCATTCTTTCAATTCTCCTCCCCATCCCTCTGGGAGCGGGGAAGGGGGGGAGCCCCTGGGGAGCGGGGGGACGGACGTGGGCCTCGATTGCTTCCGGCCTGGCACCACAAGCTGTCTGGCTGGGGTTAAACCACGACAACAGCTCAAAGAATGAGCAAAGGCTCTGAAGGACTTAGGCTATATCTTCCCCAGAGCCTTTCTATTGGGTGGTCCAGGAAAGGTCCTTGCCCACCATAATGCTGGTCATGCCAGTGAATCACAAGTAAAGCACTTGGAGGCTAATAGGTGGACCAGTGAGGATCTCAGCATTTCTGTCCTTCTGGGAGCTGAGCCTTCATATGATAAATAGCTCCACAAACCAGGAAGTTAGATCCTATGGAGGAGAACAGAGCCTATCTAGTTTTGTTTCAGGTTGTGATTCTGAACCCTGGTTTCTCACACAAGGAAAGAGAAAGGGAGGTGGAAAGTTACATCATTTTGGAGAAATAAAGAACATAATTAGTAAGTGGAAAATGCCTATTCTTTAAATAAAAATGGTCTTCATTACTCTTCAGAAAAAACCCAGAATGCAATTACACAATCAAACCATGGCATTTTGGGGGGGTTTATCTTCATAGGAGAAATAAATATAACATTGATTTTTTGTTTTGAGATGCTAGAATATGAGCAGCTCTCTCTGCAAGCAGTCAAGGACCACTTGTCTAAAGACATCTGCCTCTTCACTGCTAGTCTATACAGATGCTGTAGCATCATCTGCCAAGCCCAGTGAATAGGTCACTCCCTCTCATTAGCCAAGATGGTGCTGAACACCTTTGTGCAGGTAAAAAAAAGGTAGATGAGGTTTTGTTAGTGATGACAAACTGGCCACGGACGTAGTAGCTTGTGGTTCATCTATCTCCCCTGACCTGAATTTTGTCTTGTTTGCAGGGCAAAAAAATAAGAAAGCTTCCTGTATCTGGAGTTGCTGTGTGTTTTCCATTACACATTCCCAGCTCATCCCCACCTTCCCACTGCTCTCTGTTGTTTTCCTCTACTCACACGACAGTGAACACCTTTATCAACTAGCAGCATCTGATAGCAAATGCAGGATCCCCAGCCAGCTCCTGCTGCTTGAAATGTCTGGCTTTACTCTCAGCCAGGGGAAGGTGGACCTATGTTCATGCACCCCCTGCATACAAAGAAGCACCTGAAAACAAAGATCCAGAATAACCCCCTTGACACATCTCTCCAATTCACTTCAGCATAACCCAAGACATCACTTACATCCAACTTACACTTAACTGTGTAGATGATTCAACCCTACCTACGCATAGAACTTCTTCAAAATACAGACTCCTCCTCCTGACAAGACAGAACACACTTAATGGCTTAAGTGGGTATGGTGTTGTACGGTTGTATGGTGGTGGCTTAGCAAGAAGATGCACCTCTCTGTGAAACTTTTCTGCCAGGCACTGTGAGCAAGAGTGCTGCGTATAATAAATCTAAGTAAAAGCAATAATTTAGGAAAACTACAAGTCCAAAGTGAATAATAGAATCACAGACAGGTTTGGGTTGGAAAGGACCTTAAAGTTCTTCCAGTTGAAACCCTCTGCCACTGACAGGGACACCTTCCAATAAAGCCTTTCCCCCTTGCCCTGTCCCTACAGGTCCTTGTCCAAAGCCCTTCTCCAGGTTTCTTGTAGTCCCTTTAGGTACTCGGGGCTGCTCTAAGGTCTCCCCTCAAGGAGCCTTCTCTTCTCCAGGATGACCCACCCCAGCTCTCTCAGCCTGGCTTCAGAGCAGAGCTACTCCAGCCCTCACAGCATCTCCGTGGCCTCCTTTGGACACATTCCAACAGCTCCACACCCTTTTTATTTTGGGAGCTCCAAAGCTGATCCCTAAAGGAATACTGAATGTCTGTTCTTTGCCCCAAATAAACCTCTCCTTTTTGGCCACCTGCCTTTTACATTTCCCCATTCTTGTTTTGCTCAGTGTGGTGTTGGTTATGGAAAAGGTCACCAACCCCTCTGGGGAAGTGTTGTAGTTCCTCACACATCACCAAACACTTCTCTTTCAATAACTCTTAAAAACCCTTAACCACAGCACAGACCAGCTGTTACCAGAGCTTGTTCTGGGGCTCCCTGCATCCATGCTGCTGCCACAGCAGTGTCTATCCACAGGCACCCATGAGCAGGACCCTCCCTAGAGTTCACTCAACACTTGTTGCCCTTATTAGCATGTTGGAAAGTACATACCCTTCCTTTCTGATCTATAACACCTAAAGGCACTGGATTTAATCTCTGTGGGGTGTAGAATGATAAAAGACGTGTGACCTGGCAAGAAACTCCAGAGCATCAGAGACTCAGTCATTCCAGGTACAAGAGCAGCATCCCCGGAGGGCTAAGACAGGAACAAAATTGGCAGAGGCATTCAGTGAGGGTTTCATGAGGGC
Organism: Neopsephotus bourkii; assembly: GCF_033783945.1. Classification (NCBI taxonomy): domain Eukaryota; kingdom Metazoa; phylum Chordata; class Aves; order Psittaciformes; family Psittacidae; genus Neopsephotus; species Neopsephotus bourkii. Next base: position 284,292 of record NW_026901368.1, on the reverse strand, counting down.
AGATAATGTCCTATTTGATCACCCTTTATCCACATAATACAGACAACATTGTTTCATTACATTAGATCAAATAATGGATTCAGTACCCATGCCACAGTGCCACAGACAGACCAGCCCACTCCATCCAAAATCTAGTGGGGATTTTACATCAGAGATCATGAGATTACGTTTATCCAAATCATGAGTGACACAGCACTGGGACGGATTTGTAATTTTATAATTTTGTTTTACTAAGCCAAAGCTGAAAGCTGATACAAATCAGAGAGAGAAGAACTAGATTGGTTTTTAAAGGGCAAATGCCCACTTACATACCAAACAATGGATGTTGTGAACTGAAATATGTGCTGGGGATTAAGAGCAGAATAAAACAAAGTGGAAAAGGAGATCGATCCTTATCCCAGAGATGTCTGCAGATGTACTGAAGAGAAAGTGGAGGGGTGTCAAGGGAATACGTTACATCAAATGTGCTTGAGAAATGTACTTTCTTAGATTGAGACATGCAGGCTTTCTCCACTGGTTACCCACAAATTTTCATAGAATCATAGAATACTTAGGGTTGGAAAGGACCTTAAGATCACCTAGTTCCAACCCCCTGCCATGGGCAGGGACATCTCACACTAAACCATGTCACCCAAGGCTTCATCCAACCTGGCCTTGAACACTGCCAGGGATGGAGCATTCACAGCTTCCTTGGACAACTCATTCCAGTGCCTCACCACTCTTACAGTAAAGAACTTCTTCCATATATCCAATCTAAGCTTCCTCTGTTTATGTTTTAACCCATTACCCATTGTCCTATCACTTCAGTCCCTAATGAAGAATCCCTCTCCAGCATCCCTATAGGCCCCCTTCAGATACTGGAAGGCTGCTATGAGGTCTCCAAGCAGCCTCTTCTCAAGGCTGAACAGTCCCAACTTTCTCAGCCTGTCTTCATATGGAAGGTGCTCCAGTCCCCTGATCATTCTCGTGGCCCTCCTCTGGACTTGTTCCAACAGTCCTTTTTATGTTGAGGACACCAGAACTGCACACACTACTCCAGGTGAGGTCTCACAAGAGCACAGTAAAGGGGCAGGATCACCTCCTTCAACCTCCTGATCACGCTCCTTTTGATGCAGCTCAAGATACAGTTGGCTTTCTGGACTGCGAGCTCGCATTGCCAGCTCATGTTCAGTTTCTCATCGACCAGCAGCCCCCGCAGGGCTGCTCTGAATCTCTTCTCTGCCCAACCTGTAGCTGTGCCTGGGATTGCTCCGACCCAGGTGTAGGACCTTGCACTTGGCATGGTTAAACTTCATGAGGTTGGCATCTGCCCACCTCACAGGCATGTCAATGTCCCTCTGGATGGCATTCCTTCCCTCCAGTGTATCAACCGAACCACACAGCTTGGTGTCATCAGCAAACTTGCTGAGAGTGCACTCAATCCCACTGTCCACGTCACCAACAAAGATGTTGAACAAGACCCATCCCAACACCGATCCCTGAGGGACACCACTCGTTACTGGTCTCCAGCTGGACCACTGACCAGCTCCACCAGCCATTGACCGCAATTCGTTGTGTGTGATCATCCAGACAGTTCTTTATCCACTGAGTGGTCCACTTACAGACTGGTTTGGGTTGAAGGGACCTTAAAATTCATCCAGTTCCAACCCCTGCCACAATCAGGGACACCTTCCACTAGAGTAGGTTGCTCCAAATCCTGTCCAACCTGGCCTTGAACACTGACAGGGATGGAGCAGCTGCAGCTTCTCTGGGCACCCTGTGCCAGCACCTCAGCACCCTCACAGGGAATAGCTTCTGCCTAATGTCTCCTCTCAGTCTCCCCTCTGGGAGGTTAAAGCCATTCTCTCTTTTCCTGTCCCTACAAGCCCCTGTCCAAGGTCCATCTCCAAGTTTCTTGTAGCCCCCTTAGGCACTAAGAGTCACTCTAAGGTCTCCCCTTAAGGAGCTTTCTCTTCTCCAGGCTGAAAAAGCCCAGTTTCTTGTCACCCAGCATCCCCCAAGTCTTTCTCCTCAGGGATTGTCCATCCAGTCTCCCCTAGCCTCTATGCGTGCTTGGGATTGCTCCAACCCATGTGCAGGACCCTGCACTTGTCCTTTTCCTTTAGTACAAAGATATTAATAATTTTATATTTTGCCTGCAACTAGAATTGCAGAAAAAAAAATCTTTCCCTTGGAAGCTGAAGTGGTCTCTCTCAGCACAAGCCATGTGCTCTCAGGAGCAGCAGGTGCCAAGAAAGAATTACACCAGAAAGATGCCATCTGCATAGCTTCAGCCTAAACTCTGCTGTCATCTTATAGAATGGTCCTTCAGAGCAAGTCAAACCATTCATTAGCTTCTTCCAGCATAGCTGAAAACCACAGCTATATTTCACTGCCTCTTCAGGTGCCAATTCTGCAAGCAATCCAGAATCGAGAAGACCCACATAGACAGGTCACGGAAAACCAGTGCCACCTTTCAAGCTAGAGCAGCACATGGCAGACCAAGGACTTTTGAAGCCTACAGTAGCAAAGGAGGAATGTCAGCAAGAATGCCATGCAGGAAAATTATTCTCCCAGAGGAGGCCACTAACCTGTATGCTGAAGATTTACGTAATAGAGCTAAGGAGATAACAGAGGCCCCATTTGCGACATGACCAATAATCACACCAGCAAGTTCTGCATCTTAGTTTCTTCCATTGTCCCCTCAAAGAACGATGGCTATCTGTGACACTTCCAGAAATCTGTGCTTTTAGATGCAGCCGTGAGCAAGCAATGAAAGAAATGTACCCGTACTGCTCTGACTTCAGCCACGTGGGGCTGTTCATGTGGTCCCCAGATACACATAGCCAGATTTCCCCTGTTGTGGGAAAAGTAAACACATACCCATGCTAGAGGAGATGGCTGCTTAGAGACATGTCACAGAGCCACCCGGGATTTAAGCTCCTCTGGGAACTCATCCAAAAGCATTCAGATGATAACAGAGAATTGTTTATATGCTCAGAGAAAAAGGGCCAAATCTCTGATTATTCAAAATAATCAAGCGTGACAGGCAAAAGAGTGGTTGCACCTCAGAGGACGCACATGTCTGTTCTTCTCTTGCTAAATCATGGCCTAATCTTTCTACAATAAGAGTAATTGTAACAAAGCAACGTCTTTTGCCCACAAGAACTTGGATCTGTTTCACCACCCTGCACTAGATGAAAACCTCTCTGTATGACAATACTGGAACAGGTTGCCCAAACAAGGGGTAGATACCCCAATCTCAGAAACATTAAACATCATAGAATCATAAAATAGTTAGGGTTGGAAAGGACCTTAAGATCATCAAGTTCTTCTTCCTATGGGCAGGGACACCTCACACTAAACCATATCATCCAAGGCTTCGTCCAACCTGGCCTTGAACACTGCCAGGGATGGAGCATTCACAACCTCCCTGGGCAGCCCATTCCACTGCCTCACCATTCTTACAGGGAAGAATTTCCTCCATATATCCAATGTAAACTTCTCCAGTTTAAGTTTTAAACCGTTACCCCTTGTCCTATCACTACAGTCCCTAATGAAGAGTCCACCCCCAGCATCCCTATAGGCCCCCTTCAGGCACTCTAACGCTGCCATGAGATCTCCATGCAGCCTTCTCTTCTCCAGGATGAACAGCCCCAACTTTCTCAACCTGTCTTCATACAGGAAGTGCTCCAGTCCCCTGATCATCCTCGTGGCTCTTCTCTGGACTTGTTCCAACAGTTCCATGTCCTTTTTATGTTGAGGACACCAGAACTGTACACAAATCTCCAAGTGAGGTCTCAGAAGAGCAGAGTAAAGGGGCAGAATCACCTCCTTCGACCTGCTGGTCACGCTCCTTTTGATGCAGCCAGGATACGGTTGGCTTTCTGCGTTGCAAGCACACACTGCTGGCTCATGTTCATTTTCTCATCGACCAGCACCCCCATGTCCTTTTCTGCAGGGCTGCTCTGAATCTCTTCTTTGCCCAACCTGTAGCTGTGCCTGGGATTGCTCTGACTCAGGTGTAGGAGCTTGCACCTGGCATGGTTAAACTTCATGAGGTTGGCATCTGCCCACGTCAAAAGCATGTCAAGGTCCCTCTGGATGGCATTCCTTCCCTCCAGTGTATCAACTGAACCACACAGCTTGGTGTCATCAGTAAACTTGCTGAGGCCGCACTCAATCCCACTGTCCATGTCAATGATGGAGACGTTAAACAAGACCATTCCCGACACTGAGCCCTGAGGGACACCACTTGTTACTGGTCTCCAGCTGGACATTGAGCCATTGATCACAACTCTTTGTACACGGCCATCCACAGATCAGATTGGATGGGGTTGGGAGCAACTTGATCTAGTGGAAAGTGCCCCTGCTCATGGCAGGGGTGTTGCAGTAGGTGACCTTTAAAGGTCCTTCCAACCCAAACCATTCTGTGATTCTATGACAAAGTCACCTGCAGTCTTCTTGTGGATGGCCTTAGTCACCCAGCTCCCTAAGAGAAAGATAAACCTCCTTTTTCTTCTTGTAGCTGGAAATTACAACATGAGCAATCAAGGGTCACATATATTTAACTGTTTAGGTACTTAAGACATATTACAACAAGGCACAGTGATTTTCAAACACACCAAGGTAAGATCAACAAATTGTGGAAACCCAAAGAAGAGTTTTTCTTCAGGGCCTGCACAGCCTCTCCAGTTAGTTTGGCTACAGTCTCTTAGACATGAGAGTCTGAGATCTGTGAGAAACCTGCATGCCCTGAATGCCAAGAAGTGCCATTAACTGCTCCTTCCATCCATCATGTCTATTCCTAACCATCATAGAATCATAGAATACTTAAGAGTTGGAAAGGACCTTAAGATCATCAAGTTCCAACCCCCCTGCCATGGGCAGGGACACCTCACACTAAACCTTGTTACCCAAGCCTCTGTCCAACCTGGCCTTGAACACTGGGGATGGAGCATTCACGATCCGCTCAGCACCTGCTTTACCTGATTCCCAGCTTTTGAATGCCAGCATTTTTTTTACCCTGTTTGTTTTATTTACGCATAACGAGATTTTGTCTTGCTGATGTTCTGACTCCACCCTACTCTGCTTTACAGCAATCTTTTTGCAAAATAGGACATGATCAAAGGTCACAACCCATAAAAAGGGTTCAAGATTGGAGAGTAGAGAAATTACGATATAGAAATGTCCACCTCACAGCCATCATTCTCTCCCAGGCTCTGCTGTTCTCTGACACCTTATCTTGCACTTGGGCATAACCTTTGCCCATTCCTAGCTGCCTCTTTTCCTCACCCCACTTTCCCACCATGCTTCCTCAGCTTCCCTCACTTTGCCCTCTTCATGTCAAGCAGCTTGCCTTCTCTGGTGCAACTTCACTCGCTAATCTTGCCTGGATGGGAACACTGAGCTTTCATCAAGGCCCTGACAGCCACTTGCACACAGGGTTGTGGGCACTGTGTAGTAACTGATGTAAATTGATCTGTTTGCATCAACCTGGTGTGTGGTGAAAATTGATAAGAAAAATGCACTTCTCCACATTCACGTTATCAGCCTCCGATCTTAATCTCAAGAGTCAATGTCATAATCCATCATTCTGATGAGTGTGAGCTCCCCTAGGCAGGGAGCTTATCTCTTGGTATCTCAAGGGCCACGTGAGGTTATGGAAATCATGCAATTAAGTAAAGGTTACATTGGTCTGAAAGTGTCAACACTGGCTCCCTCAGAACACTTCTATGTTATCAGAGACCAGAGGAAGCAAAAGTAAATGCTTTTACATGGTACAACTCACATGTGTCTTCCTGAAACTTCTATCACGTGAACCTTGCAACCCAGCAGATCCCAGTACCAACAAGACAGAAAATACCAGCCTTGGGCAGTCACCAACACAGATGCACACAAGTAGGGTTTGGAGGCAGGAACATGCTGAAGAAGTGCTGAAAACAGTTTGCGATTCACTGTTAGTTGCCAGGGCAGCCACAGCTTCTCTGGACAACCTATGCCAGTGCCTCACCACCTCACAGGGAACAGCTTCTGCCTAAGAGATCATCTCAGTCTCCCCTCTGGCAGGTTAAAGCCATTCCCCTTGTCCTGTCCCTACAGGCCCTTGTCCAAAGCCCCTCTCCAGGTTTCTCGCAGCTTCTTTAGGCACTGGAAGCTGCTATAAAGTCTCCCCAGAGCCTTCTGACCTCCAGGCTGAATTACTAACGCTTATATACCAGGTCAGACTAGATGGCTCAATGCTTTTGTAAAACCCACCCTTGAAAGCTATCACTTTCAAACACAATGGGTAACATTTATGTATGGATATTTATTTAGTTCCAAGCGGGGTGGAAAACCTGTAGCTGTCACCTTCAGGTGGGTGAGCTGAAGTGCAGCCAAAGTACATGTGGAGCTGTACAGCAGCAGATAATGCCAAGAGGAGAAATCCAGCCAAAGTTTGCCAGTGAGCAAGGGAAAACAAGTGAATAATCCAGGTCTTCATCACATTTCAGATGGTGACAGCCTGGGACTGAGGTCAAAAATAAAAATAAAACCCCCCAAAAAACCAAACCAACAACAACATAATTACAGTTACTTTTTATTTTCACAACACATAAAAGCACCAGAACCTGGAGTGTCTCAGGGGGCAGATCTGTGATTGTTGCTTCTGTACAAGCACAGAGAGATGGTATTAGTAAAGTATCATAACAATTTTCATTACCCACAGCTCTTAAAAAAAGATTTGCCAGGCAGAAAAACAGTATTTGAAAAGTATGGAAGGTGCTCTGGTTTTGGTGTTGGACCAGAATCAGCCTTCTTTACTGAAATCCTAGGTACTATTTAAGCCCAGAACTGGAAAAAAAAAGTGACAGATAACAGTCTGTGGATCATACAGCCATAGCTGGTTTTGTATACAAATTTTTTTCTTTTTTTTTTTTTGGCCATATTTTGCAGTATTTTTGTGATTATATTTTGCATAATTATAAAATATATTTGCAAACATTTTCAGCTATGTATTTTCAACTCCACATATAAAACATTAAAACGTTTCATTGCAAAGAGCTATCTCATGGTCCAAAAAGAAAGCCCAGTGATAGAGGTTTCATACTTCTGCACTGATTTATCAGATATTTGTCTAAAGTATGCTGGAGTCAAGTATTAGAAATGGAGAGATTCACACTAAGTGTGAACTGCAATTATTCTTGACATTAATCGTTTCTGCTTCACTGTAACAACATGGATTTATCATGGATTTTGCTTTAATCTTTTACTTCAATCCGCTGAGTCCCACTGTGCCATAAGTGGTGAAATGACTGAAGACAGCTGCAACACCAAAAAGTTTACATCATAAACAGGTAAAAGTCACAGAGTAGACGGAGGAAAATTGAGAAGGTAAACATAAAGTTACTTAACACAGGTGGGATAAGGACACAAGCCTCTCATTTGCTGCTCCCACCACCCATACCCCCAGGTTTCTCTACTGATGATGGCACATATTACTTTTTACAGCTACTAAGGAGAACTTGCAAAGTAGTTAGAGCACTGGGTCTTGATCCCCCTGCTCGAGAATGACGTACATAAGTCATTAGTTGAAATAATAACATGGTCTGATGAGCAGCAACAGGTCAGAGCCACCAAAAATAATCATAGAATCACAGAATGATTTGGGTTGGAATGGCCCTAAAGCTCATCTAGTTCCAACCCCTTAATAATAACAGTATACAACCCCTAATATAATAATAGCTAGGCATTCTCAGATCCTTCTCCAAAAAGCCTGAGAAAACAGAAATCCCTCCCTTTACAGACACACTAACTTTGATCAGAGTGACGGAAGGGTTCAGAAAGCAGCAAACACAGATAATGCTCCCAAATCTCCAAGTCCCTCTTCTAGGACCTTTTGTACAATGTTAGAAGGGAACACATGTGGGGAAGAGGCAAGGAGCAAAAGGGAGCCCTAGCATGTCTGATGTGGAAAGATGCTGGCTCCTGGTACAGCAAAAGTGGCAGCAGCATCAAGCAGAGATGAGAAGAGGGTGTTAGGCACTGGCCTGCACTCCAGTCTGAAGTAAAAGCAGAAAACCTCAAGTTAAACCTAATGGGGAACACACACTACAAGGTTAACCCTAAAATCATGGGATCACTTTATGGAAGATGACATGGAGGGGAGAACAGCCAGCTCTCCACAAGCCCCAAGCTCTGAAGATTAGTGAACTGCACAGTAAGTCTGTTAAAGCTAAACCCGGGAGAAACAGCATTTATACAAGGATTTCAGGCAAAAGCTGGAGCTCAGCTTATTTCAAACACAGGTCAACAACAAGGAGGAGAACTACTCACAACTCATCAGGGTCACAGAATCTCAGACTGCTTTGGGTTGGATGGGAGCTTAAAGATCAGCCACTTCCAACCCCTGCCATGGGCAGGGACACCTCCCACTAGAGCAGGTTGCTCCAAGCCCAGTCCAACCCAGCCTTGAACACTGCCAGGGATGGGGCAGCCACAGGTTCTCTGGTCACCCTGTGCCAGCACCTCAGCACCCTCACAAGGAAGAGGTTCTGCCTAAGAGCTCATCTCAATCTCCCCTCTAGCAGGTTAAAGCCATTCCCCCTTGTCCTGTCATGATAGTCCAGACAGAGCAGGCTACCATGTACACCAGAGCACTCTTCCACCACTGACCCTTGGCACAAATGCTCAGAGGATTTGAAAATAAGGTTGTTGTGTTTGGATGGTTGTTTTTGTACACCTGGGGATGACAACAACCATTGAGCACAAAGATTAAAGCAAAGTCAGGCTCAAGGTTCGGGAGAAACTGCTTCAAGCCAGGAGAGCAAGGATCCTGCTCGTCACCTCTTTTAGCCAGATTGTAAGGACTTCCTCCAGACTAGTGATTTGGTAGCAACTGACAGCATCCTCTTCCCCCATCACACACAGGGAGCTCATATCTGCAGCCTCAGTCCGCAGTTTCCTTCCTTTAGCTGGAAAATGGGAATGCTGATTCCTTCTGGCGTATTTTTCACATGACTGACCACAAAGCTATTAATATCTGAATCCAGAGCCAGTTCAGATTGACAACTCATCCCCTCCAAAGAGAAGAAAACCACAATTTCTTCCAGCTATGGAAAAATCTTCATGGACTGCCAGACCAGCAGCTCAGATGTAGCAGGGACAGTTCTGGTTTACTGAAGCACCTTAGTGGTGAACATCAACCATCATGAGACAGTTTGGGTTGTTTCTTCTGTGCCTCCTTCTCATCTCCAGGAAGGGTGAGTCCTGAGTTTGCTATGAATCCCTGTCTGCGCAGAGCTTTCCTTCATGCTCTAGTCAAACTGCTAGGGGAATTGCCTAATGCAATCAACTCTCCAACAATTGCACCATCCTTTCCATTGTTTGAAAAGATCCTGATATTCCAGGTGCAAATACTGGAAAAAACTCCAGTATGTGGCTCTGCAATTGTGAGAGTGGTCTTTGGTTTGGGTTTTGTTTTTTTTTTTTTTTTTTTTTTTTTGCTTTCTTTGCTATTTAACCTGTGCAGGGAGTTCATCTAACATTGCCCCTGCATTGTCAGTGGGATGCAGCATTTCCACCACCACCTTAGAAGTGTTGTTTCATGTTCCTAGTAGCTTTTATGTAACAATTTGCTGTAGTTCCACTGAGCACTTCAGTCCACATTTAACTTCAAGTATGCACTTAAGTTCCATTATACTTGATGGAATTTGCTTAGATATACTGTCAAACAGTGTTTGCTAGAGCAAGGCTAATGTCTGTGGTGGTATTCAGCTCTTGATCCTGTCTTCATGGCTGTTCCACTGACAAATAGCAGATACACTGACCTGAAAACTCCTGTGTAAGATGTGTAGGCTATTTGCCTATGAGCTTCTCTGTTTCTTGTGAGAGCTTCAGTTCCAGGAATGTATGGAGTTTGGGTATTAGCAGGAGGAAGCCATGGAAGACCTACCAGTCTTTAAGGTTATGGTTAAATTGTACAGAAGATGCTGACAAATCTCTCCACTCATTTTGGAAACTGTGACCATTCCACAGAAATGGGTGGAACTGTAACATTACAAGCACTGATTTTTAACATTATTTCTCTTGTGGAAGGTGGGGATGTTCATGTGCTAAAAGAGAACCTTCTCTGTTTAATATATTAAAAAAAATGCAGTCCAAAAAGGTGGCAGAGAAAAGCAAATCATGTTTTAGGTTGCCTTCCAACCCTCACCATTGTATGACACTGTGTACTCAAAAGCACATGATCTGCAGTTCTCCAAAAGTAAGGGTCACAGTGACGTGCTGTAAAATAACCAAAATAACATGGAATAAATAAGAACGCCAAGAGCATTTTCTTCTTTCACTGCCAGGTCCTTATGCTCCATAAGCTTCTTGGAGTCATGTAGCCTTGTATATTCGATTATCTGGGCTGCAAAAGGCTCCTAGGCTATAACAAATGGCAAGGCAGCCTGACTCCAGATCTCAGGAATCAAAGTATTGGCTTGGCACTGGTTCCAGATAAATAACAGCAGAGAACTGATCCCACACTGGCCTTTGTCCATTGTGCAGCAGACAATAGATTGATACAGGTTGCACCGCCAGCCAGGTATTTGTCAAATATCATGGAGAACAGATATAAGAACATGAAACAAATCTTGTCTTGGAATTTACAAAAGGAACCTGACAGTTGAATGCCCAGAGTCCACACTGAAGCCAGCTGGACCAGGAGTAGGTGGCAATTATTTGCAGGTCACCTTTACAGATTTTGAAGTTAATCTTGGTTATTGAGGAGAAAACTCCTGACTTAACAAAGCCATTAAGTTGGTTTTATAAGAGAGGAACCTCCTAAAGACACAGTCTGCTGATAATGTGCACTTAGCAAGACAGTGGGTAGATACACATAACTACATAGCAAACACTGCCTACAGGTGCTGTTTGTTGATGCTGTTGGTTCCTGGGGAATAGAAATGGATGAAATACTGAGTCTTCACTATATACTTCAAAGGTGGGGAGTATCCAGTCAATTGAAGGCTGCTTTCATCACTGGAAAAAAAGTGATCAGACTGGGTCTGATGGCAGTGGGGTTCAGCTCCCCAGGGTGCACTAGGATTTCCTGTTTGGCCAAGAAAGCAAAATCCTGTATGTGACATCAGATGGAAAACTCACATGGAAAACTCAGTTTTCCCCTCACCATGAATGGGAAAATACTGGGAAGAATCCACACAGTGACAATCTGCTTTGCTGACAGGCAGATGCTTTCTCTATTCTCAAGGACATCCTCCTTCCTATGACAGGAGCTAATACAGGGAACTTGCCTGTTCTCACTAGCCTTCCTAAGATGAGTATCTTCAAGTTTTTATTGAGATGCTGCCACAGCTTACAGTTAGATGCTACTGCGATGACAGCAGCACTGATTATTAGGAGCATCAGCTGTTAACACCTTCCCTAGGGGTAATGCACCCACCAACCTATTACTGTAACAAATACAATAACATAGTAGTGTGTGTGTGCATGCGCCCAAATACAGAGCTGCTACACCGGCCTAAAGCCACCAGATTTATGAATATACGCAAAATCTATTTTTTAACTTTTATTATTATTATTTAAGAAAAAAGCAGTCTGTTCCTCCAAACATACAAATGTCGTAGAAACATTGAAACGAATAGCTAATTGGAAAGGACCTTAAGATCATCTAGTTCCAACACCCCTGCCATGGGCAGGGACACCTCACTCTAAACCATACCACCCTAGATTACATTCAACCTGGCCTTGAGCACTGCCAGGGATGGAGCATTCACAACTTCCCTGGGCAACCCACTGCAGTGCCTCACCACCCTCACAGTAAGGAACTTCCTCCTTATATCCAATCTATACTTCCCCTGTTTAAGTTTTAACCCATTACTCCTTGTCCTATCACTACAGTCCCTAATGAAGAGTCCATCCCCAGCATCCCTATAGGCCCCATTCAGATACTGTAACGCTGCTATGAGGTCTCCATGCAGCCTTCTCTTCTCCAGGATGAACAGCCCCAACTTTCTCAGCCTATCTTCATACGGGAGGTGCTCCAGCCCCCCGATTGTCCTCATTGCCCTCCTTTGGACTTGTTCCAACAGTTCCATGTCCTTTTGATGTTGAGAACACCAGAACTGTACACAATACTCCAAGTGAGGTCTCACGACAGCAGAGAAGACAGGCAGGATCACCTCCTTGATGCAGCCCAGGATACAGTTGGCTTTCTAGGCTGCAAGTGCACACTGCTGGCTCATGTTCATTTTCTTATCAACCAGCACCCCCAAGTCCTTCTCTTCAGGGCTGCTCTAAATCTCTTCTCTGCCCAGCCTGTAGCTGTGCCTGGGATTGCTCCGACCCAGGTGTGGGACCTTGCACTTGGCATGGTTAAACTTCATGAGGTTGGCATCAGCCCACCTCACAAGCGTGTCAAGGTCCCTCTGGATGGCATTCCTTCCCTCCAGCGTATCAACCGAACTATACAGCTTGGTGTCATTGGCAAACTTGCTGAGGGCACACTCAATCCCACTGTCCATATCACCAACAAAGATGTTGAGCAAGACCAGTCCCAACACCTATCCCTGAGGGAGACCACTTGTTACTGGTCTCCAGCTAGACATTGAGCCATTGACCACAACTCTGTGTGCGGCCATCCAGCCAGTTCTTTATCCACAGAGTGGTCAAGTGGTCCACCTATCAAATTGATGTCTCTCCAATTTAGAGACAAGGATGTCGTGTGGGACAGTGTCGAACACTTTTTTATGTCTGTTAACTGCAAAAGACTGTTACACAGCTTAAGGTGTAAGGTGCTCACTTTGCAAAGAAGAGTCCTGCTTAGGAATTAAATCACTTTCAACACTGTGTCTGGCACCAGGTTCACAGTAACTGGCCTGAGCAATCATATGCAGCTTGTTAGCAAGAACACCAAGCAGCAGAGGGTCCACCACAGGAACACAGCATCATTGTCTGACCAGCAACAGAGCAATGCAGGAAGAATGGCCAATTTCCCTCTTAAACACTCCAGATAAATCAGTCTTGATCATCTCTTTTTGCTTCCAGGCCTGCAGTCCAGTGGGTGGTCTGTTCACGTCCCATCTGATGTCACTGGTGAGCTTGGGAAGATGGTTATCCTGCCCTGCACCTTCACACACCCCTACAAAACATTTGACAGGACTCTCACTGCCATTTGGAGGATCAAAGAACCTTACAATGGCACAGTTGTGTTCAAGTGCATTAGTCAGAGCACCAGCGAGCTCTGCAAGACTGCCATCAGCTACAAAAACAAATACAAACTGCTTGGCAACCCCTGGCATAAAGACCTTTCCATCAGGATTGACAACCTGACCTGGAGCGACAGCGAGAGATACTTCTGCAGGGTGGAGCTGTCTGGAGATATCCATGACAAGTATGAAAGTAGGAATGGGATAAAGCTGCATTTGATCGGTAAGAGGGAAGGAGAGACAAAGGAGGCAAAGCCTTCACATAGGGAAGTGAGAGCCACAATATGTGGAAACTGATGAGACAGACTTCTGAAGAGCTGGCTTTGCCATCTCTGTGGACAATTTATAACATTTGGGCAGGAAATATTCATTGCCTTCTGTAGTCTTCCAGTATGACACAGTGAGTGCAAAACAGGGAAAGAAATAGGAACAAAAGTGGTAAGGAAATAGGCAGGCTCTGGTGCTGGAATAAGAGCCAGACAAGTCTAGTATCTAAAGAGACCAACAAGAGAGCTGGTGAGGGGCTTTGGACAAGGCCTGTAGGGACAGGACAAGGGGGAATGGCTTGAACCTGCCAGAGGGGAGACTGAGATGAGCTCTTAGGCAAAAAGTTCTTCCCTGTGAGGGTGATGAGGGACTGGCACAGAGTTCCCAGAGAAGCTGTGGCTGCCCCATCCCTGGCAAAGTTCAAGGCGAGGTGGGATGAGGCTTAGAGCAATCTGCTGTAGCGGGAGGTGTCCCTTCCTGTGGCAGGGAACTGGTTAAGCTTTAAGGTCCCTTCCAACACAAACCATAGGCTTCTATGATCCCGTTTTGTCCATGCAGCACAGGACCTGTATAGGCATCAGAGAGGCAAGCTGGGGTCAGCATCCCACAGGAAGGGGTTAAAGACACCCTCTTCGTCAGAATCTACACTGGAGAGCCTGAGTGCTCAGCGCATGTTAGCAAATGTAAACACATGAAGCCCTGGATGATAACAGGGGATTGAAACAGCAAACCACCTGGTACCTGTGTGCCATAGGTTCACACTCCTCTGGTGCAGCAAACAAGTACAAACAGCCTGAAAACCAGCTCAGATCAGCAAATGTCAAACACTATTCCCATCTCCCAGAGTACACAGTAGATCAGAGGATCAGTGGAAGACCCAGGTGGGCTCAGGAGCATACTCAGACTTCACCCACAAGTGCAAAAGTGTCATGTGTTGGATGACTTTGCATATGAATTGCAACTGTCTCAGGTCTGCTGTTCACTGTGAGATCCAGATGGGACCCGAGGGTGAGTGAGGTTACTGCCAGGGAAGCTCTACAAGGTCGGTGCTTTCCATCATTGGAGCAGTTCCAAGGCACACACACACACAGCATGACCATGGCTCTCCTTCACCTGGAGCAGCTCCTGAACACCTGCATACACAGCACAGCAAGGTAGGACAGCTGCAGGATTGGCTTCTCAGGTGCTGCTGGATTTACCACCGTAAGAACTGGTCAACATACACAGAGATGGTACCCAGGCTGCACCCTGCTTTTGGGAATGGATGCTGATGGTGTGAATAGAAGAATAAAATAATGCTTAAAAGGTTAATTTAAACACCAAAAAATGAGACAAATGAGACACAGCTAACTTTCCTATGGATCAGTCCTCCCCCCTCAAACTCCTCCTGTACCACAGAGACAAGGAGAAAGATGTGCTGTAGGTGGTTGTGAGCTATATATTTGTTTTTTAGCTTAACAAAACATGAGATCAATATTGAACTCATTCTTTTGCTCCATGATGACAGTTGTTTAATTCCCTTCAGTTTTCAGATGGCCTTTAGGAACCAAATGCATTAAATAGGACAACAGACCAAAGAGGATAGGGTTGATAAGTAAGATAAGCTTAGTCCTATGTTCTATGCTTCCTTAGCAGACTAGACCAAAGATGACATATTCAGTGGTGAACCTCTTAACATTTCTCATCCCCCAAAATGATCTTTACCACTGTTCAATCCTATATGCTGCAAATACAGGATACAAAGTAAGTGGCCCTATTTTGGTATTGATATGCTGCCCCAAAGCAACACATGGTAGGTGTCACTACAAGGTTGGAGAAAAACATGAAGAATAGTTTGTGGTCAGGAGTGTAAATGTTCCCTGACAATAATTTGCCAAATCTGGCAAGTCTCACACACCAAAGGGCTCACAAAGGTGGATCCATGTGTGCTCTGGAGGTCAGAGACCAAAGGAACAGCCATGACACTTGCAGGAGAGCACCATGGTTGCCTTGGCCCTGGACATTGTGCAGGCACAGCCGGTCCAAAAGAGTCACCAGCTGTAAAGGCCCTCATGTTACAGACAGCATCAGGCTGATTCATGGTGCAGCTGCAGAAAGCACTCCATCCCCATGGACTACTGCCCTGCACAGCACAGTACCTCTGCTTTCTGCCACTGTGGAAAGTCACAACAGTTGTAGCTGACCAAAGCTCGTAAAACGGAGCCATTGCAGAGATAAAACACAAAGAGCCTACACATCCTTGCATCCAGGCTTCGCTGGGTGAACCCCTTTGCTCCATTATCCAACATAGGCAGGGTGGGGAATTCTAAGGAAAGAACCATAGAATCATAGGATAAACCAGGCTGGAAAAGACCTTTAACACCATTAAGTCCAACTACTACTCCAGCACTATCAAGGCTAACTAACTCATGTCACTGATGGCCTCACCTACACGGTTTGTGAACACTTTCAGGGACGGTGATTCCAGCACTGCACTGGGCAGCCTATTCCAAAGCCTGAGCACCCTTTGGGAAAGGAACTGCTCCTAATCTCCATCTAAATGTCTCCTGGTGCAGTTTGAGGCCATTCCTTTTTGTCCCATCCCTTGTTCCTTGGGAGCAGAGACCAGCCAGAAGATGCTGAGAAAAACAAGGAAGGAAAGGTTGGAATCCAGCATGACCTGGCTTCAGTGTGCACTTGAGCCCAGAACTGCCACTTGTGCTGGGCTGCATCTCCAGAGTGTGAGCAGCAGGTTGAGGGAGGGGATTCTCACCCTCCGCTGCACGCTGGGGAGACCCCAGCTCTGGGGAAACAACACAAGAGGGATGTGAAGCTGTTGGAGTGAGTCCAGAGGAGGCCATGGAGATGCTGCAAGGGCTGGAGCAGCTCTGCTCTGGAGCCAGGCTGAGAGAGCTGGGCTGGGTCAGCCTGAAGAAGAGAAGGCTCCTGAAGGGGAGACCTTAGAGCAGCTCCAGTGCCTAAAGGGGCTGCAGGAAAGCTGGAGAGGGGCTTGGGACAAGGGCCTGTAGGGACAGGCCAAGGGGAATAGCTTGAACCTGACAGAACAGGGGAGACTGAGATGAGCTCTTAGGCAGAAGCTCTTCCCTGTGAGGGTGCTGAGGCGCTGGCACAGGGTGCCCAGAGAAGCTGTGGCTGCCCCACCCTTGGCAGTGTTCAAGTCCAGGTTGGATGGGGCCTCATTCCAGGTTATTTTGGTTTAGACCCTTGACGCACTTTCCTGATTTATGCAGCTGCCCCCAGGATCGTTAACATTACCGTCAGCTCCAATGGGGATCACACGTTCCAAGCACGCTGCACTGCCGAGGGGGAGCCAGCCCCCACCCTGACCTGGACAGGACCACCCTATAGCAACCTCAGCTCCATTACCAGCACCAGTCACCGTGTCACCAGGGAGCTCCAGTACCTGACCCACGATGGGAAATACACCTGCACTGCTGTCAACAGCCACGGGAGAGCAGAGGGGACTGTGTACTTCTATAGGTTCAGATCATCCAGCAGCTCCTTCCTCCTCATCCTGATCTTTGTGCCTCTGGGAATTAAAGTGCTCATTTTGCTGGTGATAGTTATCTTCACCGTTTTCTCTAGCGGAGGTACGTATTGCTGTATCTATCACACTGGTAACCTGCAATGGGATGTGACAGGCAGCATCAGTTAGGAAGGGCTGGGTTTGTTTTGAGCACTTTATGATTTTTTTTTGTGATTTTCCACTCTAAAAGGATATTTCTAAGAAGAAATCTAAGATCAAGTAAGAGGTTGCTCCTCCCTGGCTGGTCACTGGCTGCAGACCAGAGGTCTCCTTTGAGAAGGGACTTTTGAAAAGACAGAGGGAGCAGGAGTTTTTCTTGATCCGAGGAGTGAGGTTATAACTAACAGATGGGTGATTAGTGGAGAACCTGATGCCTACAGCCAGGTTTTTAATTTATTTGGGTTTTTTTCTGAAGCAGACTAATTACCACCTCTTTCCCCGGAGGCACATGGGCAGGATTCATCTTTGCTGCATCCCATTCAACACTTCCGTCTCCTGGGGTGGGCATCCTCATTTAACAGACCATACCTCTTGGTCCCCTGGGCCTCACTACCCAGGTGCTTCCCCATCATTAGTGGCATCCCACCTCCCAGCCACACCAAGGCCACGAGAGCAGGGAAACCAGGCTTGTAGCAGGTGAGAATTAGCTCATGGACTGGGGAATGAGACCTACTAAGAAGCCCAGAGGCTGCTGGTCCCCAGCTCCCTGCTCTGTGATGCTGGGGAGGAGGGGACCAGGAGGGACCCTGTTCAGGCTGAACAAAGTATTATATTACCATGACCTATCTATATGATCTGACATCAACACCTTACAAAAGCCACTGCTTGTCTTGAACTGTAGAGGCCATAAGATCAACCAGAAACACTTTGCTCCTTATATTCCAGTGCCCAGTTCCCATCCCCATGAAGAGTACCACATACCTGACAAAAGATCTTCTCCCCATTCGCTGGAGTGTTGTGACCACCCTGCAGTGCAGGTCCCCAGTACCTCTAGGTCAGTCCCGGCTCCTCAGCTCACTCTGACCACGTTGCTAACCCATGTCTTCCTTCTCACTTCACAGGTGCCTCAGCTCAATCCAGCCTGGCCCGGTAAGAATGTCTTGCCTTCTGCTTCTGTTTATCCATCAGGAGTGAGGAGATGGCAAAGGAGAGAAGTGCAACATGTCCTTGGTCTTGGCAGCCACCTTCTGGCCTGACAGCAGGCTCCTGGGACAAGGACAGGGCTGGGATGATGGCTTCTGTGAGGGACCAGGACTTGGGCACTTCTGGGAGGAGGAGAAGGGACTGGGGCAGCAGGTTGGAGAGACCATAGTATATGGATGCTGCAGAAGAAGCTTATGTGGGCCATAGCCCCACAGTGTGGTAGAAAACCACATTAACATAGCAAAAGAATGATTGAGGGACAGAATAGGGGAACAGGTTGGGATAGGGTCTGTGCCAGGCTGAGGAATGATGAATTGAAAGGAAATGGTGCAACAGAAACCCTCTCTTCCATCTGCACCCCAGTCTCTAATGGAGCAGAAAAGGTGCCCACCCCAAAGCTGATGAGCTCTGAGAAGTGTGGAGGAAGGTACAGAGATCCCAAACAGCTCACCTTAGAGCCAGTTCAGGTGTGACAGGGCCATTCTTTGGCTGGCATCAATATCATACTCCCACAGTACCTTTGGCATTTCCCATTGCCCAGCACAACACCAATCCTGAATAGTGACAGCAGCGGTGGCCAAGCTACAAAGTGCAAGGGGAACAAACAAAATAAAACCCCAAACCAATCTTTAGACTAAACCTGAAGAAGCTGTATCTGAGCCAGTATAATTACACCTGCCTAGGGCTGCTCCCTTCCACCCCGAGTTATTCCTGTGTGATACAGAATCCCAGACAGGTTTGTGTTGTAAGGGAGCTTAAAGCTCATCCAGTTCCAACCCCCTGCCACAGGCAGGGACACCTTCCACTAGAGCAGGTTGGTCCAAGCCCCTGAGTCTAATCTGGCTTTGAACACTGCCAGGGATGGGGCAGCCACAGATTCTCTGGACAACCTGTGCCAGTGCCCCAGCAGCCTCACAGGGAAGAGCTTCTGCTGAAGATCTCATCTCGATCTCCCCTCTGTAGAGTTTAATCTGAGAGTTAAACTTCTAATAACTATTTGTGAAAGCATAGTTCCACTGATTCACAGTGTCTAAACCATATGCACCCTTGACTGTGTTTCTATAGATACATATATAGATAACAGCTTAAGAAACAAGATCCTCCACATTCTACATGAGAAGATCCTTCTCAAGAGAAGTTTGTCACAAACTCCTGAAGCTCTGAGCAGCAGGATAGTAGTACTAGTTAATGTAAAAAGTGTTGGAGATGATGCTGGATGCTTTAAGATGTAAAACATTAGATGTGACTCAGACACTTGAAAGCTACCTGTTGCAGCAGGGAGAATCTGTATCATACAGTATTGCAGACACTCTGACACTCCTTAACTACTGGATGAAACCACTTCATGAAGTCTAGCACCACCAGAAATCTGTCTTTACCTTACTCACTTCTCCTATTGCCAGGTCACAGCCACAAGACTCCACCTATGAGAACTTTGACCGCAGACACAGCGGCGACCAGACTTTGCCAACACAAAGAAGAGCATCGAGATGCAGCTGAGGACGAGGCAGCCTCATCCACACCCACATGGTTCCAATTCCAGTCTGCTCTGTACAAGGGTGCCTTTTCCCACTGGATATAGGACTAATGTTGGATGATGCACAGAAGGTTAAACAGGCCTTGCAGCCGCATGACTTCCACTCCTGATGCTGCTTAAAAGCCAGGGAAGCTTTTAAAGGGAAAACAGAAGGAAGAAAGAGAACTCAAAGAGGAATGGAGCTGAAAGAGCAGCAGAGGATCTACGCAGGATGTCAGTTCTAACCCAACCTGTGTGTTTTTAGCCTGTATCAGATAGCATTGAGAAGCAAGTGACAGTCTACGATTTTTCTCACATCTTTTTGTTTTAGTGTTTTGCAAACATTACTTCAAAAAGCAGTTTTTCACCGCTCCACTTGTCAAACCACATGCAGCTTCCTAGAGCCAGCAAGTGAATTTTCACGTTTCAAATACCAGCTGTGAAAAAAAACACTACCTGAATTTCTGCTTGTTTGGGTTCTTCCTTGGGTTTTGGAGTTTGGATTAATATTTTTCTTGGGGGGAGGGGGTTTAAATTATTATTATTCCTTAACTTCCAGAAGAGCTTATTTAAGAGCTTAAGAGTTTTTAAAAAATCCTAACTTCCAAGAGGAGTCCAAGTGAAAAAGAGAAGAGGTTTTCCAAAAGCTGGTAGACAGCAGAGCTGAAAGCAAGGCTTGCAAAGGGTGGTCTTTATTGCAGCACCACTACAGCTCTTAGCGCCAATGTGCACACACAAGCAGAATCTCGGTGCTTTGTAATAAATACACCATGAAAATGTCCAAATAATCCAAGCTGGCATTTAAAAAAAAAAAAACAAAAAAACAAAAACAAACCAAAAAGAGCCAAAGAAAATTATTTGCAAACAGTTTCCACCTCTGTGTTACATGAAGAAGTTCCCTTAAGGCCCCACTACTCATCTGTCCTGAGATGAAGCAGCTACTACAGTCACTGGCCATCCACAGGCAAGTCGCTAACCCAATTGCTAATGTGTTCCAAGACTAAGTGAATATACCCAGCTTACAATACAGGATGATGCAAATCCACCTGGAGTCTTGGTCAGGCAGACAAAGGTCCAGGAGAGGGTTGTGAAGAGCAACAGGCTGGTATATAGGAGGATGAGGAAGACATGAAGTGGTGATAAGAACTTACTTTCAGGTTTGTATCAGTGGATTCAATGCTCTGTACAGTAACGCCAGTGCAGCAGCTCCAAAACTCTTTCCGTAACAATCCCGTTTCTGGAGCCCAAGCTGCTCATGAATCACCATCAAGCCTGCGGTTCTGCTGCAAGCTCATCCCCACCCTGGGTACTGTTATTTTAAAGTTCACCCCTTCACTGGGAAAGCACAACTTTCAATTACTTCGAGAGGGTAACAAGGGAAAATACATACATAAATAAATAAATAATAAATACAAGGAAATACTTTAACCTGATCTTTTAGATCCCACCTAAAATCCCAGCAGTGGAAAAATTACATTTAATAAAAATAGGGAAAGATGCAAAGAGAAAAATGAAGTTATAGCAGACAGCACAGTCATGGACCAGTAGGCTCCGTTTCAGAGGTATCACAGGAAGAGACCTCAGAGATATTAGTTGAACAAACTGAACTGGATTTATAAGCCCTTATGGTTTATAGAGTAATGAGAACCCATTTCTACCTATATGTGGGGTTGGGGTTTGGCTTACAGGATTCTTCTCTTGAAAACTACTTCTGTAACTCAAGCAATTGGGGTCCAAATGCAAAATCCACCTAGGATGCACAGGTGTGCTGCCAGCAAATGGACAGCACAGAATAGCTGCAGCAACATAGATGTAAGAAAACTCATGGATTAGCATCGTTTGGCTTTCACTTATTTGGCTTCCAGAGCACAGCCCACGTTAAGTGCAGGAAATGGGAGAACAAGGATATCCAGGTACAAGAACTCCACTACACCCCTAGGAGAAACAGAGGAATAAGTTTGCCTGAATCCTGCTGGTCCTCCTAGTGAGAGACCTCCAACCCATCCACCTAAATTTATCTTCGATGTGAAGAGTCTGCTCCCAATCTTTCCCTCTCACTACCTGATGTTCTGTTCTTTGGAAAGCAAAGGGTATGGAAGAGGTGCTGAGGAGAGTCCTTGTAGCCAGCAGTGGAGCAGAAGGAGCCCACTCCAGTGTCTGCACACAATAAAGTGCCTACAGGACAGGGTTGTGGGGAAAGCTCTCATACCTGTTCTGAGAAATGAGCACAGTCAAGTGCCTCTCAACAGGGGGAACAAGCAGGAGGAATTGAGAGGTCCATGTACAGTTGCAAGGGCACAGTCTCACTGGCATGATGGAAATGCCGTGGGACAGCTCACAAGCCTGAAGTGCTGCCATGGATGGATACAGCCTCTTCAGGAAGGACAAGCTGAGGATGAGGAGCTGCCCTTAATGTGAGAGTGCAACACCAATAACAGGGCACTGTCCAGGGGCAGATGATAAGCCTGCTGACAGCTTACAAGTCAGTGTTAGGTGGTCAACGAACAGAAGTGATGGTGTGGTAGGTGCACACTGCACCCCATCGTGCCCAGGAGACACTTGAGGAAGAAGCCCCATGTTGGCAGGTCTAGCCCTCACCAGGGACTCAAAGCACCACTCAAACCAGTATAGGAGGGACCAAATGCAGCAGGACACATGCCAGGAAGTTTCCAGTACTGTCCTTATCTGGCACCTAATAAATGTGTTCAAGTTCATCCCCTTTTTCCTCTCAGTTCACACACAGGCAGCGTTTGGGAGGATGTGGATATTGCTGTGTTGAGCAGCTTGCAGTCAGTGGAAGCAGCTCTGATCCCCACACCACCACAGCCCCTGTGGGATGCTGTGGAGTTGCCCTGCACAGGAGTATGTCTCACACATCTTGCTGTTCAGCTTCTGGTTTTCCACTCCACTGCCTTAAATTAATGCCACATTAAGCTGTTAGGTCCATTTCCCCATTTGTCCTCAATTTTCTTAATTATTACTTAAGCTGCAGTCCACAGTCAACAATTCATCCTAGTGCAACATCTGCTGCGCAAGACAAAAGAGATATTCATTCCCCAACTAAACTGCACCAATTATCCAAAAGGCATGCTTTAAGCTGACATTTCATCTCCTTCCATTGCAGTCTACAGTGCTAAACTCAACACAAAACTGTTCTCCTTCTGAGATTACCTGGTTACATTTATGATGTGAACAAGAGCTGATGTGAACAAAACCCTGCAGTTTAGGGTAGAAGGGAGGGTGTTAAGTACCAAAAACATTAAAATCTTTCCAGTAAACCAAGAAGAAACAAGTCATCAATCTTTTGGGCACCACTATTATTTAGGGATAATAAAACCCTAGGATCTGGTGTTCATATTTGCAACAGAGAACTGCCAGTGGATCTACTACTTAATAAAAATGCTCCCCTGTACTCGAGGAAAGCATAGGTTCAGACTTCTTCCACTACCATGGTCACTAAGAAGCCAGAAGACTGGTTTGGTGTGACACATACAGCGAAAGCAGTAGCTCATGGGGAACTCTCCAGAATTCTTGGTGCTCACCATAGTATTATTGAGAGAACTTTAGCCATGATAAACAATTTTCATCATAATTATTTGATAAAGAAATTGTTAAAAAAAAGGCAACAGTATATTTTCCATTACTTTTCATAGACTCACAGACTGCTTTGTGTTGGAAGGGACCTTAAAGCTCAACAAGGCAGGGGCACCTTCCACTACAGCAGATTGCTCTAAGCCTCATCCAACCTGGCCTTGAACCCTGCCAGGGATTGGGCAAGCCACAGCTCCTTTGGGCACCCTGTGCTGGCACCTCAGCATTTCACAGGGAAGAACTTTTGCCTGAGAGCTCATCTCAATCTACCCTCTGGCAGGTTAAAGCCATTCCCCCTTGTCCTGTCCCTACAGACCCTTGTCCAAAGCCTCTCTTTCTAAGCACTAAGTTATTCAGGGAGACGTTACAACAGTGAAAACAAATGGACATGATGGAGGTGTCAGCAGTGTTTGCTGACAGCAGCAACATCTTGCTTCAGCCCTTCTCACCAGCAAAGCCTTCAGCAAAACTACTGTACCACCAGCACTGGAGGCAGAGCTTTCTCCCACTTCCCTCCACACATTCAGCTTTTCCCTCATTTGGGATAAATACCAAATTGAAGCCTGGGCCAGTTGTGAGTGCTGAAAGAACAGAACCAGTGCATAGCTCTACAATCACATTACTACAGAGGTTTGAGGGATTTTGCCAGGACAGAGAAGCAATATTTCTGCCACTACATAAATGAAATTTCTCCTGGCCTCTTGGCACAAAATCAGGCTGTTGTGTCACACACATCAACTCCAGAATGTCAAAGAGAATAGTCTGCAGACCTTCATCAACTGAGTTGGGATTCCCCATCATACCTTCCCCTCGAAGAACAATTATTACCTAACTTGAATTCTTCCAGCAGGTTGAAAATATCATAGTGCTTCTCACAAATTACTTGACTTTTCATTTTTATTTTGTATAGTTTTTGCAGATATAGCATATTATAAATACAACATTTGTAAAAACTCAACAGCTGAAACAACATCTCATTTGCAAAAAGTGCATGTCAAACATATATTTCTGACTTTTTCACATTTTTATGCAACTGATCTGTAACATTAAATCTAATAAAACCAGTAATTTTAAGTCTTTGGGGAAGGGGTGGGAAAGCAGCAGAATGTATTCTTCCAGACATGAATTTTCCAAAAGAGTCTGTTAAAAACCATGCTGCATTGCTATCTGGTTAATATACAGAGGGATGTACATATGTATATGTATGTATAGGCTCACAGATACAGCAACGAACTCTAAGACCACATTAAGATAAAGGTGATTCAATGACCCAGCTGGCACAGTTAGCAGAATCCGTCAAGAAAAAAAAAGGTGTTTTCTTCTCCAAGAACACCAGAAGCACAGCAACACTTCAAAGCATCACTGCCCAGACAGTAGGTAGCACACTTCCTTCCCCTGGTGACCAGAACTAATGGTTTAACCGTGTGTACCATGTTATAAACATGTACCGACATGATACATGTACCAAGTACCATGTGTAACCATGTCATAAAGGCACAATTAATGGAGGAAAAGAAGAAGCAGCCAGCATTCCTTTGTAGAGGTGTATGGATTGGGACTGCAGGATCATGGGTCACCTCAAATAGATCAGTAATGAAAGGGACAACTGACAAGCAACTGGGGATACTCACCTTCTGCTTTCCCTGAACAAAAGTGCATCTTATGATCAGACAAGGCAACAAAAACAGCCATTATTCAGCTGAAACAGCAGATTTACAGACTCATGGTTCATGCTTTGGCAACAGAATTTGAAACAAGTGATCACCAACTTCAATATATAAAAAAAAAAAAAACCTTTTCACAGTGTCTTCTAAAGTTCTGCCAGAACATAAACTTACATGGTGGGTGTCCACCTGCTAAATCAGTAATTCCTAAACAACCAGGCTTTCAGAATTAAGTAATCATATCTAGCAAGAACATAACTGAATGATCCCCTGCCAGACACTGGAGATCCAGAAGATGCATCTCAGCATTTAAATCCCCTGACTTAAAAAGAACTTGGCTAGAAGTTACCTGCATTTAATCAAGTAATACATATGCATATTCATGAGTATTTAGAAAATTGGAAACCCCAAAGTTCTTTCTCTAGTTTGTATTTACGGAAGTGGGAGAAGATTGTAAGCATGCCTTCCAACTACAGACTTCTGTGGGACAGCAAGAAAAAAAAGTCAAAATTTAAAATACTATTTTTTCCAAATACAGAGATTTCACAAGTCTCCAGACACACTCACATAAGATTAAGTTAGACTGGTTAAGAAAGTCAAAACCTCTTTCATACACAATACTCCACTCACTTGGAACTGGCCCGAGTGATGGCATGGTGGAAAATAAAAACCACAAAGCAAAAACTTAAGATGCCACAGGATAAGGTTTGCTGGCTAGTGATTTGTACACCTGTCCTCATGTATCCTCCTGCACCATACACAGGAAGATATTCAAGTGTTTTCAGTCAACAAAAACTAAGCAATTCTACAGGCCAGCAAATCAAAAGAAAGAAAACACTGAAAATGTGAAAACCTGCCAGTGCCAGTTCCCATTCACATTTCTAACTTGATTAAAAGTGGAAGGTAAAAATTAGTTGTGCAATAACAACGTTCTATGTAAACCAGAATAATAGTTAACATTGGACAGTGGGACAAGAAGTCACAGCCTCAAGCTGAGCCAGGGAAGGATTAGACTGGATATTTGGGAAAATTCCTTCACAGAGAGGACAATCAGGCATTGGAAGAGGCTTCCCAGGGCAGTGGGAAGTGCCCTGGGAAAGACCCTTGGAAGTGTTCACAAACCATGCAGATGTGGTCATGTGGTTTAAGGTAGCCTTGGCAGTCCTGGGGTAATGGCTGGATTTGATCTTCCAAGGTCATTTCCAACCCAGCTGATTCCATGACTCTATGATGATTCTGTGATCTCAGTGCTGCTACCGTATGCTATCCAAATAATGTACTTCTGGATACAGGGTGTTAATAAGGAGAGCCAGAAGATTATTGCAATCTCGAAGACAATGTTCTGGATGCTTGATGAACAGAGAAGCCTGGGAGAGCTGCTCTTGATAATCCATATATTGTTTGTTTGAGGCCATAGATCCAAGAACACTTAGTGCCTATAGATACAAGGAAAATTCCGTCAGCTGTGAGTACTCTGGTCCACAACAAACCAGTCTGTAAGCCAACATATGCACAATTCTACTAGAAGATCCTTATGTGCCAGAGAACCCGGAGTATTCATAACACATTTGTAAAATACAATCACATAGCAGTGTTTCAAATCAACTCGCATTTTTCACGCTGTTCACTCCCTGAAATCAACGTAACTGTTCAATCAGGGCTTGTTAGGAACTATTACCTGTCAAATATTACTAAATATATTACTATTATTACTAAATATATTACTATTATTACTAGATATATTACTAATATACTATTATTACTAAATATATATTATGAAATATACTGTCAAATATTTACTTCATGAACTCAAAGACACAGTTTTAAGGAAACTGCGCCAAAGTACAAACTGCAACACACTTAACTATTTGCTTCTTATGAACATCTTACTTTCCTGAAAGTATTGCTTTGCTCCCATTAATAATATTTCAGAGACAATGCCAAGGTATAAATTGTATGTAAAAGAGCCTATGCTGGCAGTACGAGTCAGGGGAAACATTGGATATATGTCTGGACAAGCTTCATTAATTTCTGAGAGAAGAGAAACAAGTTGTACCAAGTATGTTACTTTGCTTTGGTTTCTAATCAACTCCTCCTTCCTCTTCTCATGCACTTAGTGATACAACAACACGGTGAGTGCACATGCTAAAGAAATAATGTTTATTTGTCACAGGGCTTTTAAGCCCTGATCTCATATAAACAAATGTTAGTGTGAACGTAGCTGTGCTTTATCACTCTGAAGCAGTGCAATCACAGCAGCACTGTTTTTTCCTGTTTGCTTTAAATTCCTTCCATGTTCTATGCTCCAAATGTTCTGTTTACAGACACAATAAGTTCACCTGCATCTTTACAGCATGTAAGACTAGAAAATGACGCCTTCATATTAATACACAAGGCTGTATAAACAGTTTTACCTAGTATCACTTTAGCTTAAGGCTCAGATACACAGTCCCACTACCAGAGTTCAGCAAACTCACATCATCACCTGGTCTATGCTGGCCTCGTCTCTAGCAAATTCCAAGATGATGTTTTGATGTATGGCAAAAGAACACACAAGAAGTTCGTGACACACCCCCTTCCCTGAGACAATAAATGGAAGCCACAACCTGTTTCTGACATTCAGAATTTAGAGCCAGGAGAAAAGCAGTAGCAAAGAAAGACTGAGGGCATTCAGTGTCGAACAAAATTAACAAGCTGAGAGCATGATTTAGCTTGAAGGACTCTTACACGCTTTAACCCACAGGCTGAGCAAGGACACAAAGAAGGCATGTCAATAAGCCAGCAATTGGCACACACTACCTGCTGGGCCTTCAGCGACAGCTTTGGCTCTGACCCCGCTTTCAGGCGGACTTGACCCTCCTCAGGAATCTGCACCAGGAGGAAGGCTGACAAACTGCGCGCAACCACCCGAAACCTTGCACAGGGAAAGGGCAGAGAGAGAAGGTGGTATCAGATTTGCAAGTCCTGCAACAGCAGATAAACTGAAGTTCTATCCCATGAGGCATCTCTATGAGAAACTTAGTAACGGCTTTAGAGAGCTTTTTTTCTAAATGTATTAGAAATAAACGCATCACTTTAATATATACATAGTAGGATATCATACATGCTAGAGGACAATAAAATACCATACATATGAAATATTACATCTGTTCTGAGATTAACTAAAGCCCTCAGGTCAGATCCAAAATACTTCTTCACTTCTCAGCCTTTGAAACATTATTACCCAAAACAAAGATTAACAAGACTAAGATTTCAGAGCATTTTCAACAGGATTGCATCCCAGAAGGTTTTTATAAACACAGTGTTACGTTTAGGTACTGTGGTGAATTGATGTTCCACAAACATTTTAAGTATTTTTTCGCAGCATTCTTTCCAAGGTGAACTTGATTTTAATACCTAATAATCAAATTTGGTGTCTCTCTTTAGAAGTTAAAGTGAGTAACAGACAAGCACATAATTCTTTGAGTTTCTCTTAAGATTTCAAACACCTCCAGGGTAAGATGGAAAAGGCAATGTGCATGTGATCATACAAAATTCTTGTGAGGACAACTCAAATTATCTTCTACAGATGAGGTGGAAGTATCTTCCTCTAATAAACAGTCTCTCTATAAACTTTGCTGAGATGGATATTAAGCCAGAATCACAAATCACTGCATTTTTCTTCCGTTTCCACTGCAAACTTTACAGAAGTTCATATTCACTTCCTAACAAGTTAAAACACATGTACATTTTTTTCCGTGATGGGCACAAAACAACCTTGTAGATTTGGGCACAGCACTCATTCAGAACATCTTTTGACATTGTACTGTGCAGTCTGGATCCAGGCTGCAGTTTTTTAACATGATGACTCAAAACAATTCATTTACCTTCAGCCCTTACCTGGGTGACAAAGGAGATCTCCTGCCTAATCCAATAGCACCAAGTATTCCAGAAGTCAGCCTCTCTTCAGCAAGCTGACTCTGCCTGCCCTGGATTGACAGCAGCGTCTGAATGACAGAGTCAATCAGAACAGTGTCATCCTGCTCCATCTGAATCAAGGACAGCTGCATGGCTTTATGCCACCAAAGAAACAACTTTGCCTCTTCCTTTGCTGAGCTTTAGGTACGATTTAAAGAATAAAATAAAACAAAAAATGAATAAAAAAGTCAGATGCATTGGTTAAGAAGTTTGCAACTCTCCCCATTATGCTCATGAAGAACCCAGATGGTTAATTAATGACAGCTAATCTTACTATACAAAAACAGCACAACTATACTGCCACCAGATATTATACTGTAACTGCTGTTGTTATGGATGTGAAGCACACATCAGCTAGCAGGTTTTAAGGGTTTATAAAAGGACAAAGAACAATGCTTCCTTTAAAGTTTTACAATTGAGAATAAATTATATTGCAGCCATAAGTGGATTTAAACTTGTCTAAAACTCGGCATAAAAGGAATGAAGCTGTATCTCTACCCTTTTTTCTTTACTTACCAATAAAACATTTTAGGAAACACTAGCTATTGTTTCCACAGCAATTTAGACTTTTAATATGATCATGTAGAAAAGGAAACACTGAAGATTTTTGTTAAGCAAAGCACAAAGCAAAGTTCCCCCTATGATATTTTTATTCTTTTCAAAACAGTTTGCAGTTTAAGCTGACAAACTCAGATTTTCCACATAAACCATCAGCACGAGTTTCCTGAATCAGACTATCTTCACATTACTCCACCCAGTCATTTCCCATCCCAGGCACTCTCAGCTTTGATGTTTAGAGCAAGCTTTCATTTGCTGTGTACAGTGGCTTTGCTGTATCCTTCACACTTTGGCAATCGAATTACTATGGTACCTACAACAGCGAAGGGATTCTTTTAATTTCCAGAAATAGTGGGAACATATATTTTCCCAAAGCATTCCTTCCCAACAAATATTAATATTAGCAACATTAATATGGAAAAATATTCACCAAATTCTGGCAACTTCAGCAGCAACTGTAGATACGGTTGTTACACACTTTAAGTACAGGTTATTATTATTATTTAAAAGCCAAGGGGCCTATAGGGATGCAGGGGATGGACTCTTCATTAGGGACTGTAGTGACAGGACAAGGGGTAATGGGTTAAAACTTAAACAGGGGAAGTTCAGATTGGATATAAGGAGGAAATTCTTTCCTGTTAGGGTAGTGAGGCACTGGAATAGGTTGACCAGGGAGGTTGTGAATGCTCCATCCCTGGCGGTGTTCAACGCCAGGTTGCAGGAGGCCTTTGGTAATATCGTTTAGAGCGAGGTGTCCCTGCCCATGGCAGGGGGGTTGGAACTTGATGATCTTAAGGTCATTTCCAACCCTAACTATTCTATGGTTCTATGATTCATCTCCCCCCCCCCGAACTCTGTCATCTAGCAAGTTGTTTTACAGGTCCCTAACTCTGGGGAACCCACCAGATCCACTGTGTTCAGGCATGGTTAATTCTGCTGTACAGTCCCCATTAAGCAGTTCTGAGCACGAGGTCTCTCAGTGCCAAACTCAGTATTCAGCACATAACACTTCCCACCTAGTGGACATTCTGGGAAGTGAAACCCACAGTGATTTGAGGGTTTGCTTAAAGTCATTTTAATTCAGCACAAATTCAGGCTGCCATTGAAATCAAGTTTCTCTGACTGAAAACTGACTCAAACTGCACCAGAAGTGTTCAAGTAAAATTCCTTCTCCTGTTTAACCACAACTATTAGTGTTGGCACTGAAGTTGGACAGACTCCGTACGAGTGGATATAGAAGGACTAGCCACTTCATTCAGCAGCATGCTAAACATAACCTAATTAACCTGGCTACCTCATTATACTGCCTATATGACGACAACCTAATTAGAAGTCAAAGCATATTCAGAAGCTTTGAGTTTTCTACCTTGGGTACACTTGTTCCAGCCATTTGCTGATGGTTAGGAGGATCTTCATTTCATTTGTAAGAGTCTGGTCAGTGTTTAGGCATTGCAACAGGTAGACATATAGGGTCAAGTAGCTTCCTAAAGACAGACACTCCTGCAGGAATTCTTCCATGGTTAGCTCAGGAACTTGGAGGGAGGCAAGTATAGGGCCCCAGCCTAAATCCTGGTAGGGACGAGAATCTGTAAATAAAACAAAAAAACAGAACAAAAAGGCGTGAGAAAGCAGCACTTATTTCACTACATTCCTGTAACACAGAATTTGGGCTGGTTTAGCTATTTCCCAGGTAATCAGCTTGCCAGACTGCTCTGACGGAGACAAAAGAAAAACTCCACTATCCCATGGCACCTCCTTGAGGCCAAGGCAAGATACTTTCCCAGCATTCAGTCAAGATTAAATTCAGGAATTTTAACAATGGAATTTTAAATCTTTCCTTCAGGTCTACTGAAACCTGATCACACAGAATGTGGAAGAAACCAAAATGTGGTTCCACAAGGATTATACAAGCAGGAAGGGAGGGGGGAATCACATCAGAAAAACCCTCAGAATTTTACCAATCAAGACTGGTTTCTTCTTAAATTAGCCTATAGAACACTAGAGGAGGGGAAAAAATATTTGTTTTGCTCTCTTGGGATGATTCCTTGTTTTTAAAGTCTTCCCCTTTAGCTGGAAAAATAGCAACCACTACACAGAGCAAACTGGCTTTCACAGAGACAAGGTAAGGTTCTTAAGAAAACACTATTAGAGCAGTTGCAAAACTCAAACCACAATGGCTTAACTTCTCTATCTAGCTTTGGGAGCCATAAGATACAAAGAAAGTGGCTTTGATTACAGAAACCAGATTAAAACCCAGTTCCAGTGCTACACAGAGTGAAGCTGTAAGTATTCCAGATGATTTGTATCCAATGTGCATCCAAGACTAATCAAACTTTTTGAGACAAGCAGCAGAAGAAGACAGCCTCCTACCTTCACTGAAGTAAGCAGTGATACAGGCTTCTGTTGTCTCTGCCATGTGCCGCACAGAGGCCAGGCTCTGACACGCTGCTGTGAGAAGGGGCATTGCCAGCAACCCGTGCACTTTGCTGTCAACCCACTTCCGCAAGCTCCCTCGTAGAGACTCAGCAGTTGTTACTCTAGAATTGTTCATCATCATCAGTGTTTCTGTGAAGAGGCTGCTGAGGGCCATGTGACGCATTTGCAGGTCCATATCTGAAAGTCAGATAGTTTCAGAAAGATATTATGGGACTGAACACTGGGATTAGCAGGAAACCCTGAAAAGCTTGAGGGGATTGGAACATTCCAAGGCTCATGTCTGTTATATCTTAAATTGAATTAATCTAAAATCTTGTTTGTTTCACTCTAAGCTGTGCTTTAAACTGTCATTTTATACCAGAGTTCATCCTGGAGACTGCAAACATGCTTTATCATTCAATTTATTTACACCGTAGTCTTGGCAAAAGACCCTACATGAAAGATGGGCTCCAGTGTACTCTGCTGTGCAGCCTTATCAGGTGCCTGTTTAATGAATGATGAACTACCTTGGAAGAGATGGCAAGGAATGGGGGTCTTACTGCCGTTTTGTAAATGCAGGCAGGGAATTGAGGTGTTTAATGAGCAAGAGGCTTTTCCCAGTACCTACAGAAAGTGTTCAGTGGAGAAGCTGATTTTGGGTTCCAGTGTCTATGTACTGAAATGGCTCTCTTGGTCTCAAGGAGGTGCCCCAGAGCCTCTTCCAAAAAACTGCCGCCCTCCTTCACCTCTCACAGAGAAGCTAAATCTTACACACACTGCTTTTGTGCCATTGCACCAGTGACCCTCCTGCACTCCACAGTCTGTCTGAGCAAGACAGAGCACTCTCTCAGCCCTTAAACACAAGCAAGCATGCACAGGGGTTCATGAAACAGATCTGCACCTCTTACACTAGAGCTCCTGTCTCGTCCAGAATATCTTGGCTGCAAGACGCATCAGCAGCAACAAGCAAGCCTTCGCTTCAAGTCACAAAGAATTTTACTGGCTATGGGGGTATCCTACAGAGCTTCTCTAAGCAGCAATATAAGTAGTGAAAGAGCTCTCACTCTCACAGACTTTCAGACACCTCCTGTTCACTCTTGCTAGCACAGCTATATGAGTAATGGACAGGAAGAGACACAACTCCTGACTTGCTGTGTAGTACAGCAAGACAGCTGATTTCACCCGAAATTTTGGTTTGATAGAGGAAGCTCAGGCTGGTATTAGTAACAGAAATGAGAAAGATACAAATGCTGTAAGTGTGGACACACCGTACTATTAGCGTACATCAGTATCATTCCCCTACTTCAACATTCAGTTTTCCAAATTGCACAACAGGTTGGAACTCTTTTCTAGAATCCCATCCCTGAAGGACAATAAGAGTAACTGTGTCATCCTTCCTTTTAATAAAGATGCAAACAAAATTAAAAAAAATATTAAAAAATTAGAGAACACAAAATAGAATCCATTGAGCTCCTGTATATTGTTTCTAGTTTTGGTTCTGTCACTCTTAACAGTTCTACAGGCTAACATTCATATTTTTGTTTTGCGCTAATATATCACCTACATATACATCAAGGCAACATGCCCAGCTGCGCAAAAAGAAGACATTAGAGTAATGCAAGTAATTACAGTCACAGATGTTCAACAAGCCATGCAGTAGAATAAGGGATCTTGACAGCTTTAAAGTAGTTTGCCACTTCTTTAACACAAACCTGGAGGATTAAAGATGACAATGTCATCTAGCAACTTGGACATTTCTTGTTCCAGAACTGCAAGAGTGATCTTTCCACTTTGTTCTAAGGTGCTGAGAAACTGAACCACCTGACGAATGTATGCTCGGCACTTCAGTGTTGCATCCTGTTAATTGAAATTTAAATAAATTAGGAAAAAAAGATCATGCCTAGAATTCTTTCCACACTCTACAATATACAAAAGCAGAACACGCAAATGACAAGAAGAGCTCAGAGACACTGCGAATCCAGTTCAACTTACAAGGTGGACGTGACTGTCTGAAGATGCACCAAAGCCTGCTGAGATTTTCAGGAGCTTCACGATCAGTTCAGCTGCAGCATCCTTAGCAAGGATAACAGAAGGAGGGTAGTGACTGTTGCAGTAGCTGATGATACTTTGGTAAGATGAAATTCCCACAAGCTGCCAAGGAAGGGAGCTGGTCTGTCCAAGAAGATTTATGAGTGGTGATTCCTGAAGATTTAAAGACATTAGTGTAAGCTTGATCTTCTTCAGTGTTTAACATTCACAGTACTCAATACCGGAAGGAAGCCCAGACTCCAAAATTTGAAGGAGGTGAAGCAGAAATCCCACAGAAACAGATGACTAGTGGGAGTCTGGCTCCTTATGCAAGCAAATAGCCAGCCCCCGCATGTCACTTCTAGCATCACTTAACAGTACCTAGGCTGCTGCAGCAGCTCTAACCAAGCTCAAAAGTCAGTGAGAGGAATTAAAATCTAACAGGTAAAGAGCTAAAAAGAAACAAAGACCTACAACATAAAGTCACTTCAGCAGAGGTTTAAAAAAGGCATTAAAATTAATTTTAAAAAACCTAAGTTCACAGTTGAACCAAGGACCGAAGCCATATCCCTCAATTTTCCTCCGTGAAACATCTTCCAACCTGGGGTCCTCCTCAAGTGCTCATTTTCATAAATACCATCCTAAACTCTACAGCAGCCTACAGGGTCCACAACTCACACTGGCAGTGCAAGTACACAGCAGTCTATAAGCAGCAAAGAGTATAGCTTCCTTTACCATCATCCTCCTCTCATGGGTTCATACCCATCTGCAATATAAAAGGGCCACCCAAGACACTGAGAAACACCAGATTTCTGCACATTATATAATGAACAAATACTGGAATTGTGCTGACACACAACCTAGAGATTGTAACGATCCAGAACTAACCCAAATTAAGCTACATCAACAAGAATTTGATTCTGGTACATCAAGTACTTCTCAAGTTGCTCATCCACTGGAACATAGGGCTGAGAAAGTTTGACGCTTAGGTCAAGGTGTCACAGGAGCCTCCTGGGAGGTAAAAGACAAGTGATGGGCTGTGTCAGTTTAACACACTGCTGGAAGCTAGGAGGGAATTCCTGAGGCTGACTCACACGATGTACAAACAAGTATCTTTTGAAGCTTTAGAAGCTTCTGATTAGCAAATACTTTCAGGTCAAAGTATGTGAACTCTGGTAATCTTCCGAAACTGGAACACAATGTTGATCAAAGGCTGATGGTGACATCTCGACACAGCATCTTGTAATGCCTCAGGGGAAACAGACAATGGAAGATACTACAATTAGAGGAAAACTGGCAAATGTAAAATGGCCTTCTTGAAGATTACCCAGTCCCTTTGCAAGAGTCCTCCAGAAGCAATGGACTGATACTGTGCCAGATTTACCCATACAGAGCTCTTAGCAAAACTGGGGTTTGGAAAGTCCATCGTAACACCCAATGCTTCTCTTTCCTATTCCAATAATTCAGAAATACAGGGGTGAATTTAGAATTACTGGCGAAATAGGAAAAGCACTGAGAAAGCAGAAATTATCAAATCCCCCTTCAGAGCAAGGGAACAAGGAAACTCAACCTACAGATGAAGTAATTTGTCCCCAGTAACTCAGGAGCAGGCAGTGCCAAGCTTCTTAAAAGATGTATCTGGTCTTCAAGGTGCTGTTACATCATTGTTACTTGTCATCACATCATATGGAGTTAGAAGGGGAGCATTTTAAAGTAAAATATAAATGTTTGTAAAAGAACTTCTGTTAAGGACTGAACAATTACAGAAAACATGTTCAAGCAGACAAATATTTTCGTTTTAGACAGCAATGAAAAAAACCCTACACCCAGATTAAGTGCTATTCCTAACCTCAGAGGGACTAATCCTATTGCTGAGTTGCGTTTAACACAAGAAACTGGAAGTACTTGTAGTACAGTACTGGAAGACCAGCACTGAAGATCAGGTTGGAAAACACCACGAACATGCACACACAGTAAGGCACAGAGCATAAGCTTTTCATAAGTGGATGACTCCTTACCATCCCTCTATGCATTTATGTCTGCCACTCAGAAAAAAGCAGCAAGGCACAGTGGAGATTTACGTGACTGGCTATGACAGAATAAATGTGATTCAGTGATCCTCCCAATTCTTCCCACAGGCACAAACACCAGTCAAAGCTGCTTCTGCACTCATGTCAGCAGACTACCTGAATCAAACCAGGCAGACCTATATACAGGTGCACATAACATGTACACATATATATGGACATGTATTATATGTGCATATGTAAATTTTTGCTAATACTGCTTCTACTTTGCACGTGGTTATAAGCAACGCTCTTCAAAACTAGGAAAGAGAAAAGGAAACGTGTATTTTAACTGAAGACTGGCTTAAAGGATAAGAAAATTATATGATGGAGCACCCCAGACTTAAAAATGGAAGGCAAAACAACTGCACAGTAGCTTTGTTTAATGATTTTTTTTTAAAACTAATTAAACTAACATACTTACTTGCTCTTTCCAAAGCCTAAAGAGTCATTTTGTACCTCCAGGAAGCTGTTTATATTTATCTCCTTACTCTTTAACACCACTACTGGAGCACCAACAGAAGCTTTTTTTAAATGAACAGCAGCTCTTGTTCTTTTCCACGTAAGTTATACAAAATGCTGTACACAAGGAATTAGTCTTGGCCATCTCTGGAAGATTCTTTGGGGTATTTCACCTATGCAAAAACCCCTTCTGAGTTAGTAATTCTGCAAGTGAGGCACAACCTTACTTGCCCTTACTAGCAAAGGTGAGACAGGAAGGTATGAACCTTTCTAAAAATTACCTCTTTGCCTGTAAGTTGTTCCTCCTTTGCCAGCAGGACCATCATATACAGCAAACAGACAATCATGCTGTGAGTCTGAGGATGAGGGTTGGGATTCCAGGCATCAGAGAGGACACTGACCCAGTTTATTTCACATAACACATAACCCAAGAATAGGAAACAACTCTTGGGGCTTCCTCTTTCAATCTAGGAAGGAGAAATGAAAAAAAGGCATACAAAAATCAAAGTAAGATATAAATACTTTCGTATTTTTCAGTAGCCACAGCAGCATTTTAGGTCAGCAAAGGAGAATATAGATGCATTTCTCCATCATTTTACCCCTCACCAGAAGAGTTGCACATGTAACTGTCTAAGCCTCCCAAATAACCAATACAGAACACCAATCTACTGCAAGCCAGAAAGAATTAATTTATTACAAACTCTTAGGTATAATAAAGCCTGTTTAGAACTGCAAGAAGAACTCATCCCAAACAGATAAGCAGTAAATCCTGGATCATTTCCACACCCATCTGCAGTTTTACATTGTCTCAGGCAACTTGGAAGTGAGAACAAAATGACAACAGTAAAATATGTTAACCCTAACGAATACATATTAAATATAACCCAAGGTATTCTATGATTCTATAATATGTAATGAGCTATTCAGATAGAGCAATGTCAGATTACAAAGACTGCCAGCTTTATAGCTTCACACAACTTCGTCTAACACTCAGTAGCACTCCTTTACAAAAATCAATCACAAAATGAGCAGCTGTGAATGCTACAAACTTTAAAAGCTTACTTGCTAAAACTGTCTTCAGCTCTCCAGTTGCCTTCAACGGCAACACTATGAACTTAATTCAACAGATACTGTGTACTCACTTTAAAGAACTCTTCCATAAGCATATGGTCTGGATGCATTTCCTTCCATGGAAGCTTTCTGAACTCAGTATGGAAAGTATAGAGAATAAACTCTGGCATTTTGGGGGCTGTGCAGCATTCACAGTAATGCATTAGATGTAACCAAAGAGCCCCATGGTGGCTTGGCAACAACTTATCTAGATTCAAAGACAACAGCTCAATTAACAACAGAAAAAAAATCAGGGAAAGCTTGATTAGAGAAGTCCAATTTTGAAGACAAAAAAAACATAAATGGAAGTTACACTAAAATTCACAGAAAATAAAAAATGCACATTAAGCTTTTATATTTATTTTTTTTCCTCCAAAACAACAATTAGGGAAGCTTACGATTTCATGCCCTTCCTCAAGAAGGACATTAAAAGTTGCAGGACAACAATTCAAAGTTCTAAAAAATTCCTTCCATGTAGAGCTTCACTGCTTTTATGTTGTATTTGTGTTTTTAAAAGGATGAAATAAAGAAATGCTCCTGGTACCACTGTAGTGATCAGCCTGGCTAAATGTTCGCAACAAATAAAATCACCTCACATCCCACATCTAAATCAAAAGTCTTTTTTGGCCTGATAGAACAGAAAGTGCCACTACATTAAAACAGTGTAGACTTCACCCACCTTTAAAGCTCTCATGCAATAGCTTGATGCAATCTGTAAACAAACAGACCATGGTGGATACTACAGGAGTGTCACTCTCCAACCAAGGGTAGCAAGGCTGGTTACTTAAAGAAGTAGAAGAAAAGCAACATAAACTCAGTGCTGAGTTATCAGATCATAAACACTTAAGCAATTTAAATATCAAATATTCTAAAGCACAGTAAAACAATATAGCACAGGCACCAGCAGTTCTCTCAAACTCAACTCTTTCAGACTGTTCTCTTCTTCCTTAGAAAAAGTACATACTGTAATGTCACACCCATGAGCCACGATACCACTGAGTAAGCAGTGATTACCTGTCTGACTTCTGTAATTGAATTAAAGAGCAAAACACCAGAATTTCTGAATGACAGCACATACCACCTGCAGTCAGCCTTCTAAGTGCTGAAGATGCACTCACAAACCAAGAAGTTTTTGGTTTTGGAAAAAAGCAAAATTTATAATATTACAAATAATTATCCATGTGAAGACACAGATACACAAAACAGTAGATTATAATAGGACTGATTTAGCCTGAAGTTTCTCTACATACCACTTTGGATTGTATATGTTTGGCTTTCTCTGTTTTGTGTTAAACTAAGATACTATAGATATTATGGAAGCTAAAAAAAAGGAATCTAAAAAATCCAAGTTTCAGTGTTCTCAGAACTGATTGCAATCATATTTTTCTCCTAAGCAAGCTCTGGTCAGGAAACAGATATTTCATAAATCTAAAATTATTATTCAATTTAAGCCTTGGAAAATTAGACGTAAATAATTAATTAGTTCTGTAATTACTTAGGATATGGCACAGGTAACAGCTACTTAAATAGAAAGTCGCAATACAGCCATAAACTAAAAAAAAATCCCACGCAACAATGAAAACCATTCTTACAGGCCTAAAGTCATTACTTCCACAAAAATCCATTTAACTTTAAAATACAATATATACCTTGCATCTTCCTTATCCAAGACCAGTATCCATGGTTTAAAGAGTCCAGCAATGACTGAGTACAGGGACTGCAATGCTAGAAGAAAACAAAACAAAGAAGTTGCCTTCTTTTTTCTTTTTTCTTTTTCCTTCAAATTAGCAACACTGAACATACTCCACATTTCCAAACTTGAACACAATGTCCTTTACTTACTGCAACTTTTAATCACTTCTTCCTGGTCAAATAAAAATGTAAAATACAATATTTAAATACATATATAAAAATATATAAAATATTACTAACTACATTAGCAATGTTGTTTTAACAACAATCACAAGCATTTCACATCACTTGTATGTTTTAATGACACTTTAACGCATCTGAAGTTGTGAAGGTAATGATGATGCAGACTTTAAACATGTATATACTAAAATAAAAGGTATTTTGGTGATTTCCTTTAAATCGAAAGCACACTATGATGAAATTCATTAGTAACTCAGTTCCAAATCTCTCCTCAGTGCAAAAGACTGTATTTTTCTTTGAAGGAAGTATGATCTCTTCATAAAATAACTAAATAAGCTTCCTCCATGTAAAGATAAATCAGAAGGTCTCATAAGGCCATGAAGTAGCATCAGCATTCACTGTCTGTATTTTAATG
The DNA here is from genome assembly GCF_033783945.1 of Neopsephotus bourkii. Taxonomy (NCBI): domain Eukaryota; kingdom Metazoa; phylum Chordata; class Aves; order Psittaciformes; family Psittacidae; genus Neopsephotus; species Neopsephotus bourkii. Next base: position 244,530 of record NW_026901368.1, on the reverse strand, counting down.
TTTTCATCATTGTACAAATGCAGAGCAAGAAAATTTTACTGTATATTTAAATGGCCTTTAACAGAGAAAACCACAGAAACTGAATGCCTCTTCTTAAGTAATTTGCTTTAAAGACACATTACCTGCTAGAATTCTGTTACTGCCAACAGGCTCTTGTGCTAAATTGGCAACTTCCATGTCAGTAAGTCGTTTAATAAGATACTCCAGAAATTTATTCAGTTCAGGCACATAAGGACTCCACTTTGAAAACAGGCCAAAAGCCCTGAAGTCTGTTGAAGCCAGTCGGAGTTTGTAGAAAGATGTGGAAAGCCATTCTATTGTCTCTCTAACCTGTGAAAAGAAGGAAACTATTCATCAAGTGCAGAAAGACTGCACAGCAGTGTTATTTGTCACTGGTGGGCATCTGTTACAGCCGAAAAACATAATAAATCAAGCAAAGAGGCACCCACCTGTTCTGCAGAGAGGAGAATTTTTGTTGAATCCTGCAATACAGGATTTTCAGTAGAGTCATTTTTCTTGAAGCTTGCCTGCTCCGGCATTGGTGAACCACATCCCAAAGCTTTAAGTGATGCTTTCCAACAGTCAGGGCTTAGAAGCTGCTCTGATGAGCCTTAGGAGAAAGAGAACGAAATGCATTTGTGATAATCAGGAAAAGGGTGTTAGCCCCTTTTGAATACAAGTCAGAAAAGGTTGAAATGAGACCTCCCTACTACATAAAAAAATATATAAATAGGCACAGCATGAGTTTGAAATTCCAAAGTTTAAAGGTGCGAAGTATCTCTACTTCCCAAACAGAAGAAATTTAACCTTCCCTTTTGGCAACTACATGCTCTCTTAAGAGTTTCCCAGGCACTTAGTACATCCCTGGCTACAATCACATATTAAGAGACAGCTGCTGCATCAGCACATAGTTTGACAGAAAGGAAGTACTTTTGTTCTTATTTTAGAAGCACATCAGATTGTAAGTAGAATCAATGTCAACCAGCATGTTTTCAGCAGATTTAAGTATCAGTTCCAGGTCCCTGTAATTTCAGTTCTCAGTTTGACATTGAAAGGTGCTCAAGAACAAAGATTCTGCATTACAGATTGTGGCATAACTATAATTAATAAGGGCTTCCATTAATAGAAACCTCCCCTCCATCTTTATTCTGTAATATGGAGTCCTGGGTTCAGCAGTAGCAGCCATTTTTCCATGACATATGGGTTGAAAATCTGTTGTCACTGATGTGTGTACTTTGTCTGCAGAAGAGTGTTTCCTTCTAGTAGAGCTAAAAGATGTCTAATAAAAACACACCACATAGTACACACATAAAAGTGCATACAGAAACTTAAGTTTCAATCATTCCACATTTCTGCTATTTAACTCTATTAAACACAGTTCATCTTTTTAAGCCAGAAGAATTCAGTACAAAAGGCTATGTACTCATCAACTCAGATACTCACTTTGCACGAACAATCTTAAGAAATCACTATAGTGATCAGGGAACTGATATTGGAGGAGGTTAGTCCAATGCTTGCAGAAGATATTAAATGGCATCAAAATATCTTCATCAGGTTCAAGGCCACATGCATTCAGAGCCAAGTGAATAGACTCCAGCAGCTTAGTGCGTTCAGACAGAGGTGGTTTAGCAGTGTTTAACCATTGCGTAAGGTCAAACTAGAACAGAGGACAGGACGCATTTGTAAGTGGAAGTTTTAACAGGCACAACACCTTTAGGAGAAGGGAGAATAATCAGGGGAAAAAAAAGTATCTTGAAGTTTTTATATATTTAAGAAAAAAACCAAATTAATCTGCACCTCATTAACCCCAACTCAAACCCAAGGTAATGTTCTCCAAAGGTTATGATTTAGCATGTTGCAGAAGTCCCAGAATTTATGAAACAAGCCTGGGCAGGAGTTTTCTGATTCATAAAGATGTGTATCAATTTCCATGCTTCAGTACCACTGCCAAGCAAACACTTACAAGCATTAGACTGGGTTACTCTCTGTAATTCACAAATTTTCAGGTGGAGGCACAAAGTTTTATAGCTTTTAGATCATCCGCTTAGATCTAGGTTAGTAGGGACAATGCTGACCACTGCCACTAAGAACAGCTCAGAGCTGTGGCCAAAACAGACTGCCTGCTAGTCACAGCTGCCAAACCCTGTGTCTCTGTGCAACTAATGATGAGAACCAGTGACATCAAAGCCTAACAGGAATTTCTCCAATGGCACTAATACTAATACAGGATACTAATGGAGTATCCTGCAGCCCTGAAAGAAGAGATGTGCAAATCACTTGCTTATGTTTTAAGACAGGCAGGAAGGATATGGGTGTCAAGCAGAGATGGAAGTTTCAGACACTGTTTCAAAGTGTTTCCCTAGATAAAAATGAAAATTAAAAAAATATTTTGCCAAGATACCTGGGATTCAGTGGCTATCTTAATGAATGTCTCTGAAGAGATACCAGACAGAAGAAGCTATTGAGAATCTGCTTTAATTTCAAGAGTAAGAGTGCACTGAAGATTAACTCCTAGGAAGCACATAGTGGACATATCTGGACACATACATATCTGGGCTAGGAAAGAGTAGCTTTAGCTTCCTATTTGCTTTCACTTCCAGTCCCTCTTGAGCTTAAATAAAACATATACCATTCAGGGTGAGCAATATCAAATTATAGAACCTATCACTGTTATTGTAAAGTACTGCATTTGCACTCTTTGCTCCTCAAGCTAAAGTCACCATCTTTAGGGAAAGAGCACCCACAAAAGCAACCCACAAAGCAGATGCAGTATACACGAGTACTTCACCTTTGTCAGCAGCATGAAGACAACATCACTGTTATCCTCACTCAGAAAGGCCACGACTTTTTCATATAAAGCCACAAATTCACTGGGAGAGGCAACAGGAGTGAAGTAAGGGGAAAGCAGAGTACAGAGCCTCCGGTTCTGCAGGATCGTCTGGAGGAGACGTTTACACTCTGACTTGGTCCCACTGATGAACACCTGATGAAATTGGGAATAGCGAGAAAAGTACCTTAGTGTGAATCTATTGGAGCACACACCTCTTGGAACTGTTTGTAGAGGCAAGCACAGTTCTGATCTTTTTTTAAAAAGAAATATTTTATCAAAAAACGACAGACTGTATGAGATCATCACCAACTAAACACTGCTGTTCCACAAGATATCATGTAAAATAAACATGCCTCCCTATCATACTGAAGAACAGAACTTGTGACCACACATGTTGTCTAAAATTACCTAGAAATACAATTTTTTTCATGGGATAGCTTAAGAAAATGAATCCAAGTTTCAGCAGCCCTGCCTATTATCAGGAAAAATTTAAGCAGAACTAGGGCTGTGAAGAGCTTTTCATCACTTCAGCTGTTAAGAGGCACTTAAGGACAGCTGCTTGTGGAAAAATCCATGTATTTGAGAGATGAAAATAAATACTTGGACCCAAAGCAGAGACTAATGCTTTTTCTCAGAGCACCATGTGATGTGTTCCCCACAGATAACACTATCACCACCACCAAGAACTTACGTTCTCTACCAAACTTCTGGCTAACTCCCTACACAAAGAATACTGCAAGTCTATGTGAGAGATGTCTAGGTTGACAAAATATGCATCAGCTAGAAGGTTACTGGTAACAGCAAAATATACGCCAAAACCACTGTTATGTACTGGAGGTACCCAAACATTAGCTACCTGCCCAAAAATCCAGCCTACCATAGCATTTAGCTAACACAGACAGCATTTATTAGCACTAAGCGGGCACCTCAGAGGAACAGCTTTTATTTTGCTTATATGTAAGCTTAAACTCTCCTAAAGACTCTGTATATTATACAAATGGTTGAAAGTAAAACTGAATGGAAGCATAGAAGTTAATTTTCAGACTTCTGAATGTTTTAGACCCCTAACATCAGCAGGCAATTGGAATAAGCATTAGACATCCAAAAATCAGGAGAATAAACTCACTTGGCCTAGAATCTCAATGCAGGATGTAAAGAACTGCCTTGTGGGAGGACTGCGTTGAGTTTCATCACACACATATTCCACTAACGTAAAAAACAAACTAATTCCAACTTTCTTGATTGCAGGCATAGGCTGCACCTTGTAGATATTTATTAAGGCCCTGACAGGATTAAAAAAAAAAAAAAAAAAAAAGCACAGATTAAATTTAGATATGGCAAACAATCTGTAAAAATAAAGAAAGGTTTCTTGCCAGTGTATAGCCTTCAGACGGGTATTTCTGGCTTACATGATAATCAGGCACTGGTTCACAGAATGGTTGAGGTTGGGAGGGACCTCTGGAAGACATCTGCACCAACCCCCTGGCTGAAGCAAGGCCACCTACAGCTAGTTGCCCAGAACTATGTCCAGATGGCTTCTGAGTATCGCCAAGGATGGATATTTCACGTATCTGCACAGCCTGTGTCATCCCTCACAGTAAAAAAATGTTTCCTGATGTTCAGAAGGAACCTCTTGTGTCTTAGTTTGTGCTCATTGCCTCTTATCCTGTCACTGGGCAACCCTGGAAAGAGCCTGGCTCCATCTTCACTGCACCCACTCTTCGGGTATTTCTATACATTGATGAGAACCCCTTGAGCCTTCTCATATCAAGGCTGAACAGCCTCTGTTGAACTCAATTAATTCTGCTGCCTCCAAACCTCAGAAAGTCTTCATAACTAGTCAGAAAGTGATCATCAAAAGGTTTTCCACAGCATAGTTCCAAGACACTACTTCTCCCTTAAATCATGGGTTCTTCATGTTTCTAGGCCACCTCTATTAGATCTGTACTGTAAGAAAATTTACCTCGCTTTACTTAACAAGCTCTGTGGAAGAATTAAAACAAAAAAAAAAAAATTATGTATTGCCAAATAATGTTTTCTTGAGCTCAAACCCCATCTTCACTGAGTCTGAATTAAAACATCTGAAGAAATGCAATTCCACAGATGTAAATGTGAAGAACTAGCTCATCCAGAGAACTTTTCAGATTAATGAGCAAGAATGAATATACATGAACAGCAACAAAACATTTCACTTGTACTGTGACTACACTCTGTGGGAAAACAACTGCTCTAGAAGAATCCCAGTCCAGAACCTGGAGAAGAATGGTGTAGCAAAACTGGACCCCTGGGATGAACTCTGAAAGGTCTTCAAGAGGAAGAGCGCTTTGGATTAATCCATTTGTTCACCACTCTCCAAAAAAAGTGGTATTACATAGCTCTCTTCCACTGCAGTTTTGTTTCATATATTGAAAAGCTACTTCAAATCACAACTCTTTGTTAAAGAACTGAACTGTAATAGGGAAAAAACACAGAGAGAGATATTAAAAACATGTAGTTTAGCCCACAGCTGAGACAGCTGTGGTACAAATTTACCACTTCCTAAAGTTTAACGTATCATCCCTGCCACCACTCAGTGTGCTTCTGGGCTATTCTAATACACAGTACAATAAGCAGAAGTAGAAAACAATACTGTGTGCCTTTCTGAGGCTGAATGATCTTCTAATAATAAGTGTTATTTCTTTAGGCGTCTGCATTACAAACACACAGGCCTCAGCATTCCAGCTCGATTGCTGACCCAAGCTGATAACCATTATGAAAAATACACAAACAGGTTTCACATTTTGAACTGTAACACACAGAAAAAGAAATACAAAACATCACTACCTAAACCAGTGTCTGAACAACCTACGTTATAAAATTTTCCACATGTACTGCTGCTTCCACGACACCCAGAGCAGGTGGCTTCTTGGCTTCTGCCAGCAGTTGTCTCACTTCTTTACGCAAAGCATGAAGCTGCTGGCTCACTGCTTCATTTTTATGTTTCCCTTCAAACTAAATGACAAAAAGACACATGTTCATTTCACAATATTTATGGGGTTTTTATAACTCTTTGATGTTGCACCTACTTGTGACAATGAAGCAAAGCCCAGTAAAAGAACTCTGAATACAGATGTCTTCCCCTGCCCCCTTGCCCTGAGAGCTTTGATGAAGTACACATCCTTGGTCATGTTCCTGTTTAGTTATCACACACTAATGTAATTCATGGCTTTTTAATCTGCAGGGACTGAAACATAAAGGGGATCAAGAAATTCATGTATCAAGCAACATGGGAGTATTTCTGTAAACATTTTCATGCTTCTATTCGTATCACAGAATCACAGACTGGTCTGGGTTAGAAGAGACCTTAAAGCTCATCCAGCTCCAATCCCCTGCCATGGGGCAGGGAGATCTTCCACTAGACCAGGTTGCTCAAAGTCCCATTCAATCCAGCCTTGAACACCTCCAGGGATGGGGCATCAGTGAACATATTCCCACATTCACTTATTGGAAAACACTTCAGAACAGATACTATGAGCAAAACAAACTTTACGCAACAACTTATCTTTCAGCTGCTGATCTGCATCTCCATTCGAGCATCACATACGAAGTATTTCAGGTAACTATTATGCATGTAATGCTTTATTTAGTCAACTGCTACCATTCTTGTAATTATTCAGCCAATTCACTTTCATAGAATCATAGAATAGTTAGGGTTGGAAAGGACCTCAAGATCATCAAGTTCCAACCCCCCTGCCATGCGCAGGGACACCTCGCTCTAAACCATATTACCCAAGGCCTCGTCCAACCTGGCCTTGAACACTGCCAGGGATGGAGCATTCAGAACCTCCCTGGGCAACCTCTTCCAGTGCCTCACCACCCTAACAGGAAAGAATTTCCTCCTTATATCCAATCTAAACTTCCCCTGTTTAAGTTTTAACCCATTACCCCTTGTTCTACCACTACAGTCCCTAATGAAGAGTTCATCCCCAGCATCCCTATATGCCCCCTTCAGATACTGGAAGGCTGCTACTTTAATTATCCATGTCCAACAGCCCCAAAACAGAAGTGAAGACATGTCTGTACCTGGATGGTTAGGAGAGCTGCTCCCTGACAGCCTTTATTTGAAGTTCCCCGGCACTCCAAATGAAGGGTAATCTGCTCTTCCCGATTGACATACAGCTTAGGTACTGTGTCCAGTATTTCACTATTAAGAGCAACATGCTGAGATTCCCACAGAGCTGCAGTTCTGAAAAGCATTTATTAATAAAGTTACCAAAATATTCACTGAAAACAGTAATGCTTAGAATTAACAAGACGTAAGACTTCAATCCAATGTGCTACACAAAGACTCATGACACTTTCCTAGAAAGTAAGATCATTAGATGAAATTGAGTTAAAAATTCAAAGTAATAGCACTTCAAAGCAAGAAATAAATAGGTTCATAAGAACAAAACTGCTCAAGTCTGCATGAGTCCCTTTTAATTATTCTGTATGGTAATCTGGAAAAAAATTACATGGATCATCCTCTATAGGAAATTGTCATTTTCCACCAGACAAAAAAAGCTGGACTGTGGGTTTATTCAATCAACAATAACAACAAAAAACCCACAAAACAAACAATGACAAGAAAACAAACAAACAAACAAAAAAAGCAAGCCTACCTAGAAGTGGTGCTGGAATTGACTGGACACATTCTCTCTTAGGCTTAGCACATTTTATGTTGGTTTATAATACTGTTACTAAATTATATTGTTATTGGACAAGAACAGCTATAGATTCATCAAATGAGTTTAAAAATAATTCAGATGGACTCTCCCAGAAAGAATACTAAAAACAAGTCTCCTTCAGTCACAAAGCTAATAGTCCCAGAATTTCACTTCGGGGGACTCCAGTGACTCATACTGCAGATACTACATTACTGCAAATGGGTTAATTAACTAATTGTCAACAAATTCAAGCTAAAGGGAGGCTTTATTTTAAGAACTATGCCAAATGAGAACAGAAACTGTGGAAGACAGATGTCAGATGATGTAATCTCAGTCAGTAGATAAGACTTGAGTAGTCTTATATTTGACAAAGGAGTGGAATAACATGACAGCTAAGAATAAAGGAAAAAAGTGAAGCAGAAGTCAAGTAGTGACAGTCTTGTGCCAACACAAAAGAGGCTGCTGTAAAGAGCACCTGAAGATACCACTAGGTATGCTAGGGAGGCAGAAGGGAAACAGCTGTATCTTACTTGGCATGTCGCTGCAAGATGTTAAGGTCCACACGCACGAGCTGAATTGCTTCTTTCTGACTTACTAGACTGGCAGAGGAAATAACTGGCACAGGAGCTTTCATTGTCTGGAGCAGAAGAGGGGGCTTGGGAGTATCAAACTTCTTCAAATTATTTATTATTCTCTCTTTAGCTAAAGAAGAAAGCAAGAGCAAGTTTTGTCAGTAAGAAAACTTCAGGAAAAACTGAACAAAAATGTTTGTTTCACATGGACCACTTTTAGCAGCAGACAAATACTGCTCAGGAGTCTCCCTTTTAAAAGAAAATAAATTAAAAAAAAAACAAACCCTTAGCTAATCTCCCTGTTTTGGTTGGCAGAATTTATTTCACACAGCTAATTTTCAAGACCAGTTACAACACACAGACATTAGGATCTGTCCTGCATTCAGCAGCAGCAGTCATTTTTCTCCTTCTTAGTAGCTGGTGCAGTGCTGTGTTTTTGACTTTTAACCTGGGAACAACGCTGATAACACCAATGTTCTTAGTACTTACTCAGTGATGATTACTCCAATCAAAGACTTTGTCAGTCTCATGCTCTGCCAGGGAGGAGGCGAAGTCAGAAGGAAGAAGAGACAGGACACCTGACCCAAACTAACCAAAGGGGTATTCCATACCACAACACATCATGCCCAGTATAGAAATTGGAGGGAGTTTACCCTGAAGGGCCAGGCTGCTGCTCAGGTCGGGCTGGGTATCAGTTGGTGGGTGGTGAATGGTTGTATTCTCTTCCCCTATTATTTCCCCTATCATTATTATTGGTGGTAGCAGTAGTAGTTTTGTGTTATACCTTAAGTTACTGAACTGTTCTCATCTCAGCCCATGGGAGTTACTTCCAGGAGCTGGGGAGGAAGAAAGTGGGGGAGTGAGCAAGCAGTGTTGTGGTTCTGAGTTACTGGATGGTCTTAAAACACAACAGTTCTTGGTGGTGCCCAACGTGCGGCCATGCTAATCTTCTCTGTATCCTTCCAATTTTAGTATATGTGCTGCCAAAGAGAGCACATATGCCAGCTGGGCTTAAACCACAACAGGATCCAAGGACCCACTCATTAACTTGTTTCCCCCAGTCACTCCTACCTTCCACCCTTTCTATTTTCCTCTCATCTCATTTTTTCCCCCTCATCCAACAGAGGTTCCCAGACCAAGTTTAAGCCAAATTCATCTTCTTTTCCTTACAATTCATCCTAACCTCTAGCCTTGTCAGCCCCAGTTCCTCCCCAAAGCACGGCCTCTCTGTAGGTCAGCTCTCTCCTCCTTCTGATTCCCATTCGGTTCCCTTGCCCAAACAGTGCCAATTCACCTATGAAACTACTCCAATTTCATTCTGCTTCCTCCCTCCCCTTTTTTAATCAACCACAGAAAAATATCCAATCTCGCCATACCTTAATATACCTACCATGACTATTACCTATTCCCTTTGTAATGGAATAACCATTTTACCATGCAAAATTCCAGTGAAAAACACTGAAAACAACAACAACATAAGCAACAAAATAAATCCCAGGCACTATCTTTGCTTTCAGTTTCAGTGCTTTTTGCCTTTGCTTGGAGCTGTCTCTGTCTAAACTTCAGGATTACTCATCCTGTTTGGAGCATACTCTGTGCAAAGGAATCTTTGGGGAGCTCATCTATGTATAAGGTCTAGACACAATATGATCTGCTGTTCTGTGATGTGGCAAGCTTTCACAGAATCACAGAATCCCAAGGGTTGGAAGGGACCTCAGAAGATCATCTAGTCCAACCCCCCTGCAAGAGCAGGGTAACCTAGAGAACATCACACAGGAACTTGTCCAGGCAGGCCTTGAATATCTCCAATGTAGGAGACTCCACAACTCCCTGGGCAACCTGTTCCAGTGCTCTGTCACTCTCACAGTAAAGAAGTTTCTCCTGATGTTCACATGGAACCTCCCATGCTCCAGTTTACACCCACTGCCCCTTGCCCTATCACTGGACATCACTGAAAAAAACTAGCTCCATCATCCTGACACTCAGCTTTACATATTTGTAAACACTGACGAGGTCATCCCTCAGCCTCCTCCAAGCTAAAGAGACCCAGCTCCCTCAGCCTCTCCTCATAAGGGAGATGTTCCACTCCCTTAATCATCTTTGTGGCTCTGTGCTGGACTCTTTCAAGCAATTCCCTGTCCTTCTTGAACTGAGGGGCCCAGAACTGGACACAATATTCCAGATGCAGCCTCACCAAGGCAGAATAAAGCCAAAAACCATCGATGTTAGCCTCTCACCTCAGCATCTTAGTGAGAACACTTCACACAAAATACTGCACTTACAGAAAACAAACTGTATTAACATCTTTATTCACAGACATCATTATGTTCCTAAAGAAATAAGGGCTTCAACACGCTCATAATCCTTTTTGGCCCAGTTTCATTAATGTTAGTCTTATGTCGTACCTGATAAAGGGTTAGTGAAATCTGTTCGCCCTGCAGAAACACAGGCTGTATGTGATTCCAGTTGAACCTGCAGCCAAAGGTTTAGTGCTTCCTGAAACTCACGGTGTATGAGTTCCACATTGACATACTCCATCCACAAATCCTACAGCAAAGAAGAATGAAATTATCACTTCCATTTTGGCGATTACCATACACTGTGCAGTATTCAACTCAGTAACTGGGGAACTAAAATAAGCACATAAAATTATACCCTGCAGTTTAAAGTAATAATAAAAATTATTACTTTGTGAGAATATATACATATCTACTGAAGAAAAATGATGCAGATTTTCTACCACATACATACATAACCTATTGGAAAGCATTCATGACACGGGAAGAAATATGACAAGCACACTCAGTATAATTTCTAACAAATAAGAGAAAAATGGTACAGATTATTAAAATTCTATTCCTAAAAAGGAAGACAGAGGAGACCAAGATAGTCTAAAACATCATGGTATGATTAACTGTAACCAGGCTAAAGCAGCCTGCACTTCCAGTGGTCACATACACTGGAGGAATAAAACTCACGAATGAGGAAAAGCAATTCAATCTCTCTCACGTACACTTTATTACACTAACTCTTCAGTCTTACTGGACAGAATAATATGTACTTCCCACTCACTAACTTATGTTTGAACCTGACATGTTACACACTATCAACATGAGCAGATTTCAGCTTCTGCCATTTAAAGTTCCAACTTCAATAATTCCCAAAATTTACCTTAGAACATAAAAAGAATTACAGAGCAGTACAAAATAAGGACTGTGTTCTCATTAAGATATGCAATAAATCTACTCATGAGTCCTCTCTCAAATATAAAGGAAGGCAGTTTGGGATAGCACAAGGTTTTTAGGAAAAAGGTCAGAGCTGTGAAGGTATTACACATGCTGTATGAATATTAAAGACTAAACATTAAAGTAGCTGACTACTTTAGAGGACCCCTTTTAAGAAGTGAAGTGAATTTTGGATTCCAGACTGCTAGTGTCTTTAGCCCTTCACCTGTTGATTCTGCATGATTTTAGCAAGTCTGTGTACATCATATTGCTTCGGTAAAGAAGGAATATATGTGTCTCCTTTCTGGAAACTCTCTTCTTCCAACCACAAAACAAAAACATTACAAAGCCTGAGAAGAAAAACAAAAACAAAATCAGTGTGAACTTTAGTTGTATGCATAGCATGTATTAAATAGCAGTCTCATTCTAGGGTTAAGGCAACAAATAATAGTACAAGGTGACAAGGTCCAAAACATTGATGTTTCACATGCTTTGTGACTAGTTTATTAAGTGTCAGCTCAAAGATCAGCACTGGAAAGAAGCTATTTAGAAAAATATGAAGGGCAATAACAATGAGTAACAGGACAAATTTTGACAACAAAAAAGTTATTCAAATTAGCACATGACCCAGGACTGGAATAGCCTCTTATGTCAGGAAATCTCATCCCCAACCCCATTCAAAGGCCAAAGGAAACAACAGAACATTGGAGCAAGAATGGCTTCTCACCCCATGACTTCTCTAGAGTGCCCACTCCAGAAGCTCACATGTTTTTTAATTTCTTTGTAGACTCAAATTCATGGCTAGTTTTTTCACATTTCCTCCACTGCTAACACGGTACTTTAAAATAAATATACCTTGTTCTTCAATTGGCACCATTCTACTGAGTGGTATTCTTTTTATAACCGTCCCATGCAAGCTTTCCTGACAAGGAAAAACTAGAATGCATTAGATCTTCACACTGTCACTAGAAAACTCCTGTTTTCTGTATCAGTGTCATTGCTGGAAAAATTGAAGTAGTCTCGTTCCAAGAGTTCAGCCCTTATGAACTCTACCAATATCTTCCCTTCTGTCCATGTGGTCATTAAACTTCCTGAGCAGATTTACTTGGCTTCAGAGCAGTCTGCTTTTATGTTGGAGGAGGGAACTCCTTTGAAATGAAAGACTGAAAATATTGCTCAAGTTACACGCAGTTAGTATTTCTGGATTATTTTTCACAAATGCCCAAGGAGGATTTATGATCTCTCTTGTTTGTTTGTACAGTACCTACTGATTACTGGGGTAAGCAGGAGGTGGGGGCACTTAAAAGAAGCTCAGATTCCACATGCACAAACCCCCTGAACAAGAGGCTCTTTCCAAATAATTCTTTCAACTAGTTTCTGAGAATATTCAGATGCTGTAGTGCTGCATTTTTTAAGGTAGACTTCCCAGACCAAAAGCTTCTGTGTAACAGAAACACAGACTCCTGAACACCATAGCTACAGTTCCAGCGTACAGAATATAACATAACTCTTCGGAGTTATCTCCCCTTACAAAAGTGAGCATTGATCAGCTAAGTCACAGTGAGTGACCCTGTCCATATCCCTAGTCTACTCCAACACAACTGTCCTCTTGTGCTAAGATTTTGGTTAAGCAGACACATCACTTTAAAGCAGACACAGAACACACTTGTCACAGCTCAACTCTAGCATGCTAACTGCGTGAACTACATTAAACTGAATCACACGTTGAAGTCCCCAGTAAATTACATGAAGAAGTAATCTTACTCAGACATAAATGTGTGCCCTGGTCTGTGACAAACAGATGTATACACACAAAGTAGCATTTTACATGTATAACTAGTGACAAGATGTACTGTTTGCAGATATATCTAAACAGCAAGTATCATACCAGCACGGGCATTACCATTAATCAAAAAGCAAAGCTCTCCCCTACAGGAAGCAACAACTCTGTCAAAAATGTTCTATTTTCACTAGTTAAATCAGCTCCCCTCTCAAAACAAAACAAGTAGTATCAACAGAGGAACAGATCTGACTACAACTATGCATATAACAAGTGCCTGCAGTACATCTAGGTCAGCCAAGGGTCACATCCCTTCCAAGTCTCCCACTGTTAAGACTGTGCTGTAGTAGTTGCTCAGGTGGTTGCACTGAATATGACTGAACTGGGCAGGTGGTTTTTTTTGTACCTGACAAGTTCCTTATGCAGTTCTGGTGAAGTCAGGTAATTCGGTGAGGAGCTCGCCTTCTCTGGTGATCTGTCACTGCCCTCTGCAGGACTCTCCACTCTTAGTGCTTTACTGGCAGCATGGTGGAAATCTGCTACCTCTATTAGGCGGTGCTTCATCTCACTGAGTAAGTTAACATGAGCTGCACTCTGGAAAAAACGTCTTCCAATACAGCCATCTACAGGTAATCTAAAAATGACCAGAAAAGCACAACAAAGTCTTGTTTCAAGTGTCAAATCAGCATCTCTGCAAATAAACTGACTCTAAAAAGTTGCTGGCACCCACTGCCCTCAGGTGCAGTCCTAAGCATGAGGCACTTCCTCTCACAGTGCAAACTTACTAGTTCTTGCTAATCTGCTACAGCCCTTACGATCAGACTCACCCATACTGTGGTCCTGGTCGGTGAAGGTAAAGGAGGAAGAACTTCTGCCAGATCAGTGGCATGAGAGGGTGATCAGCAGGGGTAGCAAGGGCCTGGTGAGCCCAGCGGTAAATCAAGAGCCTCTGAAGGGATGGCACGATGGGCAGCTTCAGCTGGGCCTGGGCTTTCTGCAGGAAGAACATTTTCAGACAAGTGTTCTGCTGCAGTTCCCTGTAACATGCTGTGGCAGATTAACTTGACAGATTAACACAGCATGAAAACTCTGCCATTACAGAGGATTAAAGCTTGGAAACAGTCACACATAGAATCATAGAATCATAAGAATCATAGAACAGTTAGGGTTGGAAAGGAACTTAAGATCATCAAGTTCCAACCCCCCTGCCATGGGCAGGGGCACCTCGCTCTAAACCATATTACCCAAGGCCTCGTCCAACCTGGCCTTGAACACTGCCAGGGATGAAGCATTCACAACCTCCCTGGACAACCTATTCCAGTGCCTCACCACCCTAACAGGAAAGAATTTCCTCCTTATATCCAATCTATCATCCGTAACAGGTTTTAAAGAAAGAGCTGCCCACCTTACAGTTATGTTGAACAGCTGTTTGAAACAGTGCTGCACCTCTGATGCTTATAAAAATAAATGGCATGAGGGCTCTGTGATGCAAGGGCAACATATGGACCACTGATGTTAATTACAGTTAATTACTATTCTTTGTCACAGGAGACTCCTGGTTTAGACTTTCACAAAACCCAAGGTGATGCTAGAGAACAAAGCAGCAATTGTGAAGCACACAGCATGTTCCAACCACCAAAAACAAGACTTAAGCCATCTGAGGACACAGAATCCTACAGCATGCTACTTTTTAGCTTTTTCCAGACTACATTCCATACAGCTCCATTGAGAATCTAAAACAAAGTCATGTGAAGAAATAATACAGAAGGAAAACCAATTTCTTTTTGCAGAAGCAGAACAAAAGCAAAGCAACACATGAGTAGCAGCACTCTGTACTAGCAAGATTAGCAAGACAGAACACTACTCCATGAATCCACTAAATGATTAAGAAGTCACACACCAAGCCCCCACGGTCTATGCCCAAAGCAGGGGAATGGGAGGCTTTTCTGGGTTCCCAAATTTCAGCACAGACATTGGCACTACTTCATTACCCATAGCAGGGGAACGGTATAGTATGGGGAATAGTATCGGAAACCCTCAGCATCCTTTTCCACACACTACACACGTAGTATGTCACTGCATCCCAGCTAAATCAAGACATGCAAGCCACAGGACAAATGTTCTCCAGACTAGACTCCAAGGATGCAAGATATGTACCACCATGGACACAGCCCAAGCAAACCTGTTTTCACAGAGTTTCTAGACTACCTTCCTCATTTAAACACACTGAAACAGTTGAAATGAAGGATGAAAAAAAGTTACACCATGAAACTGGACAGCTTTGGTTTCCATTTGCTTCATTTCAGAATTTCTAGATGAATTTGGGCAAAGAACCTGGAAAATGCTGTAATGTGGCTTATAGCACACCTAAGTGCTTTAACGGAGAGACCTAAACAGTTCTGAAAGTCTTGGAAAATAATTCTGAAAATACAGAAACGATTAAAGCTCGGAATTCTGCAAAATTCAGCTCACCTGAGAAATGCTCTTGAAAATGCAGACATATTTTGCCATCTCCAAAATAAGAGCATCTGCACTCCCCGTTTCAGTGGTACAGAATAAATCCACTGAAAACCGTGAGGCATTCAGATGACCCATAAAATCATGCAAGAGCACTAATTAGTGACTGAGGTTTTCTGTGAATAATGGTGTATTAAAAACCAGGTATTTGCATGGCAGTTTTAAAATGTTCAGGTCAAAATGTAAAAGAAAACTTCCCTGTGATATACTTTCTTCTGGAAAACCAGGTAAACATTTTATCCTGGTAAGAAAGAGTGCATAAGATAAAAGCTAAACAATACCAGAGAACACTCTTCTCCAGCAGTTCTCCCTAATAAAATCTGATTAAAAGTTCCCTCACCTTCAAAGCTTGATCAGGAGTTAAGGCATTAAGAACCAACTCCCGTTCCACAACTCTGCGAAGCTGTGAATCTTCCTCAAAAATTGACTCCATGTTTAACACCATCCATGAAAACCAGACCTGCACAACACAGTGACAACAGAAACACTGATCTCAAATGGCGCTGGTAGGATCCGGAAGCTTGCTGTTTTCTTAACAAAAGTATATCTTTGCCAGATTCCCAACACAAAGTTGCAAAAGTGTATCATATCTCAACAAGAAAATCAACAAACAGTTCCCTCTTTATTTACATTCAAACTTCCCCTCTGTATTTTGTACAAGCCTGGGAAAGAAGGGGGAAACCAGAGACAACAGACAGAATTATCCAGAGAGCTCTGGAGGAAACAAGGAAACAGCATACTCAAACCCAGTAAAAAAAGATCTCCTCTCTCCAACCTGCATTACACATGTCCAGTTGGAGAACTGCAATTAGGAACTTCCTTAAGCAGAGAGAAAGCAACTAGTTATCCAAAATGTATCAGATAAAGACTGACCAAACAGGTAAGACAGGCTTAACATATTTTTCTCTCATTAAATATATAGAAAACAACTGAAGATTAAAAGAAATCTTAACAAATAAATCCTATTATATAAATTACTGGACACAGATTTGACAAATTCTGTGCAAAATGTCCATGTTTACTTTAGCGTTATAAGCCCACACCATTCTTTTAGGCTAAATTAGGATTTTATCACAGGAGAACTCAAACACTGGGATAGGAAGAAAGAAGGAACAAAAGGAAATGTACAAAAAGAAAAAATTCCCAAGCCTAGACACCTGTAAATTGTTTATCCCAGCGCTGTTTATACAACACCATCATACCACTTACCTGAGAGGAATTGGCATTGCCTTCAACAAAGGAAGGTGTCACATTGCCAGCCACAATCCAGCTGACAAGGGAAGACAGCAGACCTTTGTCACAATGATAGCCCAAAGCATTCTGCATGGAAACAGAGAACATTTGCTTGGGTTTTTTTGGTTTGCTGGGTTGTTTGTTTGTTGTTTTTTTTTTTGTAAGAAGCCTAACAGACGATTTACAAGCCAAAGGTATGTCACTATCTTCATCCAGGTTCCTTTCTGCCTCATATTCCAGAGAGAAGATTCTGTCATAGTGACAGTGTCTGATTCTTCAAGACAGGAAACTCTTATTTTTGTTCTAAGCACACTATCAAACACTTGAAATGCAAAGACCACAAACTAAAATACTGTGACATAATTCATATGAATGAAACCTGTGCTCTGAATGGGTTTTTAAAGATATTTTTGTTAAAATATCAGAAATTTCATTAATCTTGACCTACTCAGAAACAAATCAGATAGCCCCATTACCAATCATCATCATGACTGCTCTTGCTGCACAACAGGAAGACATACATCAAAAAAAGAATGAGCAACACATGAACTGACTATTTATTCAACAGCCACACCAATATACCACACCCATTTACCTTGTGCTGTTGGTAAAGCAGCTTTTGAATACAGTCCTCTTGGCTGTACTGAAATGCAGCTTTACATAAGTCATCCAGCAAGAAGAGCGTGGCCCTGTCCCTGTGCCACAGCTGTTGGCTGGTGAGGACGTGAACCCAGAACTCCAGTACTGCAGCTGGTCCCGCTCCATCTGGCTGGTCATTTAGAAAAATGTGAGTCTGCCACATTAAAGGGAAAAACCATTCAAGAGATTGCAGCTTCAATTAAAGCTTAAGAATTTCACAGAATCATTGAAAAGTTTAAGTTGGAAAGGACCTTAAAGTTCATCCACTCCCAACCCCCTGCCATGGGCAGGCACACCTTCCACTAGAGAACGCTGCTCCAAGCCCTGTCCAACCTGGCCTTGAACACTGCCAGGGATGAGGCAGCCATAGCTTCTCTCTGGGCAACCTGTGCCAGCACCACACCACCCTCACATGGAAGAACTTCTGCCTAAGATCTCATCTCAATCTCCCCTCAGTTTATTGGAGAACCATGTCAATTGCATAAGGCTGTGGGCCTATCCTTAAATAATTTACAGTGATGCGCTCTGTGCCCATGTACGAACAGCTTTACCATGTCCAAATTTCTGCAGATTTTGCAGCCTGGAGAACTCTTGTTCTGGAGAATCTTGTGCAATCAGCAAAAACAGACACATTACAAATTAGTCATTAGCAGGACCCCTGTGA
The DNA here is from genome assembly GCF_033783945.1 of Neopsephotus bourkii. Lineage (NCBI taxonomy): Eukaryota > Metazoa > Chordata > Aves > Psittaciformes > Psittacidae > Neopsephotus > Neopsephotus bourkii. Next base: position 226,386 of record NW_026901368.1, on the reverse strand, counting down.
CCTGCAGTCATAAAAAATACCTATTTCTTAAGTGTAGCCTGCTGTCCCTGCAAAATGACTTCCCCAGTTAGGAATCTTTCCCTTTAGTTCTTATTTCCCTCTAAACATTAGTGTGCCTATTCTTACAAAAAAATACTTCAGAGAGGGCAAGAACACCCTCTTTAGAAGATTAGAGAATAACTGTTCCCAATACAGAACATTTTTCCATACCACATCCATACACTACTGTTTGCAAGCTCTGCTTTTAATTATTGATTAAGTTCTGCATTCCTCGACTAACACAAGCAAAAAGGTAATGCTGACTTCTACATTTCCTTTCTAGGCAGTTTTTACTTTCAAACTGGTGAAAATGCGTTTTCCAATTAGTCTGGAAGATACATACTGTTGTTATGTCCAATATCACATGCACTGCCAGAGATAGGCAAGTTTAAGCAGAAGTATTTCAGGAAACAAAACCCAACTATTCCTGCTTAGAATCACAAAATGGTTTGGGTTGGAAAGGACCTTCAGCTATCTAGTCTCAACCCAAATGGCATGGGCAGCGACACCACACAGTAAACCATGTCACCCAAGACTGCTTGATGCTGCATATTCCATGGCTGCAAAGCTGCCAGATTTTTATCCTTCCTAACTTTAAACACTACTTCAGCCAAAGGCTACCTGTTTTTAAAAAACTCCCTTCCCCCCACCCTTTTTATTTTTTAATAACCTTCTTACCTGCATCATACTACTGAGCAGCTTAACATTTTCTCCATAGCTCACTCCTGTCAAGTGCTGTGTTACTTTATGGGTAACCTGCTGGGTCACACCTTGAGGGACTCCACTATCCAGATGAAGGAACAGTTGGATACAAGATAAAAACCTAAGGATGTCATCAAATTAAATTAATTCTAAAATTTCTTGTACTGCATAATATTACAGAAAACCTGTTTTTAGAAAATTGCAAATCAGCTTAACAGCACTGGTGACACCATATACAATGCCTTTGATTCACAATCATCCTGCAGATTAAATTACTAGTTAAATGATTTTGCCTGCTTTCTTGGTGTGCAGCATATAAACACAGCAGCTACTTGTAAATACAGCTGTCTGAGGACCACTTCTGTGGCACAGCAGCAGCATCAGTGACAGCTGTACACATTATGCAAGTAGGAAACCCTTCTACAACTACCTCAACCACAGTCAGTGCCAAAAAATAACTCTGCAAAGAAACCAGTTACTTTCCCACATTTTCACTGGATGCAAAACCCAGAACAAAGTCTGATAAATTTAACAGTTAAGATTAACTTTCACTGTTCTGTATCAATAAACATACAAGGAATACATAATGCTCACTGTTCGTTCTTCAGGAGATAATACTGGCAAGAGTAAAACAAGGGTAGAATTTTATCCAGCACGTGGACTACTGTTCTCAGATGTCTACACTGGACAAGTACACTCAAAAGAGGGATCCCTTCAGCACAGAACTTCTCAATGCTGTAAAAAAAAAAAAAAACACAAGAAAATAATAATAATAAAAAAACCACACAGACAAAAAAAACCAACCCACAGACAAAAAAAACCCAACACATTGACTATTAGAAAGGGAGATGGGCTGTTGATTTTTTTTTTCTTGAACTGAGATGTGAAGACATTCATACCTTTACACTTCACCTCTGAAATCCTAAACAGCCAAATCCACAGGTATTCTTTCAGCTGTAGGGGTCATTCAGGTGCTGACAGATTAAGTATTTCCTGTCCTGGAGGTCTGTGTCCTGTCATCCAATCACTGGAGCTAGACATGTTCACCCACTAAGTTTCAATCAGTTTAAAGCTCTCTGTTCTTGTCTAAACTTGCCAACCACCTTCACTCTCCGGTCAAAGGAAGAGCCTGCAGAGTGAGTTTCATATGATCTAGCTTTGACATTTCCTCAGGGTGGATGATGCTCTGACACCTTTTTTCACTACCTATAGATGGAACGCAGAGGGTTTCCTTACAGTAGCTACTTACACAGTACAGAGATGAATCCTACTCTTCCTGTCCAGAAAACTCACTAGCAGCAGCTAATTTGATGCTCTGCACCAAGTTGTGCTAACTAAAAAAGGCTGCACTTTAGGAAAAGATGCAAAACATTAATCCTATGTCTACTCGAAGGTGAGGAAGAGGAAATCTGGTTTAAGTCACTAGCATACAGTAAAACGCTTTGTTTCTTCTGCTCATTAACATAACTGGCCTCGAACTTTTGTATGTGATGAGTACCTGTGTTACTGTTTAGACAGGAGAAGGATGTGTTGGAGGAAGAGGGTGGGAGGGAAACAAACCTCAGAAAGTAAAGTAGTTCCTTGTTTTTCATGTAAAAATTTCCATTCTCAAAAACCCAAATATCTTCCTTTCAGTCTCAAATTACTCCAAGTGCTTTGAAGAAGCACATATTTATCTATGTCATAAACTTAGCACCAAGCAACAGCTTGAGTAAGGAGAAGAAAGCCAAGATAATTTCTTGTTAAAGAGTAAAGCAATATTATATGCAGAAAACAAATTAGTGAAGATTTTCAGTACTGTAAGATAATAGATTCAAGGAAAATAGACCTGGTAGAGATTAACCTATCTATGGTTCTGCATCTTAATCAACTAGTATATTTGATTATGTCTAAAAGCCTTACCTACAAACCAGCTGAAAGCACTTGAAAAGACTGTGCTGGAACACAGGGCTAGGATGTTCAGTAACAAGGTTACAAAGCTCTCTATCACCACCAGCACAAGTGTTTATTTCGTCCTTACTGTTTTCTGAATGCTCTGCTGCTAAAAAACACTGCCTGTAGAACAACCCTTTCAATAAGCGTGGTCAAAAATTATTCGTGCCCATAGCAATCATGCTGACATCTTAGTTTCAGTACTATTTCTAATGACTATTTTGGCCCCAACATGCTGAAGGCAAAAAATACTATTAGTAAGCTAAAGGAAATGCCTCATTGTTTGAATCTGCAGCCCCTGAACAACTACTAAATCCCTTGCAGCAGAATTCCTCTACTCTTTATACATGTGTAAAGATGTTAACAGCCCTCAGTTCATCATTAGATGGGTTGGCCAGTCACTGGGGCCATCTACCCAAGGTAAACACAAAACAGCACACTTACCTGTGACCCAGCGTGGTCATTGCCAGCGCCAAGTAACAGCCAATAGGGATGTTGGCTTTCACAGCCTTCAGGAGGGGGTGAAGTGTGACCGACTCCGTCATGTCCAGCACACTGTCAGACACAGGGACTGCAGGCCAGCCATGCTGCATGCCACGGTCATTTCTGTGAAGCTTTAACCTCAAAATCAAACCCCATGCCCACTGATTAAATAAAGTCTCTGGTGTTTCTCCATATCGAACAATGCTGGCTAAGTAGGACACCTGGAAAAAAGCAGCGGGAACAGGAGTGAGAGGAAGCACAGCCATACTACAGCCCATATGGCAAATCTAGGAGTTGGGACAGTGTGGATAAGTTTCCTCTTCTATCACAACACTGACATGAGATTAGAGCAACAGTATCAGACATATCACACCACACAACCAGTCAGGATTATCCAAAGTCTCTCTTTCTATGGCTTTGATTTCCAGCCCCCCTCAGCCTTTTCCCACTCCATCCCTTTTGGTAAAACCGACCGGTCAACTTAATACTGTTTTCCTAAACAGTTTCAAACTACATACTCAGATTAAAATTTGTATTTCCTACTTAAAAAAAAAACACACACAACCTTCAGTAATATTTCAGACTGCTAGCAAAAGGAAAACAAAATACATATACACACAAAAATACCATTTGTCAACAAAAAGAATAAAACCTGGCAGCCATTCCTCAGAAAGCAGTCACTGAAGTGGACAGGCAGAGTCTCTGTCATATTTGTCCATTGTCATAAAGACCCTCTCTAGACCAGAAGAAATTATAAATCTCTGGGGAAAAATACACTGTACATGACCAGTGTAAATTGCAGAGCTGGGCATCAATGCAGATTATTTCACCCTCTCTGAGTGGAAGTACAAGAACCTAAACATTACTTTGTCTCAAGTTCCAGTTACAAGCTCATGCAACTCAGGACAGATTCACTAATAATACAACCAAGACTGAAACAGGCTTAAAGAGAGAACTCATCTAGCTAACAGAGAAACAAGGAACATTGAGTTTGGGAAGAAAAGACTGGGAAAATGAGCCCAGGGGAGGAGGGAAGGAGAAAGCACTGTACAAGAAATGCTAAGAAGATGAAGCACAGGACAATGCTAAAAGCTCTGAATAAATAAATAGAAACATCTTGTACTGAATACCCAAAAAAGGATTTTTAACCTTGGTAACTTTATCCTTCCATTCCCCTTTTGTAACTTGGAGCCATACCTTCCTCAGTCACCAATGTGCTGTAAAATCAATGTAATGTAAGTTTGTAGGGTGTTCAGGTAACACAGCATGGATCACTGCTGAAAAACTCCTAAAGAGATTAACACTTGAGCCTTTGAATGAGGTAGGACTAAGAACTTGAATGATGTCCCTTATGTTCACCACTAATGAGAAGTAGCCCTTCATTCAGCAAGTACTGTCCAACTCCATACGAATAAAGGATGCTTTGGAAGAACATTTGGCAACTATCCCGCTACAGCTGGATAATAATGCAAATCTACAAGGGGATCAAACTTAAAACATGTATTTCTCATACAGATGTTCAATGTAAGCCTAACAGTATTTTGGAATAGCTGTATGGGTACAGAAAATACTGAGAGTTGGTATAATATGGTGTCCTAGTATCAAGATAGAATAGCTTTTAAACAGAAAAAAAGAGAAAAGAGTGTCTTGGCCTGCAATGTTTCTATCATTATCAGTAAGCCATTCCCTGTAATCTTCACGGAGGAATACCTGTTTTATACTTTCAGAAAGCAGTCCAGCATATGGTTTCTGGGAGAGATATTTCTGATATGCTTCCAGGACCATCAGTGCAACTCCAGAATGGACAGCTGGATCCAGATGAAGAGCATCCTGCTAATATCAGAATTACATCACAAAACTTTGGAACATACCATGGTTTTTTTGTATAGAAACATGGTAATTCTTCTTATCAGTTGCCACATTGAAGAATTATTTTTCCCATATCAAAAGCTACAGACACCTGAAAAAACATTCACCCTTGACTGGATCTTGAACCGATGGAGCTTCTGGAGTAACACATTCCACAGAGTATTTTCCAAACATTTAAAGTAATGTTCCATGCTTAGAAATCTCTAAGGTCTATCCTTAGCTTTCTGGCATTGTGAAAACACACCTGGATACCAGCCTGCAAACTACAGTCATACCAGTCTCATACACACTTCTTCGAGGATTCCTCTGTTTCTGCAGCCACAGACATCTTAATCAAGTGATTCAGAAATATTGCTGTCAGCTGTTTCCTCTTGCTTAGAAAGAGGAAACTCTTGCTTAAATATCTCTTTTCATCTCAGATGCAGCACTACAGGGAAGCACCCTAAGAAAATCCTCAGCTGGAATGCTGTGGATTTTTTGTGAAGTTCCCATCCTATACCATCAAATGTACAGCTATCACATAAGGGCATGCAGTTAACTGTCAAACTCATTTATAGTCCCAGCTCAATCAAAACTTTTTCTCTGAAAAACTGACCAGGTTCAGGCCTCCTGTTTTCAATACATACTTGCTCACAGAATCCCCAGTTTAGCCCTTCCAAGATGATGCAAGCTAGTTTATTCTCCACAGTCGTTAGATTGTAATTTAATAACCAGTCACGAATCAGGGCTATCTCAGATGAAGAAGGCTTCCACAGGTACAGCGGCAGTTCTTTAAACAGGTATAAAGAAACCTTCAAAGACAGAAAACAAAGGCTAATCAGAACTCAGTATGGAACAATAATGTCCTGGGTTCAGCAGTAGCAGTCATTTTTTCTCCTTCTTAGTAGCTGCTGCAGTGCTATGGTTTTGACTTTCAGCCTGGGAACAGCGCTGATAACAACAATGTTTTTAGTTGCTGCATAGTAATGTTTACTCCGATCAAGGACTTTCTGAGTCTCATCATCTGCCAGGCAGGAGGGGAAGCCGGAAGGAAGCAGAGACAGGACACATGACCCAAACTAACCAAAGAGGTATTCCATGCCACAGCACGTCATGCCCACTATATAAACTGGGGGCAGTTACCTGGAAGGGTTAGATCACTGCTCAGTCGGGGTGGGTATTGGTCAGTGAGTGGTGAGCAGCTGTATTCTCTTTCCTTGTCATTTCCCTTATCACTGTTATTATTGGTGGTATCAGTAATGGTTTGTGTTATACCTTAGTTACTGGACTGTTCTTATCTCAACCCGCAGGAGTTGCATCCTGTCAATTATCCTCCCCATCCCTCCTGGAGCGGGGCAAGGGGATGGGGGGGCAGGGGGAGTGAGAGAGAGACTGCATGGTTCTGAGTTATGGCTGGGCTTAAACCAGGACAAATAATCAGCATTATGCCATTTTATCTTAAATAGTGATATGATGAAAGAAAACATGCCAGGTCTTTTAACACAATCCATTCTTCTCTCAAGTAAAAAGTGACAGGACAACAGAAAATGGCCTCAAGTTGCACCAGGGGAGGTTTAGGTTGGATATTAGGAAAAAATTCTTCACCAAAAGGGTTGTCAAGCACTGGAACAGGCTGCCCTGCTCCAAAGGGCAGTGGTGGGGTTGGCATCCCTGGAAGTATTTAGAAGACATGTAGATGTGGCACTGAAGAACATAGTTTAGTCAGGGACTTGGCAGTGCAGGGTTAACAGTTGACCTCAATGATCTTAAAGCTCTTTTCCAACCTAAATGATTCAGCGTTTCATTCATACCAAGCCATATCTTGCAACACAGTCTGGTACATCCTCTGGTTTTAAATGTATGCCTGTTTTAAATGACAGACATAAGCACTTACCATTCCAACAGTCTCAATGGTCTCTCTAATCCGATCCAAGAGTACAGAAACAATCTGTGTATGGATGCTGGCAATCGCTCCCAGAAGTTCTCGACCAACTTTTGAAAATGTCTCTCTTGTAGAAAGACTAACATAAGAGACCTGAGAAAATGAGCATGAAGAAGTTACTGGTTATGGCTGACCTTCCTTGGCAGTGCAATAAAATGACTTTTGGAAAATACAGAACCAAATTGTTCTTCGTGATCCTGAACAAGGTTGGTAAGTGCCCATATTAAAACTAAATCACCTTGGAAGATAAGGAAATTACTATTTTATACTGAGTCCAAAACTAAACACAGGAACTCTACCACTGCACATACTAAATAAATACAAACAAACAAAAAACCCCAAACAACTACTCACACAGAAAAAACACCACACAATGAATTTCAGAGCTGCAAGTTAGACTAGCATGAGAAAAACAAAACAAAAGTAATCTAATTCTGTTCATTTGTTTTGTTCTAGCTTGGTCTATAATAAAGCTGGTTTTCCTCCCAGAAAAACACTCACTCTAGGATATTTTAATGCAGTACTAGATTATAAAGCTGAGAAATAGTACTTTCTTAGTCACATGGTAGAACAGACTACAGAAACCATGGATGTTTCGCATCTTCCACTGTTAGAAAGAAAAAAAGCACATTCATTCCTTTCCTGAATATACTACTATTGTTACCTCGTATATCTCCAGAACAACTATTTTGATAAAATCCTCATCAACATCAGAACGTTTGGTTTGTGCCATCTGAGCAAAAGTGGTAAGCAGACAAATTTCTTCCGAACAGTTCATTGTTTTGAGATACTTTTCAAAATTTTCAAGGTGCTTTGGGTCTAGAAAGAAAGTGACATGAAAGAAACACAAAGAAATATTACAGGACATATGTCATCAATATTCATACATTTATTCACAGCCCAATCCCATAGAAGGTATCAGTGGCAAAGGAATTATCATCATTGAAGGCTTGCAAATTAGTATCCTCTCTTTAGAACTGGCTGCTACCAGCTTTAAGGTACAAGAAACACCATAATGTGCAGTGAGCCTATATGACTCAGTTAATATGCTAATAATTAATAACAAAAGCTAAACCTGCTTCAAGAAGAGCTGGAATTCAATTTTTGACATCGTTTTAACTATGCAATGTCGATCACCAACAGGCAGAATCTTTCATCACCAACAGCTTGAATCTTTCTTTTTAAAAATGTCACCAGTTTTAGCTTCCATGACATACTGCAGCAATTAATTCACAGATTAAATCCAAATTACAAGAAAGGGTATTAGTTTTAATCAGCACAGAGACAGAAGATTAAAACTAAATCCATCCAAACACAGCAGAGAGGTTTTGATCAAGTTGAGAGACTCTGGCCATTCCACATACCACGAACTCCAGCAGCAATTAAACTGGAGAGATCATTCTGTGCTGATTACAAATAAAAATACTTCAAGCATCTAGCCCTGGGCTTAGACTGTATCCAAGGATCATAAGGAAGAATGTCTGTTTCAGTCTTCCAAACTCAATACAAGAAAACTAATGAACGTGCTTGCTCAGAAAACATCTCTCAAAACAGAGAACTGAAGTTGCACAGGAGAGAAAAGCTAAGAGATGCTTTCACTTGAATTCATAGCAGGTTTTCTTTTCAAACTTGATAGCGAGATGTTGCCAAATGCGAATAAACATTTCATTTGTGTGGAAGGGTGGGGTAACAGGAAGGTTGCTCAATGAAACCTGTACAGGACTTTAACATAATTTTTATTTTCTTCCAAATAACTTTAAATAGGCACAGTGCAGAAAACAAGCACTGAAAACTGGACATGAGCTGTAAAATGGTTTGGAGAGGAGTCTGCTTCCTCTGAAGCATAAGATACAGAATCCCAGAGTGGTTTGGGTTGGAAGGGACCTTAAAGCTCATCCAGTTTCAACCCCCTGCCGTGGGCAGGCACACCTTCTACTAGAGAACGCTGCTTCAAGCCCTATCCAACCTGGCCTTGACCACTGCCAGGGATGGGGCAGCCACAGCTTCTCTGGGCAACCTGTGCCAGCGCCTCAGCAGCCTCACAGGGAAGAGCTTTTTCCTAATAACATGGAGCAAACACTGTTTACAGTGATCTTATCACAGCAGTAGAATACACTGGAAGTACCCAATGTGGCACTCATCTACTTAAACTGCACAGACATGTGCAGCATGTTTGTGATTCATAGAATCTGACAGATTTCCACTGTTTTAAATCTCGAGCAACAGAGACCAAAATATGCTAATTCCTTTTTTGGCTGTAGTTAATTATCAGAGATCAACAAAAATTTGTGTAAGAGTATTATATAGTCTTCACCATTTACAGTAACATTTTGAGAAGAGCAAACCTGATTCAACCCTATGCAACACCCCTTCTATTACTGGGAATCTATTAGATCTTTTCTGTATTGAACATTTTGGCTCCATTGACAAGCTGGTTTTATTGCTTTCTCTGCATAAACAGCTTGGGTTTTCTCTTGATTTTTTTTCTTTTTTTGCCAGCAGATGATACATCACATAATTACAAGCTCTTTTACAAGCTGTAAGAGCAGTGCTCTCCTCTAATCCTATTCCCTGCTAGTCTTGTCCTTAAGCCTTGCAACAAGCTCAAACAAGATAAATACTTCACAGGATACAGACATATTTCACCACTAACTTTGCAAAGCTTCACATCTACACAGGAGCTATTACAGTAACACTCCTTTAAGGTACAGAGGAACCACTCTGCAAGGATCTTACATAATGATAAAATGAGGCATGTAATTCTTCATTTGGGTTATCTGTAGAAGACCTAGACCCCCTTCAAACAGACAAGTTTCAATAAACGCTGTGTCAATGCCTGCTTATAGAATCAGAACTTTTTTCCTGTTCTTTTTTTAAACACACCACCTGTCTGTGAGTCTTTGATGTGTTTTTCTGCTAAACAGCAATGAACCTGCAGGGAATTCAGTAAAAATTCCATTTAAACCCATAATACAGCAAGGCTCACACTGTAAGTGAAAGCTGTTTATGCTTCTACCTTCCATTTCTGAGTAACAGAAAAAAACAAAACTAGCAAAGGGCAGATCTCATCCCATCATATGACGTAGGTCACTGGAAGGCCAAGTTTGACAATTCAGCTGTGATATAACCTTGAATGGAGTAGAAGAGGCAATTCCTTGTCTTGCAATTTAAAGCTTGGAATGGGCCAGATCTGCATTCCACATCATGCTGTTCTTCCACATAGCCTTGTCTTTTCCTGCCAAGTCACTAAGTAGGAAAAACTAATGCATAACTTTTACAGGCACATCTCCAGCACAGTGTTAAGTCCTGTCCTGCAAAGCAGCTTGCAAAGTGATGACAACGCTGCAAAGATCAGACACTGAATGGGGGCTGTGTTGGGAACTGTGGGGAAACTGATAGTGTTTAAAACAGTGACACTCCTGAGAAGATTCAGGTGAAGTTTGGCATGAGCTTAAACAGACAGATACATTTAATGATTGTAAAGAGCTGGGGAACTTTTTTCTTCTAGTACCCTTTATGTCAGCAAGGGTTAAAGCAAACAGTCCTCCAATGATCCCACTGTGTAACTGCTTCCATTTTGTTTAGGCAGTTTAACCTCACTTTAACCCCCCTGACTACTGTTCAAGATGAAGCAAAATTACTTTGATAATCTTAGACCAGCAATAATAATAAACTCCTCTGGTGTTGTAAACCTTTTTGTGTGAAGGACAGAGAGACTGATTACTCCTTCAAACTTTGTGCTGCATGAATGATAATGACCAGTCGAAACTGTACCTCCATACAAGGGTGATTTAATCCACTGGCACTTGGAAGGAGTTTACCTCAAGGCATAGTGAGGGTTCAGAGACACAGTGAAGAATGGCTTTCCCTAAACAAGTTCTGGGGGCAGAGCCTTCTGAAACCTGCAGCCACTTCACTTGTATAACAAGCTGGGAGTTAGATCCTTGGCTAGCATAAATAACTTCAGTGAAGAGGTATTAATTTTATTGCCAAGGCATATTGATTTTATTAAAGCTTGTTCTGGAGTACTGTTAGCCATTCAAAGACAAAGTTGTCCCATTCAAATTATCGCATCACTTTCAGCTGCTGACAGATGCAAGGGAACTCCAGACCACTCACTCTCCATCAATCAAACCATCCATACCTGCAATCCCAGTGTGATAGCATGCTCTGCAATTACCACAAAGTGCAGGAGTCTAGGAGAAAGACATGCTGTGGCAAGAGGAATCTTTTAGAAATATGCAGAGTGAACACAATGCTGAACTAAACTCACCTGATTTGCACTCATAAACAACGTAAGGTGAATGCAATTATGCTGCACCCATGCACTAAAGGTCAAATGTCATGATTTTTAATTAGAAACACAAAACAGCAAAACAGCAGTTGTATGGACCTGGGAGGCCATCCATTTAGCACAGCTTTATAATCCTCAAACTACCCACAGACCACAGTGCATGCATGGTGGGGGGGAGAAACCAAGAGTGAGAGTCTCCCCTACTTACAGTCCATGTTTCATCAAGTTTGCTGTGTTTGGAAACATTGTTAGTGATATTGTGTGATGAATATGAAGTTAATGTTAGGGCTACAGATGACCCAAATTCTTATTTCAAACATATTTCAAAACCAGAAAGAAGTAGGTTTCTTTTCAAAGGCTTCTGCCATTATGACTCTTTGGCAGCTGCTGCAGCATACGTCCACTGCTTCCAGGTAAGAGTGGTCGTGAGTTTTGAGATGAAACACACAAGAATTTTTCATAGGCTACAATATTAACTATAAATGAAAAAAAAAACAAAACAAAACAAAAAAAAAAACCCACAACTGTACAACCATTTAATTTGCCTCTTAGTTAGTTAGGGGTATCAGGCAGGCAGACATACCAACACATAAGCCATTCAAAACAGTGTGGGAAAATGCTCATACTCCCACTGCTGATGGATTCATACTGTCTCTACAATACCTCTGAGTGCCTCACTCTGGGAACAGTCTACACTGCGCTAAATTATGTTAGTTTAAGGGGGTTTAACTCTGCACAGCTGCTTCTGCTGAATTGGTTTAATCCTAGGTGGACTGCAGTTAACTCCTAAAACATTATCAGAGACAGAAGACTCATGCAGGGCTTGGTTTTTGTTGGGCTTTTTTGGTTTGGTTTGGGTGGGTTGTTTTTTTTGTTTTGGTGGGGTTTTGTTTGGTTTTTTTTTGGGGGGGGGGGGGGGAGCGGGCTTATTTCATTTCTGTTTCATTTTTTTTAAAGGAAACTCTAGAAATCTCCATGCCTGGTTTTAGGTTTAAATTATTTTATAACACATATGACATAATAATGACCACATCTGACGTATGTAATCCCGGTAAACTGATCTGAGACAGAGTGCATCTGTCTGTGTACTCTGTTTATAGGAGCAGGCTATACCATAAACTTTTGCCTTCCACATGGATCCAGCAAGTTACAGATTTAAAAATCACTTATGCCTGGGGCCAACCCTACCATCTTTTGATGATGGAGTAAGGTCCGATAACTGTTTCACTGTAAAGTGAGATCAATTAATTACTTAAATTAGTGTTCACACAGCTGTAACATTCTTTACCTGCAGCTCAGACAGGTACATAATTCTTCTCTGTCTTTGAAAACCATCAAAGGTTTTGCATCTTCAAAGCATTTGCTTTAAAACCATAATCCTCACTGATCACTACAAACAAAGGTAAAAGCAACAGCACGCTAAGGAGTGAAAGATCTGAAAGAGTGTGATGTTAATTACCAGAGGGAAGGAAATCCACCCCGGAGGAAGATCCCTCAGTAGATTCTTGGTTTCAGTGTTCTTTTTTGCAATATCAGATATATTAAAAAGGTCTTTCCATGATCCAGATCCAACTCCTACACTGAAGTGACTTCTACAAAGGTCATGTTTCAGGTGTGAAGGAGATTTCTGTAATTTGGCCATCTTTGTGATGATTTCTCACACCGCTTCACCTGTGTGGTAAGCTTCTCTGATACAGTTTTCATACAGGTGGAAATGATGTTTTCAAGCAAATTCCTTTCTCAATCTGAACATCTATTTAAATGCAAGCAGAATTTTTCCCCAGAAAAAAAAACACCTAACAAATTAAAACATTTGGGTTATAGTTTGCTGTAACATCTGCAGATTACAAAATGCATGTTTGCTCTCAAGTTCAAAGAGCCCTTGGAACTATGCTCACTAAAAGCATGAACTGAAAGATAGCATATGGTTAGCTCCTCTTTTTGTTTTATTGGTAAAGTTGTTTGTGAGGTAATAATACACTTAATTCTGAAACCTAGAAATCTGTCCCTGAACAGAAAGACTAGCAAGACACTTCCACTTAGGTTACACTCTATTTTAAGGGCTTTCAAGAATTTTGCAACTGTACTTCAACCTGAGAAGGTCAGACTCACACAGCCAGAACATCTCATGAACACTGTGCTAGAGGACTGTGCAATTTAAGTGATTTTTCATATTATAAGATAAACTACGTTGCTGACAGATACAACAGATATACACACGGTGTCTCATCCATGAATCTCCTGTGGAAGCATGATTAGCAGACAAAGGTCACGTTCACTTGACTGAGCTTGGTCAGGTACCAGTTCTGTAACGAAGGTCATAAGTAGCAATCCCAGCTGTCTGGTCTTAGCCAAACTCTGAGACTTGTACTCAAGCTACCCAGGCTGCGAGGCCTAACCTTAGGTTATTAAGGGTCAGCTACGCGCAGTAGAACAAAGAGGCTTAGTAAGTAGTAGAACAAAGAGGTTTGGTAAGTCGCTCAAGGTTAGCAGGATGTAGGAGCAGGATAGTGAAGTTGCAAGAAACACACTAAAAGTAGCAAATGTAACAGAAAGCAGAATTTTCCCGCTTGCTTCTAATCTTCCAAGAATGTGTGTGTGTAGCAATTTAACACTATATATACCCTAGGCTTAAGCAGAATAAATGCATCACTTTTATCAATCATACTGATAGTGCTGAGTTCCCTCTGCATCACGACGACAATAGAGTCTCCGACAATCTCCCTTTCCTAATGCTACCATTTCACAGAATCATAGAATCAACGAGGCTGGAAAAGCCCTTTAAGATCATCAACCTTTACCCCAGCACTGCTAAGTGCACCAGTAGACCTCACCACTTTTATTCTTACAGCAGAGACTAAGAGCACTGTGGTTTTTGCTGTTGTTCAGGGATTTTTAGGTAATGCAGAAAGACCAAAAAACAAAAAAGGACTACATGTACAGGTATACCAGAATGACTCACAAACGTGGAGAAGGTGTAGGACACACAAGTAACAAATGTCTATGACAGTAACTGTCAAGATTTCCTTGTGAAGTGTGTATCTGTGTTTCACTAGGCACAGACCAGCTAAGCAACAGAGAAGGGTCTTGAAGGAGGAGAGAAGAGAAAAAGAACTGGTAAAGTTAAGGGCAATCATAAAACGAAGGAGAAGAGCTAGTGTCAGCTTCTGAGCATATGTGCCCTAGACCTTCTCTGCTACAAGTCATAGCTCTGCAGTCACCCTGAAGCTTCCTGCTTCAGCTGCACCTTCCTGTTCACTGTGCCTATGGCCAGTCTGTGGGCTCCACATGCTGCAAATCCCACGCCAGCCTCAAACCCACACCAAGCCACACCTTGGCAATGAAGGAGGGGGAAAAGGCAAACAGGAAAGAAAAGAGGCTCCACCTCAAACCCATCACCTCACAGCAGGACAATGACAACTTCAACACACAGTCACTACTTGAGCCAGTTCTCTTCCTCCTCCGTACATTTGACCATGCAGCAATCCAAGTTCAGAGAGACCCTAAAAATCAGTGGCTCCTTAAATCTTGATACTGGCAGTAAAAAAACTGTAATAAGAAATGTTGTTCAGCAGGTTCTTAGTCAATTGCAATAAAGGAAAGGACAAAGCTGTTAATCCTATATTAACAGAGCTTACAGAGAACACACGCTTCTACTCACACATGCATCAAACATCAACAAGGAACTGTAAGGTCATTCTTGTTAGTGAAAACGTGCGTTCCACAGTAAGTTTATTGACATTTGGTCCAGTCGAGAACATGTCAAGTAACCAGACTTCCCGTATGTCCCCACAGGTTTATTTTATATCTGGCAGCTCTCATAGTTCATAAGTCACCCTAGTAAGTGCAGCTCCACCACTGCACTCCATTTTATTATGCTATTTCTACCTATCCCTTCAAAGGAACAGGTCTCCCACCTCTACATATGTAAGCTTAAATCTTCCATCAGTTACCAAGGCTTGCTACCACCTGTAGATTCACTATAAACATTTCTCAAACTTCATTTGGGAAGGTAAATCAATACAAAATGTTTTCTCCCAAGAGAATGTTAATCCCATGGTCTTACAGAGTATGTATTACAGGAAATTAAGTCAGCATTATATTAGTGTCAGTCAGAAGACAATCTTTCAGATTAGGTGGATTTCACTGAAAGAACTGTTGACATTCACTGTCTAGACATTTGTGACAAATAATATTATGCTGACATAACACAACGAGGAGAATGGAGAGGATGGAAAATACCCTGCATCAGCATACAAAGGACTTTGAAACATAAAAGTTAGCTAAAAGCAGAACAAAGCCTGAACAAAACAAACTGGTATTTGTTACTGCCAGAGCTGCAACCCACCACATCGTATTCCATTCTCTTTGCTTGAGATGCAGTAAAAATTTCTTGCAAAAAACAAAAATAGTCTCACTGAAAGCATGTAACTAACTGTTTTGGGTAGCAAATCTAATCAGATCAGCACTTCAAAGTGTACACAACTACAGTCTTTATCTCTCTCCTACTCTGCATAAATTGCCTTCTATGTCACCTGAACCCGCAGAGTCAAGACACGCAATAACCTAAAGATCACCATTTTCTTCTGCTTCTCCATCAAAAGAGTTGGTTGATGTGGTAACAGCTATTTGCATTACCACAGAGCTGAAAAGTAAAACTGACAGTGAGATTTGCTCTCCTTGAAGACAGCAAAGAGGCTGTGAAGCAGGGAGTTACAGCTTTGTTTACCCATCTCCCTGCCAATCAAATCCTGAAATACTTTCCATGAAAGCAGCAGCACAGTGAAAGCAGCATTCCAGCTGGCATCTAAATAACTCTGCTATAGCTAAAGCTACCACAAACACTGTGGAGATCGATACAAGACAGAAGTCAAGGGGAAAACAGAAAGAAAATTGGCATATAGCAGAAGAAAAACATCAAAAAAGGGCTTGAGGTAAGGGAACATCTGTAGTTGTGGAAGATAAGCAGATCTCTGTCCTGGGTTCAGCAGCAGCAGTCATTTATCTCCTCAGTAGCTGGTGCAGTGCTGCAGTTTTGACTTTCAGCCTGGGAACAGCACTGGTAACAACAATTTTAGTTGCTGCTTTGTAATAAACTCTGACCAAGGACTTTCCCAGTCTCATGGTCTGCCAGGTAGGAGGAAAGCCAGAAGGAAGCAGAGACAGGACACATGACCCAAACTAACCAAAGAGGTATTCCATGCCACAGCACGTCATGCCCACTATATAAACTGGGGGCAGTTACCTGGAAGGGTTAGGTCACTGCTCAGTCGGGCTGGGTATCAGTCAGCGGGTGGTGAGCGGTTGTATTCTCTTCCTTTGTTATTTCCCTTATCATTATTATTATTGGTGGTAGCAGTAGTGGTTTGTGTTATACCTTAGTTACTGGACTGTTCTTATCTCAACCTGCGGGAGTTACATTCTTTCAGTTCTCCTTCCCATCCCTCTGAGAGTCAGGGGGAGGAAGACAGGGGCATTAAGAGAGCGTCTGCATGGTTCTGAGTTACAGCTCTGCTTAAAAAAAATTACAATCTCCCACACTGTACGTTACTGAAGCCAAAACTAGCAAGTCTGGGGGAGAGGTGAGAAAGGAGGACTGGGGTATTTATATGACCAAATACTATCAAAGGTGAAGACGGGACCTGATACCAAGATACATAAAATGTACCTAAACAAAAGATAAAGGACAGTAGATCCAACAATTCCTGTTAAAAATGAGAGTTTGGGCACACAAGTACTCAAGACAGTTCTAATACCTCTGGACCCATTTAACAACAGAACCTACAGAGAATTAAATGTGTAGCTTTTGCAGCAATAGCCAAATCGGTTAGAATTGGTTTTGAGTGTAGGAATTCTACCTTTGAGTCTTTGCTTGCAGTCAGCAGGTTGCAAAGTAGAGCAGAGCTTTTCCAGATTCTCACTCTCTGCGCAGTGCATTACAAAGAAGAGCCTCCAAAGCATACTGCTGGATAAGGTTTCATAAGGCATCTCTGACATAAACAACCAGACTCCCAATCTGTTGAAGAGGCAGACAGAAACAGTTTCATCCTGATAAACCCCAACATTTTAAAAGGAGACATATGCACATATCTCCACCATGTAACAGAATTAAAAACGTGAGGATGTGTCTTGCTATCTCAAATTCTGAGTTAACCTCATTTTGAACTGAACAAGAGCTTCTGTCAGGTGCTAAAATTCAAGGCATAATTCCCCTTAATCTTGATGCTACCAGTGTGCTGAAAAATCCTGCATACTGGAGTGTTATTTAAATCACTTAAGTACTTAAAACCAGTCCAACCCCCATTTCAAAATCCTATAAGGCGAAGCCACTATCAATCCCCTGAGACAGCCTACCTTTTTGCCTTCAGAACATGTAGAACAGCTCTAAAAAACAGCTCATCAAACTCCAGCTGCAATTTTTCCACAGAGTAGGGGTGTGCTACTGATCCATACTGTTTATTGCTGCTAACATACTGGGCCCAGTGGTCACTCACATGACAAAGCGTCATCCTACACAGCAGCACAAACAAGTGGAATAAGGATCATTAAGTATGTCATCATAGTATGAAAACACAGACAAGCACAACTAGATCAGAGGCATGTTCAACATTTTATCCTCTGGTTTCCAGAGATTTATATGTAAACAGCATTAATCTATAATTCCTCTGTTTTCCTTCCTTAGTTTTGCAAGCAAACAGTGCATAATATTCTGTTATACCAAACTAGTTTGTGTATGAACTTCGTTTGGAGCCTTATGGCAATCACAGACTGGTTTGGGTTTAAGAGACCTTAAAGTTGCTCCAAGTCCCATCCAACTTAATCCTACATGGCAGCACATGCAAAAATCTTATACAGAAATAATTATACTAAAAAAGTTACTTCTCTAATAAACACAAAGAAAAACAAGGATTTTGTTTCTCTGAAAACACACTCATAGAAGCCATATAAAGTGACTCCTAGAGATCTAAAAATAAAGAGCAACTCCTAGATTTCAATGACATTTGCTTACTTCAACCATATGATGACTTTCAAGGAGCATATTAAAAAAAAAAATCACTAAATCTGGACAACAGAAAACAAACACTAGTATTTGTTATACAAACGAGTGATTTGAGAATATATTTGGTGGATTTCAGTGTCTTCTCAAGACAGGCCTAAGCATAGCCCTGATGGAAGTTAGCCTGGTGTTCCACAGCTCACCCAGCTCATTTGTACCCGCAGCATTTAGATTCTGCAAATCCCCACAGTTTTAGAGTGAAGGACCCTGAAATTACAGATTACCAGACTGCTATCACTAAACTGACCAACATACAACGCAAAAATCTACCCAAGTCCTGTTTGGGGCTTTTTTATTTATTTTGGTTTGTTTGGGTTTTCCTTAAAACCCTTTAAATCAGACCTGTATGAAAAATTTAATCATGTTACAGAGAAAATATTGCCTTACTTGATCAGCTGACCAATTCGCTTCACAAACTGTCGGTACCGTGCTCTGTTAAATGTTTCCAACCCTGCAGACAGAAGTTCCACCAAGGAATTTGCAAATGCAAAAATCTTCATCATCTCCTGAGGAGTTGTTTTTTCAGGAAAATAAGCACCTAAGACCAAGACAAAAAAAAAAAAAAAAAAGAAAAGAGGGAAAAAGGAAAAGGAGAAAAAAATAAGTGTGAATTCCAGATTTTTTAAAGCAACTTAACAAGCATTGAAAAAAACAATTCACCATATATCTGACAAACAGTTCCTTGTTTGCTGGCTACCTAGTGAACTGAAATGTATGTTTTGTTTATGAAATAAACTATTAATACCTGTTAAGTGCGAAAGTAAAAATGAAACTATGCTTGTTGTAAGACCTGTAGCATGCAATTGTTTTCTTGTACTTGTCCAGAAATCCAGCAAAATAAAGGATTACTAAATAATTAGAGAAAATTCAGAGTAACATTCCAACTAAGAGGCAAGGGAACAAAATTATTTCTGAAAGCACACCTGTGAGTATAACTACCAAGCAGATCAAAACTAAGATGATTCTAATGTTCTGCATGCTAGTATGGCTATGAGTATGCAAGTCTCACCTATTTAGTCTGTGAGGTGTGCAAGTTTCACTTTTACTTCACTCAAGACTCTCATAATGCAGCAGCATTCTTGGTAGTTTTAATCATTAATACAATTATTGTAAGCAAAATGAATAACAACTCTTCAGCAGCTTATTTACCTCCAGACTTGAACCCAAGGAACTGCTGAAAGAGTTCATGAAATGGAAACTGTGACAACAGGGCAATTAAATCATCTTCCAAAAGCAGAATCCAGCTTGTTTCAGGATCCTCATCCTATAGACAAATACAGTTACTTTAAGTAGCTTTACAATAAAACATATTGTAAAAGGGCATTGCTACTGTGCTAACTCCATTTTGCTTGTAAGAGGTTAAAAAAAAAAAAAAAAGCAAGCACAAATGAACTCTCCTTCCCACATTCCCTTCTCCTAAATTCCTCTTCTCTGTATGTTCTTATCTAAATGCCCTCATCAGTTAGGGAACAGAACTAGAGGCAATGCTGCATTAGTCCAACACAGTTTCTGAAGGGAATTTATCCAAACACATGTCTACTGCCATGTTCCTTTCGCATGTAACAGCTCAAATGTTCAAATCCTATCAGTAACACTCATTCTGGAATCTCCACTATCTACAGTTATATCACAGAGATAAAAGGAGAATACAACAAACCTAAGTTTTGAATCATATTATTTAACCAGACAAGTCAGCTTTTTTTCTCCATTTCAGAAAAAAAATCAATACAATAAGCTGAGCAAAAGCATAAATGGAAAAAGAGAAAGAAGTCTCTTGCTGTACCTCTTCTCCTCCTTCATCTACCAGGGTCCAGTTCCCAGATTCTTTCCCAGATGAAGAGGAACTTTTCCTTTCAGTTGGTTTCATATGGCACATGAAGTCCACCCGATTTCTGATTTGAGGTGAAAAATAAAGTTTGCAGAAAATTAAAAAATCTGAATTAAGTCATCTTTTATTTAGGAGGAGATATCAGAAAAACAAATACAAGAACAAGTAATTAACAACTATGTCAGAAAGCAGCCCAGTGGAAAAGAACCTGGGGGTGTTGGTCTACTGCCAACAGAATATAAGCCAGCAATTTGCCCATGCAGCCAAGAAGACCAACAGCATCCTGGCCTGTATCAGCAATAGTGTGGCCAGCAGGGCCAGGGCAGTGACCATCCCCCTCTACTGGACTCTGCTGAGGACACACCTCAAATCCTCTGTTCACTTCTGGGCCCCTCACTACAGGAGGGACATTGAGGTGCTGGAGCAGCTCCAGAGAAGGGCAATGGAGCTGGTGAAGGGCCTGGAGCACAAGTGTGATAAGGAATGGCTGAGGGACCTCGGAGGGTTTAGCCTGGAAAAGAGCATGCTTGGGGGGACCTTATCGCTCTCTACAACTGCCTGACAGTAGGCTGTAGTGAGGTGGTGGTCACCTCATTTCCCCAGTAACAAGTTGTAGGACAAGAGGAAATGGCTTCAAGCTGTGCCAGGGGAGGCTTAGACTGGAAATTAGGAACAATTTCTTCACCAAAAGGTTGAATAACACGGTTTAGTGGAGGACTTGTCAGTGTTAGGTTTATGGTTGCAACCAATATTCTTAAAAGTTCTTTCCAACCTAAATGATTCCATGATTCTAAATGATTCTACGATAACCTTGATCCTTCAAGACTCACACAAATATGCTGCACTCAGTAAATGATCTTCCAAGCAATATTCTGAGAAATGTACATCATTACCAGCCATGTACAGAAGCACAGGTAAATATGCCATAAAACACTGGTCTTGCGCATGTGTAAGAAAATGCTTTTAAAAAAAAACAAACCAAAAGAAGAATATCATCTTTCAGATGTCCTCTACAACAATCACTTAGGGCTATCACTCATTAAGTCAAACAGGATGAGTGCTCCACTACAGAACATTCATAGCTGCATTAGCTGGACACCGCATCAGTGCCAGTAAGACTAGTCCTATGTATGCTGAGCTACAACTACTGACCTTCCAGGAAAGAGCTGCCTCAAATCAAGCCAGCTTCAGTTCCATGTACTAGATCATCTCATGTCTGGGATACCGACCTTCAGATTCTATATTATATAAATACTTAGCTGCTCAGAGATAACAAAAAGTTAAACAAATGTCCAGAAAGGTTATATAAAAGTTAAAATCCTAACAACCAACTTCCTTGCAACATGAAATCTATTGGCAGAACACCGCAAAAAGTGCCACGAAACTCCAGCATAGTATCACTCTCCAGATCTTAAATTCATACTCCGATAAAACTTGTATTTACTTTTTAATATATTCATATGAAGATACTGATCTCACAAACCAAATTTAGTATTCAAATTTGTTCCTGACATACATCACCTGTAACAGACAAGTCTCAGCTCTTTTACCAGCAAGTACAGCCATTATGGCGTCTCTACGTTATAGTACCAAAAGTTGAGAGTATCACTCCAGACACCTTAAGTAAGCCCTTGTTCAAAACACAAGCACCTAAATGCACTAGCAGTACTCATGCTCTCAGAAGACTTCTTTCTCCAGGCAGCTCTAGACAAGAAACATGAAAACCAAACTCTCCAAAATAATAGCTTCCAATAAACAGGACTCCCACTTAACTCAGGGTCAGGGTATCAAAATCACTATGACAGCTCTAAATACCATCAATTTGATTCTTTGACATTAAAACTTGGCCAGAGACGAAGGCAAATTATATATTTAATCTGAAGCACGTAAATGCTTTCACTAATGATTGATTTCATTAACTAGCTTCTCCAAGCAACAAGCATCATTTATAGATTTAAAAACAAAAATGAAAAATAAGAAGCCCAACCAGCAAATACACCAATTCAGCAAACCCTTCACTCAAGTGCTTTTGTTGCCAAGGCAGTATAATGAACAGGCCACCAAGCACGGCAAGAACTCACAGTAACAGAACATGCGGGTATGTCAGTCTTCACAAGCTATTTCACAGCTGAAAGCAAGCTGCACCATACCATCCACAGCAGGAGAATGTACTGCCAGGGCTATGTTTTTAGATGAATGAGTAAAACCAGTTTTATTTAAACTACAAGTTTCTTACTCAGGCCTGCTTTTATGACTGCCTGTTATGACCTTTCAAAGTTTACAAGCTCATATGTCATGTTTTTTTACTCTTAAATAATCATATTCATAAAATCATACTTACTTCACAGGAGACATAAGCAAGGCAAGAGACTGCATGAAATGAAAGACACCTGATGGATTATCCAAGACTTTGATCTGAAATTATTGCAAAAATCTAAGTAAATACAAATAAGCCAAATAAAGGGTAAATCAGTTTTATCAGAGAAATTCAAAATTTGAGTTTCACTTTTTTCACTATCTTTTCGCTCATACTAAAATGTATCTGTCCAACACAGTACCCACACCCTGGAGAAAGTATTGCTACGACAAAATATTTGCAGTTGTTCGAAAGCAGTAGTTATAGAAATTAAAGGAACAAAGGAAAAATAACCATCAAAAGGTCCACAAAAATAGACAGCTTCTCTGTTTCACATGTACTGCGGGGCACCAGGGGAAATGGGATGTTGAGCACATGGGAAGTTAGGATCCTGCTATGTGAGGTTAACGCTTGGACTCTGTGATCTTAAGGGTCTTTTCCAACCTAAGTGATTGTATTCTATCATTATATTTCATCCCTTGCTTTTCCCCTCTTTGTGTAATTGCAATCCTTTCCCTACAGCTACATTTCCAACATCTTCCCCTCTTGAAGGAGAAAAAATGCTCTTTGCAAGAATGCCCTGGTGCCTTTGGATATCTGCACTCCCTCTGATCTATACCGTGAGCTCTTTCTCTTGACCTTAAAATCACCAACTAATAAACTCTTGAAGGAAACCAGTCCCATTTCCCTATTCAGGATACAGAAATCTGCTCTTCCTGAGCCCTTACACATCAATCACAGCCACCTCCAATCTCACTTTTCTTATATACGGTTGCTGCTGCAAGTCTGAATATTTTTTCCTTTTCTTAGAATCTGCTGCTGTTCGAGGCCCATTGCGGCACACCACAATTCCCTGACTCCCTTTCACTGTGTTTCTCTGTTAACCTGCTTGTGCTTGGGCTAACATCAGTAAATACATCACTCGACAAACTCCTCACTTTAAAGACGATTCCACATGCCTGGAAAGAGTGTCAGCATAAGGAGTTGATAAGGCATAAGACACTTTCCTCTATTTTCCACTCCACTCCACCTTTCTGACAATGAAGAATTAAACATTCACACCTGAATGAATGGACAAGCCCATTCACTGATCCCAGCTGGACACCGAAGGATGTGGTTGAAGAGGAAGAGATGGTCACCTGGACAGCCAATTCTTTGCAACACAGACACCTAAACAGAAGAATATTGGAATCCTGTGAACAATTTCAAGGCTCATTAATTTAAAGAATTGCTAATTAAGACTAATACTGTGTTTTCATTTCTCTTTCCCATGCTTTCTAACAAACCTCAATTTTCAGAGCAAGTTACAAGAGAAAAACATTTAAGTCCGCTTGCCCAGCTTATGAACTACAAATTGTTTTTCCTGGTGTATCAGATTACTTACTTTGAAGTTTCACTAAAAACTAGTTCACTTATAAATATGCAAGAATAGAAGTTTCTTGAAAATTACAAGTCTAATTAGTTTTAACTTCAAAAATTAAAAGCATAATGAATATTAAGTCTGTGAGCAGTATTGTCAGTGAGCAGTGCTGACTGCTCAAGTGCCAGCCCTCATGAATGCTGCTGACCTCCACTGACTTCATCAGACAAGGGAATTCATTCACTAAGAGATTCTGTTCCTCAAGTAGAACAAACCCCCAGAAAATCACTGTATGTGTGACAGTGAGAAAAACAGTAACACTTCTAGAAATCACTCCCAAATTCATCCCACGTGCTGGATCAGATACATCCATGCTTACTCCCTCACCAGTCTCTGCAGCCACATGAGAAGGTCACTCTGGAACTGAGGATCTTCAATAACTCTGCGAGTGAAACTGAAAAGGACGCTGATGCACTCCTTCAAGTGGCCCAAGTCTGCAGAAAGATTTTCTGACTGCTTTGAAACTGTAAATTAAGAAGAGAATTAAGGAGCTTTGGTGAGCTGCTCTCAGAATAGTTATGAAAGTAGTGGTTTGGGGGCTATATCGAAAACTTCCTCTCTGTATCTATAGATACCAAGATATTTCAACACAGCTGCCTGCAAAACCTGACAAAGAAGAACACTTATGTAAAGGACTTCATGTATCTTATAATTAAGCACCAGACACTAATTACAGGAAGAATATACTACAGTTACTCTCATAAAAGGCCTTCCCTCAACAGAAACCGTACAAACCACTGTTTACCATGCATATAAACCATCTAGGAGATGGGGACAAAGGGAGAAGGAGTAGAAAGGATAAATGTCCAGGGCAGAAAGCAAAAATATTACACTGGAACAAATCCAAATAAGTAATACACCTAGGATGAAAAATAGGATTTCTAAGTATTAGCACTGCAAGATTCCAAGTGGCCTTCAAAGAGGCAGTAAAGGAGGAAAGTTACCCAGCTGGTTTTAGAATCGTGCATAATCAGTTTAGAAAAGGCACTGCATTATACATTGCCTTTGACAACAAAAGACTGGAGTCTGAGTGTCCCATCCCACCTGGTGTGAAGAAGAAAGCATTCCTGCATTCAGCTTCCACTCTCCAAGTAGATAATATAACAGCACTTGAAACTTTCCTGTCAGAACAAAGTTTCTCTGATCTCTGCATAAGTTCAGCAGGTTTCAGCACCAGAAGAGAAACACTCCAGTACACAAATTCTACCACAAGACTCCAAATTGCAGGTGAACAAGGTGCTGGGCACCCTGAACAGCATAGGGAGCAATCCAGACCAGCAACAAACCTTGTTCCTGCTGCTGAAGAGCCACTGATCTCAGCAGGGATGAGCTGCTGAGCAACCTGTAGACATATGACTCCACCTGCAAACGGGACAACACTGAAGTGTACGAGTGCAGTGCCAGTGTTTGATGCACGTGTTCTGCTTTGGCTTCCAATAGCCTTTTCAGTTCCCCCAGCACACTGTCATTCAGCTCCACTGTCTGGTAGCGATGGTGACCCGTCACTTTGCACTGATCTGCACAGACACCCTGGAAAGAGACCAATTATTTCATGTAAGTGGTTCTGCCATTTTCTTGAGTCAAGCATGCTTACAGACATAACTTTGACATAACCCACTCCTCAACATTTCACAACTTTCATGAAAGGGGACAATACATAAGTAGAAAAGACAAATATTTGGGAACATCCTATATATTTTTTAGAGCTACTGATTATAGAAGATTCACATCCCTGACTTCTGAAAAAATAACTCTGTAAACGCTCAGTAACTCAATTTTAGAAGTAGACCTGAAGTGACTTGTCTGTATCACTGACAGATGTGAACAAAACCAAGTCTCCCAGTTTGCACAGCTGCTTCTTTATAGATTTAGATAAATATTTGCACCTAATGTTTTACAGCTAACATATGTACTGAAACAAGATATATTTGTTTCTAAGCTTCCAGAACTGAGTATTTGTAGCAATTCTCCATTTTATGTTTAAAATTCTGAGATGTTAACTGCACGATAACTTTCTCCCAAGCTGGAATTAAAAGCTGAGGCCAGCCTTCCTCTGCCCCATCTCTTGGACCTGATAATCTTAAAGGTCTCTTCCAACCTAGCTGATTCTATGATCTCTTCATTCTTCAGCATAAGAAAGCCATAATACATAACATTCCTGGTTTTCTTTTATGCAACCGAAAACATATTTCAGAACCAGCACTTTGTAAGCTTAGCTTGAATACCCCTCTGTTTTCTAAGTTAGTAGAATAAGAATTTTAAATTAGAATCATAGAATGGTTTGGGTTGGAAAGGACCTTAAGATCATCCGGTTCCAAGCCCACTGCTATGGGCAGGGACACCTCACACTAGGCCATGTCACCCAAAGCTCTGTCCAAATTAGAGTAAAGACAATTATTCTGGACATACAATAAATACACAGTGAAATGGAATGGAATAAAGCAAGCAACAACCTTAGCCAACTGTATGATGACCAGTGAAGACGTACAAGTGAAGCCAAAATTGCTTTCAGTGTAGAAAGTGATCAGCACACAGCTGAGACTCCTGTGAGGCTCAGAGCTGTTCCCCAGTAAAAAGATCCTTATCTGTTCAGTGAATGTCTCTCAGTGTCTCAGTTCTGAGGAACTGCACAGGAGAGGCACTGCACTCATAGAAACAGTAATAAAAGTTACTACATACATTGGGATTTAGCACCCTTGGACAATTTTGGTGACATGTTGGCTATAAACAGCATCAGAGTGCCAGAGTAATTTCATTCACTCCCACTGTAATATCCAGTTCCAAAGACATGTGATACAAAACAAGTTTGGGCAAAAACTTTTCTAATGCGTGTCCCAAAACACTCCCCAGAGCCCTCTGGTTTGCAGACAGAAAGGCTACAGAGAGCCATGAACACCCTCGATGTTACCTAAAACTACAACTACACTTATGGAGCAACAGTTACTGGAAGTGGATGGACCTCCTGCTCCCTCTGCTTTGAGCAACAGGCTTGGTCAAAAGCATGACTCCAGCTCCTCTGCAGCTGCCACCTCTGAAAGCAGCACAGCCAGGAATGACATCAATGAAAACTGTCACTGCAGGCAGCAAGGCAGATGGGACATCACCACTACAGTCATTTTGAAGTCCTCCTTCACCACGTATGTCCTGCATCTACTTGGAGTACCGTGATACAAAATTCACCCCATGCTACAGGCAGAACTGTGTGTACACAGCTTGTTCTGACTGACTGCAGAAACGAGTCTGACTTCAAAAGAGAACACTGCCTGAGAATCCCATTACCCTACACCTACGAGAGTTAAAATAAACAACAAACTGCCTTAAATCTCAACAGGATGACACTGTAAACTTAATGTCTGGAATCACATCCAGATAATCAGGGTTCAGAAGTGGCTTTGGCAACAGCACCTGCACAGTTTTCTGTTCATCTTTGAAAGTCCATAATCTCCCCTTAACATTTTGGCAGTCTGTAGTCATAGCCTGGAGCTCTGCCTCAGCTAGCAACAGCTGCTTCCTGCAGCGCATGTAGTTCAGGAGCAGTTCATAGAACTCATGCCTGTCCTGATGAGCAATGCTTTCAAATTCCTCTGTATAGGAATCAACATTTTCCAGCCACGAACATGGCTCAAAGATTTTCAGCTGTTCCCTTGTAAATGGCACCAGCTCTGGCTCAGTGGGCAGCTCTGGATATAGCCTTTCATCGTGCAACAGTGGCTTCACTGCTATTACGGTTGGTCTCTCACAGGACAGTTCAGCTGATAAGTCTGGATAAACTGATTTGAATATTGGCCGTGGAACACGTGCTTTGGATTTCTCAGAGAGCTGTGAGATGCTAAGAGGAAGCTTCTCTGAAGAACAGACAAGAGGATTTTTAACTTCATGTACATTTTCAGGTCCTTTATCCTGTACAAAGCCCACTACTGTCTGAGAGCCAGCAGCACTGGAATGGAAGGTACTACTCAACAAATCGGAGTTTCCTGATCTGCTAGCAACCACCTCCATAGGGCTGTGAAGTTTGTCCAGCTTGGATTTTCCACTCTTCTCAACATCCCCCCCACATTCCTCATGGGAAGGATCGGCTCTGAGCTTTTCTGCATCCGTGGGAGACTCCAGAATCGTTGCAGAAGACCCTTCATTTGCTGAAGATAAATTACTCTGGGAGATGTCACACACATCACTTTTGGGTTTTCCTTCCTCCACT
This sequence comes from Neopsephotus bourkii, assembly GCF_033783945.1. NCBI lineage: Eukaryota > Metazoa > Chordata > Aves > Psittaciformes > Psittacidae > Neopsephotus > Neopsephotus bourkii. The sequence continues at coordinate 198,287 of NW_026901368.1, read as the reverse complement.
TCATCACTGAGCCGAATTTCAGTAAATTCTCCAGGATGTTTCACTTGCACTTTATTGGCTTGAGAAGACACTTCTGCCACAGGAAGGAGGAAAACATCAGACTCTTGTACCTGGGTCTCCTCACTACTTCTCTTCTTTTTTTCCTAGGGAAAATAAAATAAAACAAACAAACAAAAAATCATAATTAACAGTGTCACTATGAGGTTTAACTCCCCCGAAATCCCACCATTACCAAAACTAGTGTCTGTCAACATCAAAACTTCAAAAGCTCCTCTTTAACACATTAATTTGCATACTATTAAAGATAAAAACAAATATACCACACAGACCAATGTTTTTAGCTGCCCTTTGAAGCCTGTCTATCAGTATCTATTCTCTTGGTCAGCTCTTGATTAATGCTTCAACATTTCTAAGAAAGAAGTTTTAAATACCACAGGACAGAATGCTTCATTAACATAAAATAATCAAAGTAAAAGCACCCTGACCTCTAAAAAGTCACTAGATAACACCATATTACAAAAAAAAAAAAAAAAAAATTGTGATTTGCCTTAAGTTTTACAGAAATATTTTACTAAAATAATATTTTCAAAAAGGTAATTTCAGAACAAAGAAAGTCTTAAATGCACCCACCAACCTCATTTTAAAACCATCATAACATCAGTACAATTACTGAAATACCTATTTTTTAATAGGAACTACATGCTAGAGATGTAGGAAAAGTTGGCAATGACATTAAAATTGCAAATCTATTGCCTGCTTTCACATTAAGATCAGTTTTGGGGTAAATACATCCCATATACACAGTCTAAGGTGTAGATTAGTCTCCTTCCCAAAGCACAGCATGGGAAATAATATTGTACATGAGATCAGCAATGAGTTTGCCAATTTGTAAATCAGATGCAAATTCCTACAAGATAAAATTAGCAAGGTGTTCTGTCAATTTATAAACTATTTGTGTACACCTACCAGTTTATATGGAGTGAAACTGAAAAGAGATGGGTTACAGCACTCCAGTTTCTGAGATAACATGACAAAGAAGTCAGCTGAAGTTCAGAAAAGCTCTCAAAATTCCTCCATAACTGATCAAAATATGACAGAACATGCTTACAGTATCACATATACTTTCACTAAACATCTGACATGACTTCGCCTTAGGAGAAGGCACACATGAAAACAACTCGCATCTAGGCCCTAGCTAACCTCCATCTCTAGCCTAATTTTCCTTCACATATGATAACAGCTGTTTTACAAAATAGCAATACACTGGCCTTGCTTTCAGATTGCGTTTTCCAGTATCCAATCACAACACAGTTCTGACACACTCCAAGGATAACTGAAGCTACAGGTGAGAGGTTAAAAATAGAACCACACAGTTCCTTAAATTAGGACTTGTTGTTACAATAAATATCTCCTAACAATTAACTCAAGGTCAGCAATTTCCACAGCATACTTTAACACTAGATCATACTCTGACAGTGTGCTGAATCACAAACTTTGCAAACAATGCTGCTCCTTTCCCTGCTACAACCTCAAAGTTCCCTCTCGTAGTTCTCATACAGAAAAAACCTCCCTTTATCTCTCAGTAGCATACTGTATTCCTCCCAAATGCCACTGTTAGATAAAATGGCTGTTTTTCAAATTTATGAAGTACCCTTCAGTTCCCAAATTCCAAGGGAAAAAAAAAAAAAAAAGGCCATAATTTTTAACAGGGATTTCATCTGAGAAAGGATAAGAGCAATCAGGTTCTGAATTAACAGGCAAACAAAACTTGCTGTTCTATGTTCTGAGGTTTAGCCTTTAAGCCAAACATGACACCTGCTCATTAGCCTCGTCCATGCCAAACCACTCCCCTTTCCTGGCACAGAAGTAAACAACACTATCCTGGGCTGCACCCCCACAGCGTGAGCAGCAGGTCGAGGAAGAGGGTTCTCCCCCTCTGCTGTGCTCAGGGGAGACCCCCCCTGCAGTCCTGATCCAGCTCTGGGGCAACAGCACAGGAAGAATGTGGAGCTGTTGGAGCCAGTCCAGAGGAGGCCACAGAGATGCTGCAAGGGCTGAAGCAGCTCTGCTCCGGAGCCAGGCTGACAGAGATGGGCTGGTTGAGCCTGAAGAAAATGCTCCTTAATGAGAGACCTTATACCATCTCCAGTGCCTAAAGGGGCTACAAGAAACCTGGAGCGGGGCTCTGAACAAGGCCCTGTAGGGACAAGACAAGGAAAATGGCTTTAACCTGCCAGAGAAGAGACTGAGATGAGCTCTTAGGCAGAAGCTCTTCCCTGTGAGGGCAGTGAGGCCCTGGCACAGGCTACCCAGAGAAGCTGTGGCTGCCCCACCCCGGCAGGGCTCGGTTAGACGGGGCTTGGAGCAACATTCTCTAGCAGAAGATGTGCCTGCCTGTGACAGGGGTTGGAACTGGATGAGCTTTAAGCTCCTTTGCAACCCACACCAAGCTGGGATTCTATGATATGAGTGCTTCCCACCAAGATGCACACAGACACACAGGCTCATCTTTACCAGTTCTGGGTTCACTGGGCTTTTTCTACCTCACTGTGTTGCTGGTGCTGAACTTTGGGGCTACTATTTTCAGGAAGCCCTGGGCTTCGTCCCACTGCTTGGCAGCCCTGCAGCTGAGCAGCCTTCCTCACAGTTCTCAGAAAATTCAGCTTTTCACCAGATTATGGCTGTTTCTGAGGCATGGAAATGGAAAAGTCATTTAATGTGACTGAGCCCCAAACTGCATCCTCAAGACACAATATTAATAGAGGTGACCATAGTAACAGCCACAAAAATATCAGGAATGGGTCACTGTAACACTGAGGAAATATGGATTCCACACGTGACATTGCTAGGGAATTGTTCACCTGGAAGTCACAGCCAAAGACAGGAGTCGCCCGAGTCATTCTACACATGTTAATCGGCTGCGGTGTCACCAGTGAATCATCACCTTCCTGCAAGGAACTGATTCCCCCAAGCAGCAGCCTTACAATGCGACTGCCACACACACGCTACCGGGCTGAACCAAAACAATCACGGGCTGAACCAAAACAATCACACACTCTTCTGTGATGGGTTTTCCCTCCAGTCTTTACCTGCCCACTAACTAAAACTTGTTCTGGAATCACAGCCATAGCTGACATTTAGATCCAACCCTTGTTTTACAGAACAGTGGTCAATTAATTCACCAATTTATTCTCAAAGGGCTTTGACAGCCAGGACTTCACTGCCATTGCTCTCTGTGCTGCAGCTTACAACATGAAAGAGTTTAGGCAATTAAGAGAAACATTTCCAACTTGGCCCAGCTCTGAGGAAAGCTATTTCAGTTCAGACCATTTCACAAACTACGGAAATACTGTGTGTCACAGATGCAAAGAAAATAACGGCTTCAGAAAGCTGTCGGTACCAACAGACTGAACAAGGAACATACAGCAGCATTAAAACTTAGGAAGGGGCATTGTTAAACGTAGCATCAGCTAACGAAGAAAAAAGGCTGCAAACTTCTATACTACTACAGCCTCGTGAGTTGAGTATTCCAGAGTTAAAGCTGTGCATATGAGATGTAGTAAGACTGTCACCCCACACTATAGTAAAATAGTGCTAAACACCAGTAAGTTCTATTGCCATACGGCTTCACGACAGAACCTACTGCAGCTGCCTCACCGTGCAAAACTACTTCAAAAGACCATATACTATAAGAAACACAGACTCACAACTGGGCTGTGTTGGAAAGGAACCCAAAGCTCATCCAGTCCCAGCCCCTGCCACGGCCAGGGACACCTTCCACTAGACCAGGGTGCGCTAAGCCCCGTCCTGCCTGGCCTTGAACACTGCCAGGGATGGCACGTCTTTTCCCGTAAACACACACCCCCTGATCTAAGTGCTTCCAGCAGCAAACAAACACGGACACAAACGGCCTGCAGTTAACACACTCTCCGCCGCTTTAAACTCACTCAGAATAGCCCCCAACAAGAAACAAAGCCCTAACGAACGTCCCACAGCCTGTAACAACCCCACAGAACCCTCCCCGCCTCTCTAAGCTCACCGAACCCGCCACAAACGGTAAGCGCCGAGTCCAGCCCGGCAGAACGAACCTGAACCTCAACCTCAACCTCAACCTCAGCCTCAACCTCAGCCTCAACCTGAACCTCAACCCGAGCCGCTCGCCGCCGCCCCCCCCACTACCCCCGTACCTTCGGCCTGCTCTTGGCGCGGGCCTTGCGGGGCCCCCTCACGGACTCCGCCATTATCATCCACTGCGGCACCACCACAGCGCCTACAGCGGCTGCGGGCGGAAAAGGAGAGGGCTGACACCACCCCTGAGAGCTCCCGTCCAATCAGCAGCGCGGAGGCTCCATGAGGTTTCATGAGGCACGGAAGGACGCAACGCAAGCGGGGACGGCGGAACCTGGCCTAAGCAAGGCGGCTGAGGGGCGGGGTCTTCTGTCAGGAGCGGGGCGGGTTCGGGGTGGGTTCAAATACAGCTTCCTACGGTAAAGCCAGGCTCCTCAGTAAGAGCCGAAAGGGAAGTCTGACTACTACACAGCGTTCTGTGGGGAGGCCAAGCCCCTCTATAGGACTTTGGGATTCTGAGATATATAGGAGTGATTCGTGTGAGCAACTTTGTGTGAGGAGTCTTTGTCATCATTGTACTTTGGAGGGAATCAAAAATCCTTGAAATCATTGTATCGTGTAGAATGTATAAGAATGGTCGGAATCAAAAATCCTTGAAATCATTGTATCGTGTAGAATGTATAAGAATGGTCAGATTATGATAGATGTTCCTGTCAATACAATGATGAAAGAGAAGAAGAAACAAAGGAATAATCCTTCTTAATCAAACGCTTTGTTGCTTTGTTTAACTACTTGAATGCCTCAAAAGCTTTTTGCTAATTAAAGGGGTACTTTGTTTAACTGCTTGAATGCTTTAGGGGGTTAGGTAATCAAGAGATCCTTCACAGGATGAGGTGAAACTTGTGTATTGAATAAGTAACTATATAAGAAATTGAATTTAGGGGGCTAAGACAGTGGTTAAGCTTGTGATAGACATCCCCCGTTAATGTATTACCAGGGAATTCAGTAACTTTTTAAGAAGCTTCTTCACCCGAAGACAAGCCCCCAGCAACAGGAGGACAACAACGAAAAGGAACCACGTTGATATTCAGGTAAAGGAGACGACAGGATTGGCTGAAACCCAAGACCAAGGAGTATAAGAGACTGTACCCCAGAAATCTCGGTGTGCGTCTTGGATGGAGCAGAGACTCCCCGGCGCACCCAGCACTGCTTGCTTATTGACTCTCAATATTAATCAAGTGTAATAAAAAATTAATTCAATCAGATCATGGTCAAGACAGAATTTTTATAACAGGATGAGGATTAGCCCTCCTATAAGGGCCTCTGGGGGGGGACAGCATTCTCTATAGCACCTGGGTGGAGGCCAGGCTCCTCCACAGGAGCCTGCCAGGGAGCTAGGTTCCGCTGTCGAGGACCAGATGGGAGACCAGGATCTCCAGGATCACTAGGAGCCAGGGAAAAATCCAAATTCCTCTATAAGGCAGTGGCCAGGCTCCTCCGTAGGAGCCTAGGAGGAGGCCAGGTTCCCCGATACGGACCTGTGGAGGGGCCAGGCTCTCCTATAAGGCCCCACGACTGGGCCTCACTATAGGGGCCTAGGAGGAGGCTAAAAACTTGGTTTTTTCTGTCCCAGAGCTGTCGTGGTATTGAGCAAGTCGGAAGTAAAGGCTGAGCAAGGATATGCTCTCGTAGGCTTCCTTCCAGGAGAAAGAACCTGAACATCCTAGGGTGCTTTGAAGGTGTACTAGCACTGACAAAAAGTGAACATGACCTCCTTTAAAAGAAAGATATCCAGCACACAAGTCTCAAAACTTAATCATAAAAGATATATTTAAAAACTAAGACTGCAGAAGGGTCCTTCAGAGTATTTGTACACTTTGTCTTTCAGAAATGAAAATGGACAACTGATTCATTGTCATGTGTATTTTGCACAGTCCACTGCAGAGCAGCAGGAGAGATGTTTAAGCTTGCTGTCATCCTCTCCACACAAGGAAATAACAGTAAAAGCTCCAGGGGTTGTTTGGCTTAGACATGCACTGAAGTCATGCAGATTCAACTTGAAGAATATCATACATCAGCAGCTCCCGTTGCTCCAAAGTTAAGGTACCTGGCACCAGGTTTAAACAGCTGAACTGTGTGCTGGTCCCCGTATTCTCCATCCCTGTGTCATAAGGCACTGAGGACCTTCTTAAGCAATGCTGCACATGAGGATATGAGAGAGACCAGCAGCCCTGCAGCACATGAGCTTCTGAATCAAAGCCATGATCATGTATATGGTAATAAAAAAAGAATGAACTTTGAGGAGATATGGTCAGAAAATGAATTTCAGAGCCCCAGCCCAACATTCATAGCTCAGCTTATTTCCAGTGGTGCACAGTCACAGCAAGTCCAAGGGACTTCTTTACCAGAAGTTAATCAAATGAGGGTCTGCAGAGCATAACAGGCTCGAGCTATCACATGAAGCTAAAAATCTGCAAAGCCCCTCATTGGAGAGGTGGTTGAAGAGCTGACCAACTTCTCCAGATCCTCAGCAACACTGCAGGGTGCAGGTTTGTGGCAGCACAGCCTCTCACTGGGTAGCTGCGCTGTGGACTGCTGCACCACACAAGATGCAAGTCAGCTTTCAGTATCAGGACTTAAACCTGGAGCACAACTACAGCTAAGGCAGACAAGCAGTGTATTGCTGGTGCTCCTATAAGTGAGCTTCCTGAAATAAATGGCCAAAATTAAACCTAAATTGCAAGCTTAATCACCATTAATGAAGGACTTGAGAAACAGGGAAAAGCTTAACCTGAGATCTGAGTGGGATATATATGCATTGTGCAACAGTCCCCTCAGCACTTATGAATTCTTGGTTATCTCCAGCCTCTTCCAGATGGCTGCACTTTGGAAGAACTTCAAATCAAATTCTTCTGACGCAGTTGGCCCCTGCGTCTGGGTCCATCGCTTGGGTTCCTTTTCTTCCCCTGTGTGTGAAGCTGAGATACCTGTCCAAGGAGTTTGTTGATCAAAGGCACAGATTTGTAATAGGCACTTTCTGAATGTGTAAATAATTGTCTAAGTCCTCAAGTACTTTGCTGAAACGGAGAAGCACTTCAGCTCTGTGGCTGTGAGCAAGTGGAAACACCACCACGCTGGCCAAAACAACAATGTCTTCTGCCTGGAGAACCTATAGAACAGGATCAACAGCATCTAAACCACAGCTTCATTTTACACAAGAGACCAGAGACCTGACATGACCGTCACTCCCAGCTGGTCACCTCAAATTGTCATCCCTTAACCAGTGGCCTTTCTTTCTCCATTGACCCTGGTCAATGTGTAGCTGTCTCTCATATTAAATCCTGTTCATCAAGTATGAGTACTTACTGTGACTACTAGTGATGTATCAAACTGTATCCATCAACTATGGTATAATCAGGCTCACCTCAAACACAGAGCACAGAGAAATTAGGTCTGCTTATGAGAAGTGCTCCTTACACAACTCTAAACAGGACAGAAATACTGCCCACCTGTGTTAAAGGGATGGGAGGCAATGGTGTATGAGGCTGAAAAAGTTGTCTTGTTTTGCTGAAAAACCAAACCATTTTACTAAGTTCCATCACTAAAGTGCCAAAGGGAATTATATAGCTCATCATGTTGAATGAGGAAAAGGCCCAGACTGCAGAGACTGGTGGGATCCCAAGCTTGGACATCCTTAAGCTTCAGAAATGTCTACATACAGGTGCTTTGATCAGAACTTGTCCTCAGTTTTGCCTTGCCTCGAAACTCAAAGTGCAACTTCCTTGGACCTTTCAGTGCAGACTGGGCCTACAGCAAGAGCCTCAGCTAAAACATTCCCTTTAGAGAGCTAAAGCTTATAATCTGATGGGGAAGAGCAAAAGCAGAGTTCTTCCATGGAGCCAGAAACCCCATAAGGTAACTCACTTGATGCATTGGTTCGGGTGGGTAAAGGTGCCCTCCTGCACAGAAGAAAACACAATGCTGAGGATCTGCGTGGCTCTGTGCACCTGGCTCGTGGCGTGTGCCCCTGGGTCGATGCTGTCGACTGCCCTCCCAGAGCTGGTGGGAGGGCAAGAGGTTTGGCCAGCCTGGGCTTGATGGAGACCTGATACCAAGGCATGCCATGGTGTGCTCACCACCAGCAACGTACTTGGAAGACAGCATCTTTAGCATGCCTCTTTGGCCCTGAATCCTCACTGTCCCCTTGGGTAGAAGCATCCTTCACCCTGTCCTTCCTCTACTTACATATGCTTTTACTTGATCCAGTCTCCACACATAGACAGAACACATGGAGAACCATACAGGGATGCCCAGCACGTTTCATTCTGTTACCAAAACCTGAACTCTTCTACAAGGGAGCTCAGAAAGCTTTGAGAGACAGCATGACAAAATTCAGTATTCCCCAGGCTGCCTTGCCTTCCAGCTGTCTGAACGCTGCACCCTTCACCTCCATATAATGCACTTCTGGAACAGCTTGAGTACAAGAAAAAAATGGGCAGACCCTCACCACAAGCCCTTTCAGAATAAGATTTCCTATCATGAGAAGAGAGAAATGACCCACAAATGAGGAGCAAAACCCTTTGACTGTGAGAGTATTCTTGAACAGGTTAGACTAGACATCAGATCGGTGTAACTCCTGCTGTGTGAACTGATAGCATGGGAAATATTTTCCTCTAATACTCCCCAATTCAAGCCTTCAAGCAACAGAAAGCATAGTTGCCATAGTTGCAACCAAAGTTGCAAGAGAAAGTAACTGCCTCTAAAGACTGAAAGCAACAAAATGTGCTGCTGCAGAAAATACATGGACCCAGTCAGAGATCAATATGATTAGACAAAAGCTATTTATTACAAAGCCTTAAATCCTTTTATACTATTTCTTGCATGCACTTACAGTGATTTGGCATATGATGATTGGATACATGTCTTGAAGACCCTTAGTGACTAACTTATAATTGGTTGAGCACAGGTGTGAGAACTTGACCTCGAAAGCTTGCCAACAGTCCACAGTTCTCATAACTCAGTGAATTCCAGCTGCTCTTACCTTGCTTGCTTAAGCTTCCTCTGGCCTCTCATGGCCATGCTGTATCTATCAGGATTATTCAGAGTTTATGTACCAATTATCCATTCTCCTGTGAGAACACTGTGCTTTTCTTTTTTCCTTTTTTTTTTTTTTTTTTTTTTGTGGTGTGGGGGGAGAGTATCATTTCCAATCCCAATTGCAAGTGTCCGTGTTATATCCCTTACCTTGATAGAGGCACAGGAACCAGACTTCTTAAAAGAGTTCCATTTCTCTGTGTATTGTAGTAGTTTTCATAAACAACAGGAGCTTTTCCAATTGTTTACCACACACAGGTGAAAGCCCAGTGCTCACTGAGGAAACAAGATTCAATGGTAGGGGAATCACAGAATCGGTCTGGTTTGGGTTGAAAGAGGCATTGAAGCTCATCCAGTTCCAACCCCTTGCCATGCGCAAGGACACCTTCCACTACAGCATGATGTTCCAAGCCCCATCCAACTTGGCTTTGGACATTGTCAGTGATGGAGCAGCCACAGCTTCTCTGATCAACCTGTGCCAGCGCCTCACTACCCTCAAAAAACATGGGAATCCCAGAGGAAACCTCATGTGTCAGAGATCTGGCTGAAACCTGCCCGCACACTCATGCTGGTGTCTGGTGGCTCAGACAGCACAGGGACACAAACTGGGTTTTCTTTTCCCAACATAAAGATGAAGATTTCCCTTTTACATACTTCAACATTCTGGACGCAGTCCTGGGAGAGCTGGTTGCAGCCAGAGCGCACTGTGGAAATAGTTGATCCACTCGCACTCCTGCGTCTCAAGCAACTGAAACGACACAGACAAAACAGCCCTATCATCTTTAAGGAGGGAGCAAATATCTTCTGATCTCTTCTCATCCCACTACAAAGTTCACTGCCCACAGCAAGGAGCAGGTGATGTTGGTCTGCAGGAACTGCGGTAACCATGAGTCATAGAATCATAGAACCAACTAGGTCGGAAAAGATTTCATCCAGAGAAGAACTCATCCCTTTACACAACCAGGTATTTTGATGAACGTTAAACCCAGGAAGGTCTGCAGGACCGATGTGAAAGAGGTCACTCAGCACACCACTGTCCCTGGGGAGACGAATCCAGCTTCCTAAAGGCACTGCATCTTCCCTAGGTACCCCATGGTCCTGCAGTCCCAGCTGACTTCTCTCCTACAACTATGGAGTAATAAGAAAGCATTGGGGATCTATGAAAGCAAAATGTCTTGACTCATTTGTCTTCTCTCTCTTTCCTGCCCATCTCTTTTCCAAGCAGCTATAAACCCAAGTCTGTTGAAATGTGCTGTCTGGTATAGCTCCATTTCATGAGCCTTTACCCATTTCCCTGAAAGACAGCCTTTCATCCCACGAGTACATACACACTTGTTGTGAGAAACAGTCTAGATAAAAACTTAAGCTCAGGCTAGACACAGCAGTGAAGCAGCTATGTATTCACATTTTTGCAAAAACAGGTGTACAAATGATTAGTCACAAAGAGCAAAATTAGAACTATGATTTATCTTTTCTATCCTGGCCACAAGTACCCTTTTGTGTGTCACTGTTTGTTGGGTTCTCTGAAATTTACAGACTATCCAGTGTGTATAATCTACTTGCTACCACCGTTTACATCTCCCCTTACTCAATTTTATAAGCCGCTTCCTCTTACTTGCTTATCTCCTTTTATGTTTTGATTTCATAACTCTCTTGCAGATATGTGGTACCCCAACTTAGACTTTAACCAGCTTACACCTGCTTAGCCTTAGTGATTGTGCAAGGATAGTATTCTTTTTAACCACAGAGTGCATCTTTTGTCCAGAGATGACATGGTCTTTAACAACAGTGTGTGTCTTTCTAAGTTATGTTATCTCAAACCCTTTGCTTTGTTCCCTTAGTAACTTAGTCCCAGCCTTCTCACAAAGTTTCAGAAATAGGAATGTATGCTTATTATCTCTTCATCTTAATACATACAGAGTTCTTAGGTGATTTCCATACACCAGTGTCTGTCTTCAGATGGGAGTTCCACTGGTCTTTTGATCTTAGTTTAGAGTGTCCAACATTTTTTCAGGAGTCCTCACAGCAGTTTTAGTGGTCAACAGTACTTGAAATGGGCCCTCTAAATCTGGTTGTTATTTTGAGTCTGATATAGCTGAATTTTGTGAGACTTTACAAATTTTCCCTGAAAGACAGCCTTTCATCCCATGTGTACATATGCACTTGTTCTGACTTGCTGTTTGCAAGATTGCAGCAGACATGGGATAAGACTGCAACCTCTGCACTTCCTGTCCATAAATCACAGAATCATAGAATAGTTAGGGTTGGAAAGGACCTTAAAATCATCTAGTTCCAACACCCCTGTCATGGGCAGGGACACCTCGCACTAAACCATGCCACCCAAGACTGCATCGAACCTGGCTTTTAACAATGCCAGGGATGGAGCATTCTCTGCTTCCTTGGGCAACCCATTCCAGGGCCTCACCACCTTCACAGTAAAGAACTTCTTCCTTATATCTAAATTAAAATCCCCGTTTTAATTTTAAAGCAACTAATCCTAACACTACACTCTTCAGTGAAGAGTGCCTCCCCAACATCTTTGTAGGCCCCTTTCAGGTACTGGAAGCTGCTAGGAGGTCTCCACACAGCCTCCTCTTCTCCAGGATGACCAGCCACAGCTTTCTCTGCCTGTCCTCCTGTAGAGTTGCTCAAACAGCTCCATGTCCTTTTTATGTTGAGGACAAAAGAACTGTACGCAATACTCCAAGTGAGGTCTCACAAGATCAGAGTAGAGGAGCAAGCAGGTTAATGGGTAATAAGGTCACTACTTTGATTCTGTTACTTTGAAAAGGTAGTGGAAGGAAAAATAAAAGCAAAAAAAATAGTGGAAACCTTAAAGTGGTGAGACCTTAAATTCAGAAGGCAAGCCAAACACACACACAGGGATAGCTGCAACATGTTCTGCTGCTTCACTGCCAGGGCAACAAAGAGAAAGCAGATCTGTGCCATCCTGGACCCCTGCAGTGAGCAGTGGACATCCAGAGGACCACAATGCCACATAAAGGCATTTGGGGATTTTTGCATTATAAGCTTTGACTTGCTCTTCTGCCATTCTTCCCGGATCTTCTCCACTGTGGTAACTCTCTGCTGGTAACTCCTGCCTGTGAGAGAAATCACACTCTTATCTGATTAAAACTGATTAAAAAGACCATTTGCTAGAAGGCACTACACAAAACCTGAATTGGCAGGGATGTCAGGGTGAAAGCAGCAGGAAAGTGTGAGCTCAGCTATGGATGTGCACTGCAAGGAAATACAGAGCTGTGCAGAATGGTGGAGGGTCATGCCACAGAGAAATGGTGGGAACAGCATTGGTAGGGCTACGCAGGCTTCTCCACCTCTGGTATGTTGGGCATGAGTTTCTGAGGAGCCAGCCCTGACACAAGAGCTGGAGCTCACTCAAGAGCCATGCCATGGCTTCACAGCCCCTGCCCCAGGAAACTCCCCTCACCCTCCAAAGCCTGCATTTCCACACTCACAAGACTCCTCCGGAGATGATTTCGTCTGAGCCAGCTTGAGGAACAGCTGCCAAAAATGGGAGTGAGAAGAAAGCTACAGGAGAGTCGATATGCACCACCAATGGAACTGAAGCCCAACTAGAGAACGATGCTGGCCTTTCCATCTCATCCCCAAACCCAGAGCTGGGAGAAGAGTTATGGGGCAGGAGAGCTCCAAGAACATACACCCTTCCTCCTCCTGTCCCATGGCCCCCAGATTCCTATTGCCCCAGAAGGAGTCAGGACAAAGGAGGAGTTTGCTTTGGTAGATGGGGATTGGGTTAGGGATCAGCTATGTAATCTGGACATCTATAAATCGATGGGTCCGGATGGAATGCACCCACGGGTGCTGAGGGAGCTGGCGGAGGTCATTGCTAGGCCACTCTCCATCATCTTTGGTAAGTTGTGGGAAACAGGAGAGGTGCCTGAGGATTGGAGGATGGCTAATGTCACACTAGTCTATAAGAAGGGCAAGAAGGAGGACCCGGGTAATTACAGACCGGTCAGCCTTACCTCCGTCCCTGGAAAGGTGATGGAACAACTTATTCTTGACTCCATTTCTAGGCATATCAAGGATGAGGGGGTTATTAAGAACAGCCAACATAGTTTTATGAGGGGGAAGTCATGTTTGACCAACCTTATTGCCTTCTATGAGGAAGTGACTAGGTGGAGGGATGATGTTAGAGCAGTAGATGTGGATTTTCTTGATTTCCGTAAGGCATTTGATACTGTCTCCCACAGCATTCTCATAGATAAGCTAAGGAAGTGTGGGCTTGACAATCAGGTAGTGAGGTGGATCAAGAACTGGTTGGAAGGAAGAAGGCAGAGAGTTGTGGTCAATGGTGCAGAATCTAGCTGGAGGTCTGTGACTAGTGGAGTCCCTCAGGGGTTGGTGCTGGGACCACTGCTGTTTAATATTTTCATCAACGACCTGGATGAGGGAACCGAGTGTACTCTCAGCAAGTTTGCTGATGACACTAAACTGGGAGGAATGGCTGACACACCAGAAGGCTGTGTTGCCATTCAGCGAGACCTGGACAGGCTGGAGAGTTGGGCGGGGAGAAATTTGATGAAATTCAACAAGGGCAAGTGTAGAGTCTTGCATCTGGGGAAGAACAACCCCATGTACCAGTACAGGCTGGGGACTGACCTGCTGGAAAGTAGTGAAGGGGAAAGGGACCTGGGGGTCCTGGTGGATAGGAGGATGAACATGAGCCAGCAATGTGCCCTTGTGGCCAAGAAGGCAAATGGCATCCTGGGGTGCATTAGAAAGGGTGTGGTTAGTAGGTCAAGAGAGGTTCTCCTCCCCCTCTATTCTGCCTTGGTTAGGCCACATCTGGAATATTGCATCCAGTTCTGGGCCCCTCAGTTCAAGAAGGACAGGGAACTGCTTGAAAGAGTCCAGCGCAGAGCCACAAAGATGATTAAGGGAGTGGAACACCTCCCTTATGAGGAGAGGCTGAAGGAGCTGGGTCTCTTCAGCTTGGAGGAGACTGAGGGGTGACCTCATCAGTGTTTACAAATATGTAACGGGTGGGTGTCAGGATGATGGAGCTAGGCTTTTTTCAGTGATATCCAGTGATAGGACAAGGGGCAATGGGTGTAAACTGGAGCATAGAAGGTTCCACGTTAACATCAGGAAGAACTTCTTTACTGTGAGAGTGACAGAGCACTGGAACAGGTTGCCCAGGGGCGTTGTGAAGTCTCCCACACTGGAGATATTCAAGGCCCACCTGGACAAGCTCCTGCGTGATGTACTCTAGGTTACCCTGCTCTTGCAGAGGGGTTGGACCAGATGATCTCTTGAGGTCCCTTCCAACCCTTGGGATTCTGTGATTCTGTGATTCTATAACCTCTCCTGCTGCTTCTGTGTAACCACGTTTGTGTTGTTGGGCACAGCTTATTCCGCCTCATCCTTATAGGTACAGCACCATTCATAAAGGCGCTTGGCCTAGGAGAGCCAACAAACAGGGCAGGAGAGTGTTAGCGAGCAGTGAGTTGCTATTACAGCTCATGCAGGTAGCTCTGGAGGAAAACACTGCCTCCAAGTGAAGAGGTGGACACAGGCTGCCAGCAGAGCAGGGGACAGCACACAAAGCCCCCAGTGCCCTACTGTTTGAGCAAAATTGACCTCACAACACAAACCGCTCTTCATTTGGCATGAAAAGCTCATAGCAGTTGAGTCCTTGACACCTAAATCACTCTTACCCTACCATGCAAGGCTGCTACTAGCCATGTCCCTGGTGTACTCTTCACTTTTCCAGCACACAGTATGCAGACTTAAATGTGATGGTCTTCCCGTGCTGCTGCTCTTTGTGTAATGGCTACATGAGTTGCAGCAGAGGAAGACCCTCATATTTAAGACTGCACCAGCACTGCGTATGTGTTAGCAGTGTTAAACCATGTGTCAAGAAGGAGAAGCATGTTTGCTTTACAACCATGGTCTTCTCGTAGTGCAGATTCCTGGTTTTGTGAATTGCCTCCATTATCAGCTCTATCTGTGAAGATAACAGAGCCAGAGTCAACACATCACTGACCACTGAAACTCCATGATGGACTATACGGCTTAGGAAAGGAAGAGGCACAGGCCAAATTCAGATGGCCTTAAGGACTTATGTCCACCTAAAGCATCTAAACAAAACCCACCTTTTATACTTCTAGCTAAGGCTCCACTCCTGTATGCAAAGGAACTCTACAATCCCAGCAATATATAGTACTGTATCATCTCCATAGAATCTAAGAAAATTGGGAACCCCACTCATTCTGCTACGTCCAAACATCCAGCAGTTTTCCCTCATTTTCCAGAAAGAGGAATCTCAAGCCAGAAGAGGTTAAAAGGCTTGTCAATTTTAGCAAACCCTATGAACATCAAGCAAGGCTATATATATGAGATATATGTATATCTGCTTTAAGAACATTCCTGGTTGAGGCTGGTGTCTCTGGTGCTGAGCCCCTGCAACAGATGGCCCCAAAAGGCATCCAAAGGAGAAGATGTGGCAGTGAGAAGAAGGAAGTCAGAGGTTCAGCAGCAGACTTTCAACATATAGGAAGGAGCTCAGGACTTCCCAGCAGCAGCAGGCATTCAGAGCATGCAGGGTGCTGGGGCATGGTGGGAGAAACGAGCCAGAAGCCAGGATCCATCCGCAAGGATGGTGATGGATCAACACCCTGACCTTCTTCCGGTGTAGTTTTTGCTTTTCCCTGAATTCCTCCATTTTCTTTGCTTCTTCCCAAAGTGTTTGCATCAGATGGATGTGACTTTGTCCCACATTGTCTATCAAAGCAAAGCAAAGCAAAGAAATTTTTATATACTTATATATAAATATATATACTTACATATATACACATATATGAAAAGACTCTGTTGCTGAAATCAACCATTGTAGCTGACATCAAAGTGACCCCATAGCACACGTTCCTTTGCAGAAACGTATAAAAGCAGCAGAACTTCTGAAGCGGCATCCAAGCAGCATTAGCTATGTGAGGGTCAGTCCTCCTGGGGCCCGCCTTTCAATGTAGGATAACTGGTATCAAGAAGTTAGTCAAGCAAGCACAGTCACATCTGCCCCTCACCCCAATGAATTCAGCCAGGTTTCTATACACAGCAACCTGAAGCAAAGAGCTGCCCCAGCTTAGAACACAGTCAAGCTGGGCCACAGAAAAACTGATGCTAAAAACCCCTCAGGCTCATCCTGCTGAAAGTGAGTGGCCATACCACAGAACAGCACCCCAGCAAGTTCATCGAGTGCCATATGCAAAGTGTAGTTCACACTTCAAGACCCAGAGCTGTTTCAAACTCACAGCTATGAATAGCCAGCTGCTTCAACAGCAGAGCCATGCTGGGGAGGTTCCTGAAGGGTCAGGGCAGCAGACATATGTGGCTGTGGCTGAGAGTGGACTCAGCACAGGAGAGCAGAGTGCCAGCCCTCAGGGAAGGGATGCTGCCTGCCATGTGTACATGGAAATGAGGTGGCCAAAGCATCATCTTGTAGATGCTCTGGTTAGAATTGTTGAATCGTTTAGGCTGGAAAAGACCTTTAAGATCATCGGGTCCAATCATTTAGCCTGGACAGCCAGGACTTCATTTCCATTGCTCTCCGAGGTGGAGTGTACAACATGTAAGAGGTTAGGCAATTAAGAGAAACATTTCCAATTTGACCCAGCTCTGAGGCAAGGTATTATAGTTGAGATCATTCCAGAATCCACTGAAACCCATGCAGGGACACCTTCCACTAGACCAGGGTGCTCTAAGGCATGTCTAGCCTGGCCTTCACACTGCCAGTGATGGGACATCTCTTTTCAGACAGGCACACCCTGTCCCCGATCTAACTGCTTCCAGCAGCAGACAAACACAAACAGAGCCTGGAGCTGACACTCTGTCCGCCACTTTAAACCCGCTCAGGAATGAATAGGCCCAAACGCGAGACAAAGTCCTGACTAACGCCTCATGCTGTGTAACAACCCCACCGATCCCCTCCCTCCCACTCTAAGCTCGCCGGACGCACCACAACGGGGAGGTGGTGCAACCAGCCTGGACGAAGACAGGAGGTACCTCACCTGGAACCGATTCCTGCCTTCCCTCTGGACCTTGGGCCTCCTCTTGGCGAGGGCCTCGCAGGCCACTCTCAGTCTCCACCGTACCCACACCACCAAGCCGCAGCAACAGAGGCTGCGGTCGGAAGATGGAGTAGACTGACACCGCCCCCTTCAGCTCCCTTTCAGTCAGCAGCGTGGAGGTTACGTGAAACACAGAAAGAAGCAATGCGGAAAAGCAGCTGTGGGTGAGGCAGTTCACCTCCCAGGAGCATAGGGCATTACGGTAGGCTCATATATAGGCTCCTGTGGGAAGGCCAGCCTCCTCAGTAAGTGCAGCGGTGGAGTCGGACTGCTCCATAGTATCCTGTGGGGAGGCCAGGCCTCTCTATAGGAGTTTGGGTTGAGGATTGGCCCTCCTACAAGGGCCTGTGGGGGAGCAGAAACCTTTATAAAGTGCTGTGTGGAGGCCAGGCTCCTCTATAGGAGCCTGGGAGGGAGATAAGTTCCCCTACTGAGGACCCGATGGGAG
Source organism: Neopsephotus bourkii (assembly GCF_033783945.1). Classification (NCBI taxonomy): domain Eukaryota; kingdom Metazoa; phylum Chordata; class Aves; order Psittaciformes; family Psittacidae; genus Neopsephotus; species Neopsephotus bourkii. Next base: position 180,566 of record NW_026901368.1, on the reverse strand, counting down.
GCTAGGATCACCTCTAGGAACCAGGGAAGAATCAAAGATCCTCTATACGGGAGTGGCCAGGCTCCCCCTATAAGGACTGGCAGGGAGGCAAGGCTTATGTATAGGTCTGTATGAAAAGGCCTGGTTCCCCTACACAGACCTGTGGAGGGGCCAGGCTCTCTTACAAGACCCCAGGCGGATGTGGGAGATTCATCCATAAGATCCTGGGTGGAGGCCAGATATCTCTATAAGGTTCTCTGGGGAGTTCAGTCAGCTGCTGCTAGAGGGAATATCAGGTAAGAAACCAAGCCCCTACTAATGAGGCTGGGGAGTGTGAGATCTCTTCTTTCTATTTGTGCCATAGAAGGAGCTGGAAGTGCCACTGGAGCAGGGCAGCCTGTCCTGCCATGCCTGAGGCATCTCCAGTCACAGCAGAACTCCAGGCTCAGCCAGGGGGACCAGGCATCACTGACCCTTTTGATCCCTACTCAGGTGCTTAGCTGCCCTAGGGAGCCATCGCTGGAGCCAAGGCCATGCCCCACTGGAGCAGAAGTGATTTTAACCAGCCCCACATGGATGAGTCCCTGCAGAGCTGAGTCCCTCCTTGCAGAAGACACTGTAGTCAAGGACCTAATGATATTGAACAGGTGATGTCCACCCAATTAGGCTTTGTACTTTCAGATTGAGAAGACTTTTTGTTATTCAACATTATTTGTAATTTATTATACCTGTGGGAAAGGTAAATTGTGCGTGGGTAAATGTAGAGGTGATCCTGACCAGAAACTCATTGCACATTATGGAGTTGGTGGTACCCTGAGCAGGCACAGGGCGGGTCTGCACTGCCCAAGCCCTGTTGCTGCAGGATGAGCCTGGCCATCTCATGGTAACGGGGTTCATGGGCAGCTCCTGCCTGATTCTGACACACCAGCTGCCTGGCCCTGCCTGTGTCTGGAGATGCAGCAAGTTCTTATGTGAACTTCCTTTATGACTAATGCTGTTTTCTTGTGATGCTTAATGTATTTGTTCATAGGACCAAAAAGGAAGAGCTCTAACTCTGCCTGAAGCCAGGATGCCCAGCATCTTAAGAGACATAAGATTTACATGCTACCAGTATCCCTCTTCTTATTCTGTCTTATTAAAGCAGCTGTGACTCATATGTCCCTAGGGGAGAAAGCAGGAGATATGCAGCTGGTTATCAGCGTCTCTTCTTAGGCCATTTAGTCCTAGGGGTGCTAGACGGAGGACAGGACCCGCTAGAGAGGCCTGTGAGGAAACTCAGCCTGACTGTAGGGCCCCTGTGGAGGCTGAAGTCTTGGTGTGTTCTGTTTCAGAACTGTCGTTGTATTGAGCAAGTAGGAAGTAAAGGCTGAGCAAGGATATGCTCTTGTAGGCTCCCTCCCAGGAGAAGGAACCTGAACATCCTAGGGTGTTCTGAAGGTGTACCAGCCCTAGCCTAGACAAAAAAGTCGGTATGACATCTTTCAGAAGAAAGATAGATACCATGCAAGTCTCAAAACTTAATCATAAAAGATGTGTGTGAGAACTAAGACTACAGCAGGGTCCTTCAGGAGAATATTTCTACACTTGGTCTTCCAGAAATAAAAACGGACAACCGATTCCTTGGCATGTGCACTTTGCATGGTCCATTGTAATGCATGAGGAGAGATGTTTAAGCTCACTGCCATCTTCTCCGCAGAAGGAAATACAGGAGAAGCTCCGGGGATTGTTTGGCTTAGACATGCACTGAAGTCATGCAGATTCAACTTGAAGTACGCCATACATCAGCAACTCCCGTTGCTCCAAAGTTAGTCCCCTGGCATCAGGTTTAAACAGCTGAACTGTATGCTTGTCCCCTTCTCCTCCATCCCTGTGTCATAAGGCACTGAGAAGCTTCTTAAGCAGTGCTGCACATGAGGATATGAGAGAGACCAGCAGCCCTGCAGCAAATGAGCTTCTGAATCAATGCCATGATCATGTGTATGGTAACAAAAAAAAGCAAGAACTTTTGAGGAGATACAGTCACAAAATGTGTTTCAGGGCTCGAGCCGAATGCTAATAACTAAGAGTATTTCCAGTGGTACATAGTCACAAGAAGTCCAAGGGACTTCTTTACCAGAAGTCTAAGGCCCAGTTAGAATTAAACTTGGCTAGGGATATTAAGGATAACAGGAAGGGATTCTGTAGGTACGTAGCAAATAAAAGACAGACTAGGGACAACGTAGACCCCCTCTGGAAGCTATTGGGAGAACTGGCTAACCTGGATTTGGAGAAGCCTGAGGTTCTTAATGACTTCTTTGCCTCAGTCTTCACTGGCAAAGGCTCTGACCACATGTCCTGGGTTTAGCAGTGGCAGTCATTTTTCTCTTTCTTGGTAGCTGGTGCAGGGCTGTGTTTTGACTTTCAGCTGGGAACAGAGCTGAAAAACAATGATGTTTTGGTTTGGCCAAGGACTTTGTGGGCCTCATGCTCTGCCAGGGAGGAGGGGAGCCAGGAGGAAGCAGAGACAGGACACCTGACCCAAACTGACCAAAGAGGTATTCCATACCACAGCACGTCATGCCCAGGAGGGAACTGGGAGTTAGCCGGTAGGGCGAGGTGGACTGCAGGGTTTGGAGGAGGTATTGGTCGGTGCTTGATCGGACTGGGGGGGCAAGTTATCGGTCGGCTGGTGATGGGGTGTTGTATTCTCTTCCCTTGTTATTTCATTTATCATTACGATTATTGGTGTTAGCATTAGTGATTTGTGTTATACCTTAGTTACTAAAACTGTTCTTATCTCAACCCGTGGGAGTTGCATTCTTTCTGATTCTCCTCTCCGGCTCTCCAGGAGTAAGGGGAGGGCAAGAAAGGGGGGGAGTGGGTAACAAGCTGTCTGGCATTGGTTAAACCACGACACCACACCACCCAAGTCTTATCAGGCAGACGCAGGGACTGTGAGAATGATGACCCTAGGCCCACTGTAGCTGAGGATCTGGTTCGAGACCATCTTAAAAACCTGAACATGCACAGGTCAATGGGACCTGATGAAATCCATCCGCGGTTGCTGAGGGAGATGGCGAATGAAGTTGCTAAGCAACTCTCCAACATATATGAAAAATCATGTCGGTCAGGTGAAGTTCCCAACAACTGGATAAAGGAAAATATAACCCCCATTTTCAAGAAGGGGAAAATGGATGACCCGGGGAATTACTGACCAGTCAGTCTCAACTCTGTGCCTGGCAAACTCTTGGAACACATTCTCCTGGAAGGTATGTTAAGGCACATGAAAAACAAGCAGCTGCTTGGTGACAGCCAGCATGGCTTCACTAAGGGGAAATCCTGCCTGACCAATTTGGTGGTCTTCTATGGTGGGGCTACAGAACTGATGGACAGTGGTAGAGCAGTTGATATCATCTGCCTGGACTTGTACAAAGCATTCGACACTGTCCCACATGACATCATTGTCTCTAAACTGGAGAGACATCAGTTTGATAGGTGGAACACTTGGTCAATGGCTCAATGTCTGGCTGGAGACCAGTAACGAGTGGTGTCCCTCACGGATCAGTGTCGCGACTGGTCTTGTTCAACATCTTTGTCGATGACATGGACACTGGGATTGAGTGTGCCCTCAGCAAGTTTGCTGATGACACCAAGCTGTGTGGTTCAGTTGATATGCTGGAGGAAAGGAATGCCATCCAGAGGGAACTCGACGTGCTTGTAAGGTAGGCTGATGTCATTCCTATGAAGTTTAACCATGCCACATGCAAGATCATACACCTGGGTGGGAGGAATGCCAGGCACAGCTACAGGTTGGGCAAAGAAGATATTCAGAGCCGCCCTGCACAGAAGGACTTGAAACCAACCATATCCTGGGCTGCATCAAAAGGAGCATGACCAGCAGGTCCACGGAGTTGATTCTGCCCCTCTACTCTGCTCTTGTGACACCTCACTTTGAGTATTGTGTACAGTTCTGGTATCCTCAACATAAAAAGGACATGGGACTGTTGGAACAAGTCCAGAGGAGGGCCACAAGGATGATCACAGGCTAGAGAACCTCCAGTATAAAGACAGGCTGAGAAAGTGGGGGCTGTTCAGCCTGGAGAAGTGAAGGCTGTGTGGAGACCTCATAGTAGCCTTCCAGTATCTGAAAGGGGGGTATAGGGGTATTGGGGATGGACTATTCATTTGGGACTGTAGACACAGGACAAGGGGTAATGGGTTAAAACCTAAACAGGGGAAGTTTAGATTGGATATAAGGAGGAAATTCTTTCCTGTTAGGGTGGTGAGGCACTGGAACGGGTTGCCCAGGGAGGTTGTGAATGCTCCATCCCTGCCAGTGTTCAAGGCCAGGATGGATGAAGCCTTGGGTGGCATGTTTTAGTATGAGGTGCCCCTGCCCCTGATGGGGGGATTGGAACTAGATGATCTTAAGGTCCTTTCCAACCCTCACTATTCTATGATTCTATGATTCTAAGTTAATCAAAGGAGGGTCTGCAGAGGCTGCCAGGCACGAGCTATACCATGAACCTAAAAATCTGCAAGCCCCTCATTGGAGCGGTGGTTGAAGAGCTAACCAACTTCTCCAGATCCTCAGCAACACTGCAGGGTGCAGGTTTGTGGCAGCACAGCCTCTCACTGGGTAGCTGCGCTGTGGACTGCTGCACCAGGCAAGATGCAAATCAGCTTCCAGTATCAGCACTTAAACCTAAAGCACATCTACAGCTAAGCCAGACATGTAGTGTATTGTTGGTGCACCTCTAAGTGAGCTCCCTGAATGATGTGGCCAAAATGAAACCTAAATTACAAACTTAATCATCGTTAATTAAGGACTTTAGAAAGATCGAAAAGTTTAACCTGAGATGTGATTGGGATATACATGACCTAAACAATCCAGCATTCCCAAAGCATTGTGCAGCACTCCCCTCAGCATGTATGACTTCTTGGTTATCTCCAGCCTCTTTCAGATGGCTGTGCTTCAGAAGAACTTCAAATCAAAATCTTCTTCTGACACAGATGGCCCCTTGCGTCTGGGTCCGTCACTTAGATTCCTTTTCTTCCCCCGAGTGTGAACATGGCATATCTGTCCAAGCAGTTTGCTGATCACAGGCACAGATTTGTAATGGGTACTTTCTGAGTGTGCAGATAATTATCTCAGACTTCAAATGCCTTGCTAAAATGGAGAAGCACTTCAGCTTTCTGTGGCTGCTGTGAGAAATGGTTTGTAGCTAAAAACTTAAGCTCAGGGTAGACACAGCAGTGAAGCAGCTCTTTATTAATGGTTTTGCAAAAACGGATCTCATAGCAAGTAGGTATACACAGCAAAAGCAGAACTATGATTTCTTCCTATCCCGTCCACAAGTTCCCTCCCTTGTTTCCCTATTGTTGGGTACTCAAGGGTTTACAGCCTATTCAGTGCTTTTAATCTGTGCACTTTCACGCCTCTATTTATACCTCCCCTTACTTGACGTTGTATGCCCCTTCCTTTTATTTGTTAACCACATTATTATTATCAACATAATCCTTTTCTGGTTCAATTTTGTAACTCTGTGGCAGAGATGTGGTACCCCAACTTGCTGTTTAACTAGCCTGCACTGGCTTAGTTTGTTCATGGGGAGTGTTCTTTTTAACCATGGAATATATCTTTCATCTAGAGATTACATTGGCTTTAACCACAGAGTGTGTCTTTTTGAGTTACTAGATCTCAAACCCTTCGTTTCGTTCCCTTAGTAACTTAGCCCCAGCCTCAGTGCTGAAAACTGTTAATATTGCAAAGCCTTAATATTGATCTTAAAGCTCTAATATTGGGAAGTCTTAAGATTGCAAAGCCCCATCCCAGTTCCCCTTTTATTTATACTGGTTTTGGTTTTTGCAGTTTCTATACAGAATTGTCCCATATGTTGCTTCCATTCTAGATAACATAGTTTCACATTCTTGGTCTAAAGATAAGTCGTCCCAATTATCTTCACACTCTTTTTTTTTAATCTTTTTATCTAAATCATTTTGTCAGAGTAGGGTGGTGGTCCCATAAGCATTTGTTTTGACAGTGTTGTTTCAAGAAGAAGTTGTACAAGTCTTCCTATATACAGAATTATGTAGCACCTTATAGCTATTCATACACCTGCTACTACAATTACATAAGTAAAAACTGATACCACCATTCCTTTCCATTTTCCAAACCAGGATTCTAACCTTCCTCTTAACGAAATACCTGTTCTCAAATTTTCAGCCAGTTCTTCTGCCAACGTAGTGAGGCCTTGAAAAGCCCTGCTTATGGCTCCATCTGGTGTTGTGTTATTTGGAATAAATGTGCAACACCTATTTCCTAGCATTATCCATACTCCTCCTTTTTCAGATAATATATCTAAAACTATACTATTTTCTTACGTCTTCCTGCTGGTAGCATCTAATTGTTTTGCAATTCCTTTTATTGCATTCCTGGCAAGATTTAGAAACTTCTGTTGATCAGAATAAATACAACTTATCCAATCTATATTTATATTGATTGTAACCTACCAAAACACACACATTAAACAAAAAAAAAAAAAAAAAAAGATTCAAACCCTATTGCTACTTTGTTCCTAGCTTTGTGGTTGTCAGCAACTCCTCAAGGAACTCTGAATCAATAGAGGTTCTGTCCTCAAAGGCTGTTCCTAAAATACTTCTCTTTACTGTGTGCCTTGAGAAGTTTGTTTCCCTCTCAAATGCCAGGTTAAATGGAATTGCCAATTGAACAGTTGCACAGGAGCCCCTCTAGTTTGGAGGAAGTGCAGACCTTAGGATTTTTTTTCCCACAGCACCACCCTAAATCTGCTCTGATGATTTTTATAGCTGAGTTGTTTCCTGCATTGTCCTCAGTCACACCTGCATGTGTTTTTAATTCTCCTAGAATTCTCCTGGTAGCATTCACAGCCTGTCATGAGAGACAAGCTTTATGGTTATCAGATGCTGCGGAGAAACATCAGGAGGCACCCTCATGTCCTTGTCCTGCAGAGCAGGGAATATGAGTGAAGAAGGACTTAAAGGTTTTGTTTCACCAGGGAGCCTTCTCCTGCTACAGTGCATTTATGTACATCGTTCCTTGTAAGGCTCAAGTCCATTCTAATGGGAAAGGGGCTATCTGTGCTGAAGCACAGTCGTTCCGAAGCACATGCATAACAATTGCTTCTATTTGAACTTTTCACTGTATATTTGATACATTCTACCCAGGCATTTGCATTACTGTATCCTGTTTCTATTTCAAACACCTACTTCAAATCTTTAATTGCAATTACATTCACTATCTTAAGATTCCTTGGTGGAGTACATGTCCACACCGATGGAAGAATGGTAGTGTCCACAGGCTGGCCACATTCATTTCTCTTTGGCTCCCAAAACACCATTTTAAATCTAGCAATTGAATCCCCTCCTGTCACATCTGCCCTCAGGCCATGAACTTGTCTTACTTCCCCACCAGCACTTGCAATAACAAGTGCTACAGGACCACCCTCTAAATTCCCACAGTCAGGTTCCACGTGACCTTTAAACACCATAATTTTACTTCTTAGAGATTTTCCCTAAGCACTGGGTGAGATCCACTCATTAAAGGCAGTTGTAAACCAAACGTATTCCACCCAGGACAAGGTGATTCCAAGTATGGTTGGAGATAATACTCTAAGTATCATCTAGAGATAACACAGTCTTTAACCACAAAGCATGTGTTTCTGATTTACAATATCTTAAAACCTTTCCTTCATTGCCTTAGGAACTTAATGCCAGACCTAGTATTGAAAACTCTTATTATTGCAAAGCCTTACTATTTATCCTCAAGCTCTAAGATTGGAAAAGTCTTACTATTGTAAAGCCCCATCCCCAATTATGCAAAACCAACACTGTTTCTCTCACAGCTGGGAGTAACTGGAAACACCACTACACTGGCCAGACCAACAGTGTCTTCTGCCTGGAGAACCTACAAACAGGATCAACAGCATCTAGGGATGTAGCCGTCAACTGTGGCATAAGCAGGCTCACCTGAAACAGAGAGCACAAAATAATCAGGTCTGCTTATGAGAAGTGCTCATTACAAGACTCTACACAGGACAGAAACACTGGCCACCTGTGTTAAAGGGATGGAAGGCAATGGTGGATGAGGCTGAAAGAGACGTCTTGATTCTATGATTTGCCGAACAACCAAGGCATTTTACCAAGTTCCATCACTAAAGTGCCAAAGGGAATAATATAGCTCATGGTGTTAAATGAGGGAAAGGCCCAAAATGCAGAGACTAGTGGGATCCCAAACCTGGACATCCTTAAGCTCCACAAATGCCTACATACAGGGCTTTGGTCAGAACTTCTCCTTAGTGAAACCTTGTATCCAAAGTCAGAGTCCAGCTTCCCAGGATCTTTCAGGGGGGACCAGACTTCACCTAAACCATTCCCTTTAGGCAGCTAAAGCTCGTGATCTGATGGGGAAGAGCAAAAGCAGGTTTCTTCCGTGGAGCCAGAAACCCCATAAAGCAAGTAATTCTGGTGCAGTGGTCAGGGTGAGTAGAGGTGCCCTCCCGCACATTAGAAAAGAAAGAGCTGAGGATCTGTGTGGCTCTAGGATTCCCAATGCCCTGGCTCAGTGCTCCTCAACTTCCCTCCAAGAGCTGGTGGGAAGGCAAGAGGTTAGGACAGCCGGGGCTTTACGGAGACCTGATTCCAAGGCACGTCATGGTGGGCTGACATGAAACTAGAGGGCATTGTGGAAATAGTTGACCCACTCGCACTCCTAGGTCTCAAAGAACTGAAACAACACAGACAAAACAGCCTTAACATCTGTAAGAAGAGAGTAAATCTCCTGTATTCTGATCTCTTCTCATCCCACTACAAAGATCTGTGTCCACAGCAAGGAGCAGGTGATGTTGTTCTTCTGCAGGAAACATGGTAACCATGAGTCATAGAATCATAGAACCAATTAGGTTGGAAAACACCTCATCCAGAGAAGAACTCATCCCTTTACAAACCCAGGTATTTCAAAGATGAGCATTAAGTTCAAGAAGGTCTGCAGTACGAATGTGGAAGAGGTCACTCAGCACACCACTACCTCTGGGGAGACGAAGCCAGCTTCCTAAAGGCACTGCATGTTCCGTAGGTACCCCATGGTCCTGCAGTCCCAGTTGGCTTCTCTCCCACAGCTATGAAACAATAAAAAAGCATTGGGGATCTATGAAAGCAAAGTGTCTTGACTCGTTTGTCTTCTCTCACTTTCCTGCCCATCCTATTTCCAAGCAGCTTTAAGCCCGGGTTTTTTGAAATGTGCTGCCGATTATAGCTCATAAAGGAGCTGCCTGGTATAGCTGAATTTCATGAGCCTTTACACACTTCCGTGAAAGACAGCCTTTCATCCCACGTGTACGTACATACTTCTTATGACTTGCTGTTTGCAAGCTTGCAGCAGACATGGTATAAAACCTCAACCTCTGCACTTCCTGTCCATAAATCACAGAATCATAGAATAGTTAGGGTTGGAAAGGACCTTAAAATCATCCACTTCCAACCCCCCTGTCATGGGCAGGGACACCTCACACAAAACCATGCCACTCAAGACTGCATCAAACCTGGCTTTTAACAATGCCAGGGATGGAGCATTCTCTGCTTCCTTGGGCAGCCCATTCCAGGGCCTCACCACCTTCACTGTAAAGATCTTCTTCCTTATATCTAGACTAAACTCCCCATTTTAATTATGAAGCAATTAATCCTTATCCTAACACTACACTCTTTAGTGAAGAGTGCCTCCCCAACAACTTTGGAGGCCCCTTTCAGGTACTGGAAGCTGCTAGGAGGTCTCCACACAGCCACCTCTTCTCCAGGATGAACCGCCGCAGCTTTCTCTGCCTGTCCTCCTCTAGAGTTGCCCGAACAGCTCCATATCCTTTTTATGCTGAAGACAAAAGAACTGTACGCAATACTAAAAGTGAGGTCTCACAAGCTCAGAGTAGAGGATCCAGATCACCTTCTTCAACCCTTGGTTACACATCACAGACAGCTGCAAGACACAGATCAGCAGCAGAGCAGCATCACGGTCCTCTCGCCACCGAATCTGGACTTCCCTAGCACTTGCTGGAAGTCCTGACTAGACCATTTTACTATGAGACAGTCTGCTTTAGACTGATACATCCATTCAGAGGGGTTCCCATGCTACCACGTGAGATATATGGTGAAGGGCTGCTGGCACACTGAGTTCACATGGCGATGGCTTCACCCAGCTTGCACCCCCAGTGCACCAGTACCTTCTGCTGCAAATTCATTTAAAGTCCTTCAGAGTTTCAGAGTCTGCTAGGTGGTGTCCTGGCTGTAGGACACACTGTCCTTAAGCCACTGAGTACCCAGAAATGACTACAGCTGTTCAGGATAATGGCCACACCAATCGCGCAAGCAGGTTAATGGGTAATAAGGTCACTACTTGGATAATAAAAAGAAAAGAAATAGTGAAAACCTTGAAGTGGTGGGACCTTAAATTCAGAAGGCATGCCTCAGGCACACACAGGGTTAGCTGCAACATGTCCTGCTGCTTCACTGCCACAGCAACACAGAGAAGGCAAGTCTATGCCATCCTGGACCCATGCAGCAAGAATTGGACATCTAGGGGACCTCAATGCCACGTGAAGGCATCTGGGGGCTTTTACATCATAAGCTTTGACGTGCTCTTTCTGTAATTCTTCCCGTAGTAACTCTCTGCTGGTAACTCCTGCCTGTGAGAGAAATCACACTCTTATCTGATTAAAACTGATTAAAAAGACCCTTTGCTAGAAGGCACTACACAAAACCTGAACTGGCAGGGATGTCAGGGAGAAAGCAGCAGTAATGTGTGAGCTCAGCTATGGATGTGCACTTCAAGGAAATACAGAGCTGTGCAGCATGGTGTAGGGTCACGCCACAGAGAAATGATGGGAACAGCCTTGGTAGGGCTATGCAGGCTTCTCCACCTCTGGTATGTTGGGCATGAATTTCTGAGGAGCCAGCCCTGACCCAAGAGCTGGAGCTCACTCAAGAGCCATGCTGTGGCTTCACAGCCCCTGCCCCAGGAAACACTCCCTCACCCTCCAAAGCCTGCATTTCCGAACAAGAGTCCTCCGGAGATGATTTCATCTCAGGCAGTTTGAGGAACAGCTGCCAAAAATGGGAGAGAGGAGAAAGCAAGAGGAGAGAGCAAGTGCCTTGCCAAAGGCACTGAAGCCCAACCACAGGACATAGACAGGCCTTCCATCTCATCCCCAAACCCAGAGCTGGGAGAAGAGTTATTGGGCAGGAGAGCTTCAAGAACATACACTCTTCCTCCTCCTGTCCCATGGCCACCCACATCTCTATACCTTCTCCTGCTGCTTCTGTGTAACCATGTTTGTGTTGTGGTGCACACCTTGTTCTGCCTCATCCTCATCCCCACAGAGCTGCTCATAAATGCGCTAGGCCTAGGAGAGCCAACAAACAGGGCAGGAGCCTGTTAGCAAGCAATGAGTTGCTATGACAACTCATGCAGCTAGCTCTGGAGGAAAACACAGCCTCCAAGTGAAGAGGTGGCCAAAGGCTGCCAGCAGAGCAGGGGACAGTACACAACGCCTCCAGTGCCCTGCTGCTTGAGCAAAACTGACCTCACAACACAAGTTGTGCTTCATTTGGCATGAAAAGCTCATAGCAGTTGAGTCCTTGACATCTAAATCACTCTTATCCAACTGTGTAAGGCTGCTGCCAGCCATGTCCCTGGCGTACTCTTCAGTTTTTCAGAGAACACTATGCAGACAGGAATGTGACGGTCTTCCTCTGCTGCAGCTCTTGATGTAGTGCCTGCATGAGTTGCAGCAGAGGAAGACCCTCGTATTTAAGACTGTGCCAGCAATGTGCACGCATGTTAGCCGTGTTAAACCCTATAGCAAGAAAGAGCAGCATGTTTGCTTTAGCACCATGGTCTTCTCGTACTGCAGGTTACTTGTTTTTGTGAATCACCTCCATTATCAGCTCTATCTGTGAAGACAACAGATTCAACACATCACTGACCATCGGAGCTCCACGATGGACTATGTGGCTTAGGAAGGGAAGAGGCACAGGCCAAACTCAGATGGCCTTAAGGATTTATGTCCACCTAAACCATCTAAACAAAACCCACCTTTTACACTTCTAGATAAGCCTCCACCTGTCTATGCAATGGAACTCTACTAATGAAATCCACCAATATATAGTACTGTATCATCTCCATAGAATCTAGGAAAATTGGGAAGCCCACTCCCCCCTGCTATCTCCAAACTTCCAACAGTTTTTCCTCATCTTCCAGACAAAGGAATTTCAAACCAGACAAGGTTAAAAGGCTTGCCATTTTTAGCAAACACTGTGGACATCACTCAACACTATATATATGAGATATATGTATATATGCTTTAAGAACATTCCTGGTTGAGGCTGGTGTCTCTGGAGGTGATCCCTGCGATAGCCAGCCCCAAAAGACACCCAAAGGAGAAAATGTGGCAGTGAGAAGAACAAGTCAGTGGATCAGCAGCAGACTTTCAACATACAGGAAGAAGCTCAGGGTTTCCCAGCAGGGGCAGGCATCCTTCCAGCAGCGGCCCCTTCCTGTAGGGTACTTGGGCATGGTGGGATATACAAGCCACAAGCCAGGATCCATCACCAAGAATGGTGATGTTTCAACACCTGGAACTTCTTCCGATGTAGTTTTTGCTTATCCCTGAATTCCTCCATTTTCTTTGCTTCTCCCCAAAGGTTTTCTGCCAGCTGGATCTGACCTTGTCCCACACTGTCTACCTCTGCAAAGAAAAGAAAGTTTCATATATTTATACATATATATATATAAATATACATATATACATATATATTCATATATATATACACATATATATATATTCTGAACATGCACAAGTCCATGGGTCCTGATGAAATCCATCCGTGGGTCCTGAAGGAGATGGCAAATGAAGTTGCTAAGCCGCTGGCCATCATATTTGAAAAATCATGGCAGTCAGGTGAAGTTCCCGACGACTGGAAAAAGGGGAATATATCCCCCATTTTCAAGAAGGGGAAAATGGATGACCCGGGGAATTACAGACCAGTCAGTCTCGCCTCTGTGCCTGGCAAAATCTTGGGGCAGATTCTCCTGGAAGGCATGCTGAGGCACATGAAAAACAGCAAGGTGCTTGGTGACAGCCAGCATGGCTTCACTAAGGGGAAATCCTGCCTGACCAATTTGGTGGCTTTCTATGACGGGGCTATGGAACTGATGGACAGCGGTAGAGCAGTTGATGTCATCTACCTGGACTTGTGTAAAGCGTTCGACACTGTCCCACACGACATTCTTGTCTCTAAATTAGAGAGACATCAGTTTGATGAATGGACCACTCAGTGGATAAAGAACTGGCTGGATAGCTGCACACAAAGAGTTGTGGTCAATGGCTCAATGTCCGACTGGAGACCAGTTACGAGTGGTGTCCCTCAGGGATCAGTGTTGGGACCGGTCTTGTTTAACATCTTCATTGCTGACATGGACAGTGGGATTGAGTGCGCCCTCAGCAAGTTTGCCGATGACACCAAGCTGTGTGGTTCGGTTGATATGCTGGAGGGAAGAAATGCCATCCAGAGGGTCCTTGACACGCTTGTGAGGTGGGCTGATGCCAACCTCATGAAGTTTAGCCATGCCAAGTGCAAGGTCCTACACCTGGGTCTGAGCAATCCCAGGCACAGCTACAGGCTGGGCAGAGAAGAGATTCAGAGCAGCCCAAGGAGAAGGACTTGGGGATGCTGGTCGATGAGAAAATGAACATGAGCCAGCACTGTGCACTTGCAGCCCAGAAAGCCAACCGTATCCTGGGCTGCATCAAAAGAAGCGTGACCAGCAGGTCGAAGGAGGTGATCCTGCCCCTTGATTATGCTCTCGTGAGACCTCACTTGTAGTATTGTGTACAGTTCTGGTGTCCTCAACATAAAAAGGACATGGATCTGTTGAAACAAGTCCAGAGGAGGGCCACGAGGATGATCAGGGGACTGGAGCACCTCCCATATGAAGACAGGCTGAGAAAGTTGGGGCTGTTCAGCCTGGAGAAGAGAAGGCTGCGTGGAGAACTCATAGCAGCCTTCCAGTATCTGAAGGGGGCCTATAGGGATGCTGGGGATGGACTCTTCATTAGGGACTGTAGTGACAGGACAAGGGGTAACGGGTTCAAACTTAAACAGGGGAAGTTTAGATTGGCTATAAGGAGGAAATTCTTTCCTGTTAGGGTGGTGACGCACTGGAATAAGTTGTCCAGGGAGGTTGTGAATGCTCCATCCACGGCAGTGTTCAACGCCAGGTTGGAGGAGGCCTTGGGTAATATGGTTTAGAGCGAGGTGTCCCTGCCCATTGCAGGGGGGTTGGAGCTTGATGATCTTGAGGTCCTTTCCAACCCTAACTATTCTATGATTCTATTCTATTCTATGATACAGATATATACAGATAAATACACACAGACATTAAAAGACTCCGTTGCTTGAATTAACTGTTGTAGCTGATATTAGACTGAGCCCATAGCATGCCTCTATTTCCAGAAACATATAAAAGCAGCAGGAATTTTGAAGTAGCATCCAAGCAGCATTAGCTATGCCAGCATCAGTTCTGCTGGGGGCCACCTTTCAGTGTAAGAAAACTGGTATCGAGAAGTTCTGCAAGCAAGTACAGTCACATCTGCCCCTCACCCCGATGAATTCAGACAGGTTTCAACACACAGCAACCTGAAGCAAAGAGTTGCCCCAGCTTAGCACACAGTCAAGCTGGGGCACAGGAAAACTGACGCTAAATAACCCTCAGTGGCCATACTGCAGAACAGCAAACCAGCAAGCTCATCGAGGGAAATATGCCAATTGTAGTTCACAGTTCAAGACCCAGAGGTGTTTCAAACCCACAGCTATCAATAGCCAGCTGCTTCAACAGCAGAGCCATGCTGGAGAGGTTCACAAAGGATCAGGGCAGCAGACAAACATGGCTGTGGCAGAGTGGACTCAACACAGGAGATCAGAATGCCAGCCCTCAGGGTGGGGATGCTGCCTGCCATGTGTACATGGAAATGAAGGGACAATGTAAGGTGGCCAAAGCATCATCTTGCAGATGCTCTGATTAGAAGTGTGGAATCATTTAGGCTGGAAAAGTCCTTTAAGAGTATTGAGTCCAACCATTTACCCTATGCTGCCAAACCTACCTCTAAACCATGTCCCGAAGTGCCACATCTGCACAACTTCTGAACACCTCCAGGTTTGGTGACTCCACCACTGCCCTGGGCAGCCTGTTCCAGTGCTTGACAACTCTCTCGGGGAAGAAATTGTTCCTAATACCCAGTCTAAACCTCACCTGGTGCAGCTTGAGTTCTTTTCCTCTTGTCCTATCACTTGGTACTGGGAAAGGACACTTTCAGAGGACTGAGGCAGATCTCTTCCCGGCTGATCCTGATACTGTCTGTCATGTGGCACAAGCTTTGCCAGTGCTAACACACCCTCCTGCGCTTATCGATCTGTGGGAAGATATCTGCCGGCAGGCTGCAACAGCAAATGACCCACGCAAAGATCACCCTTTTGATCCCAGCCCAATCAACGCTGACAGAGAACCCAACCTCTACCCCCTGACCCGCATGATATGTGGAAAAACGTTAAAAAAGAAGCAGAAAATCAAGGTGCTGTTGATGCAGAGGGTTGACAGGGGTGTTGTACAAGGGGGTTGTACAAGGGGGTTGTACAACAGGGTTAGAGGAACAAAGGTACTGTTTTTACCTATCATGCCTACTAAGCAGAGCAAAGACACTAACTATTGCTAAGGAAAAGCAGGCACCTGGTTCTATTGACAAGGAAAAGCAGACTGATTCTACTGGTAAGTGGCTATTGATAAGGAAAAGCAGATGCCTGAATCTACTGATAAGGGGGAGAAGTACATGGTTTATGGCTGGGACAGTAACCAAACCCTAAGGCCATACATGAGGACTAAAAGGTGAAAAGTTCAAGAAGAGGAAGACTCATTTACTTCATCTTGAGACTCCTGCCCATGACCAGAGGGGGCACTGCGCAGGCGCAAAGGACCTTCTAACTCATTGTAATACGAAGTGGGGATAGGATATGAATATGTATAAGTGTATTGTGCAACCTTATGAATATATATAACTTTAGAGAATAAATGTAGAGGGAAACAACACTGAGGGACGCATGACTTTGAGGAATTATCCCCGTGCGTCTCAGCGCTGAATAAAAAGCATACCTACTTTACAGCTTTAACGAGTTGTGGAGTCAATCCGCGCATCACTGTGAACCTGCCCCAAAACATGAAAGCTCCACATCCAGTCCGTCACGAGGCGAACTGCAGGCTGAACGGCGGGGAGGAAAACGGTGCTCCTGCGGGAGCCAAGCGGAGGCTGCGGCGGGGGCTCCCTTCCAGCCGAGGGGCTGCGCCTGATGGCGGCGGGACAAGGAGCTGCGGAGCACGAGCGCGTCGCCTCCACCTCCCTGTTGTCGCGACCTCACTCACTCGCGCGGTGACAGCAACAGCAGGCTCCTGTGGGCTCCCCCCATTGCCTGCCTGCGGGCAGAGGGCTGTGGTGCTCGCCCACCCCTCGCCTTTGTGTGCTCCGGCAGGCACCCGTACGCGCTGCGCCTGCCGAGATGCGTGCTGCAGAGCGGCGGGGGGGTCCACTCCTCCCAGTGGGAGGCAGGAAGAAACCCAGCCTCTGACCCGGAGGTTTTTCACACACAGCAATGGGCTGTTAACGATTCAGTCAAACATGCTAGGCTTCAAAATAGAGCTGATTTTTTTGCTATTAGCTCAAGGACATGGTTGTAAAGACTTTGATGAGATGTGTTGCATGAACCTACCTGATCGTTCTGAGTCTGTCCATGATGCAATTCAAAACCTAAAGCACAGAGTTCGCAAGTTGCGAGTGGATAGTAGCTGGAATTGGCTAGAAAGTTTGATGTCAGGATGGGGCGTCAGTGCATGGTTGAAAGACATTATTAAAATACACAAGCAGTAGCTTGTGTAAAAATCGTTATATATATATTATATATATATATTTTAATCACAGTTCCTTGTTTGATTGCTTGTATAAATCGTTTGATTGCTAAGTCTATTAACAATGTTTTGTTCATTTATATAGAAGGGGGAGATGTGGGAGATGCTGCACAAGAAGCTGTGTCAGTAGACCTGGACAAGAGCCTGGACATCTGGACTCTTATCAGCCACAAACCTTGGAAGAAGTGAACGGGACAAGTCGGGAAGAACTGGAGAAAGAGCATTGGGTGGAACCGAAGAAAGAGCATCAAGATAATTTCTAAAGACTGTAAATTTGGAAACAGGAGGGTGCTTAAGACAAGATAAAGAATGTGTAGTCAAGGGGAAGTTGAAGTGAGAGTGTAATGAGTAGAGATAGCAGAGAACTGTGTTTAGAAATAATTACTCAAGCAAAGGCTTGTGGACAGTAACGTGATTGGCTGATCAGTAAGATTGTTTTGTGATGGAAAAGTACTAAAGGAACTAATCCCTACTAATGGCTAGGCAGAATACTGTAAAAACCTGCAAGCTCACTCAATAAGGGATTTCGTTTGTATCCAGAAACAGAGTCCATGCCTCAGTTACCACAAGATTGGGCCTGGCAAGGGGTGCTATCCCATATAAAGGAGGGCCCACGTACAGTGGGGACCTTAGGCATGTTTATCCCTAATAACACTATAATAATAAATAAGCAAGGATTGCGTTCTCAAAGGTCAACACATGTTTTTTAACTGAGCTGCGATGAAAAAGTAAATTTTTGGAAGCCAGGTGAAATAATAGCTACTTCATTTTTAGCTCCCAGAGTAGCTAGCGGTCAAGCTTTAGCAACGTTGAATAAATGAGGATGTTGGCTTGCTAAACAAACCAATGCTACAGCATCCGCTCTCCCTGCATTGCTTGCTGATGTTGACTCTATTAGACATGTGACTGCAAAATAGAGCAGCAGTCAATTTTCTTCTCTTAGCGCATAGACATGGGTGTGAAATTTTGGAAGGAATGTGTTGCATGAATTTGTCAGACCATTCAGGATCCATACATGAAAGTACCCATAAATTAAAAGACAGTGTAATGAAGCTAAGGGAGTATGATAAAGATTGGTTATCATCACTTTTCTCTGATTGGGGTATAACTGGGTGGCTATTAACTTTCGTTAAGGGAGGATTGATCTTTTTGCTTGCTCTCTTTGCCATCATATGTGTTGTACCTTGCTTGTTACAATGTATGCACCGAATGTTATCCAAGCTTTTGAGAGAGGTGTGTATGTGCAGTTCAAAAACAAGAAGGGGGAACTGTGGGGGTTGGAATGTACCGAAACTGTCAGAGACCATGGGAAGGAGCAACTACAGCAGGCAATTAAGAGTGACCCGTGCCTGACAGGTACTTGGAAGATGTTGGAACTGGCAAGCAACACGGACGTTGGAACTGGTAAGGATATCAGTAAGAAAATCAGGTAGATCTTTCACCTGATGTAACTGCAAGGCAAACACAGATGTGCTTGGCTAACTGCTTCGAAGCATATAAATGTGAGGTATATAGGAATGATTCCTGTAAGAAACTTAGGAGTCCTTGTTATCATTACACTTTGGGAGGAATCAAAAATCATGTGTCATCATGGCTTGACTTCGCGAACGAAGATTTGGGAAGGGCATTTACCCACGCTTACTACAAGCGCGCTGATGACTAAGAAGGCCAATGTGGGATAGGCAAATCCGGCTACAAAAAGCACAGCAGAAGGTCTCCTTGGGTGGAACAGGTGGGACACGATTCTTCCTGCGTTGTCTTTTCTCCTCGAGACTAGTTCTTTGTGAACTCTCAAAGGAGTCAGCGGCATTATGTATGGTGTGCCTCCAAGTCTCCCGATTGGAGGCCAAGGTGGACCACTGATGGTAGTCAGTATGGCCAAGGCTAAGGTATTGTTTCAGGGAGTCCTTGTATCTCTTCTTTGGGGCACCTCTCTTGCGGCTACCAGTGGCAAGTTCACCGTAAAACACGATCTTGGGGAGGCGGTGATCCTTCATCCTAGAGACGTGCCCTGCCCAGCGCAGTTGCAGTTTCAGCAATGTGGCCTCGATGCTGGTGACCCCTGCCTGTTCGAGGACAGTGACATTAGACACATAGTCAGTCCAATGGATGTTTAGAATTGTACGAAGGCAGCGCTGATGAAAGCGTTCCAGGAGTCGCAGGTGATGACGATAGATGACCCATGATTCAGACCCATATAAAAGAGTAGACAATACAATGGCTCTGTAGACACTGATCTTTGTACTTTTCTTCAGGTGTTTATTACACCAGACTCTTTTATGGAGTTTTCCAAAGGCACTATATGCCTTTGCTATTCTGTTGTCTATCTCTCTGTCGATCGTGGCATCCGAGGAAATGATGCTTCCCAGATAGCTGAACTGCTGAACTGTCTTAAGCTCTGACTCGCCGATGGTAATATGGGGATGGCGATAATCTTCTTGGGGTGCAGGCTGGTAGAGGACTACTGTCTTATTCAAGCTGACTTCCAGCCCAAAAACCTCAGCCGCCTCCGCAAAGCAAGATGTTAAACGCTGCAGAGCTGCTTCTGTGTGGGCAACAAGGGCGGCATCATCAGCAAAGAGCAGTTCACGGACAAGATGGTTTAGGGTCTTAGTGTGGGCCTTCAGTCGCCTTAGATTGAATAGGCTACCATCGGTACGATATCGAATATAAATGCCGTCTTGTTCGTCGAGGTCTGCTGTAGCCCTTTGGAGCATCATGCTGAAGAAGATTGTGAATAAGGTCGGTGCGAGAACGCAACCTTGTTTCACACCATTGGTTATTGGGAAAGGCTCAGAGAGTGCATCACCATACCTGACTTGGCCTTGCTGATCCTCATGTAACAGAATAATCATTTTCAGGAACTTGGGGGGGACAACCTAATCGTTCTAAGATCAGCCACAAGCCTTTCCTGCTCACAGTGTCAAAAGCTTTGGTGAGGTCAACGAAAGTTACGTATAACCCCTTATTCTGTTCTCTACACTTTTCTTGCAATTGTCTGAGAACAAATACCATGTCTGTGGTACTTCTATTAGCCCTGAAACTACACTGACTTTCAGGTAGAAGTTCTTCTGCGATGGCAGGTACTAGTCTGTTCAATAGTATTCTTGCAAGAATTTTACCAGCAATGGAGAGCAGAGTTATACCACGGTAGTTTGAGCAGTCTGACTTGACACCTTTTTTCTTATACAGAGTGACGATGATTGTGTCACGAAAGTCTGACGGTATTTTGCCTTGTTCCCAACAGCACACAACTAGCTCATGAAATTTAGCGTGGAGTGCTTGGCCTCCATGCTTCCATATTTCAGGTGGGACTCCGTCAACCCCAGCTGCCTTGCCAGTTTTCACCTGCTGTATGGCCTTAAGAGTCTCTCCCATGGTAGGGGCTAAATCCAATTCGTTTTTCACCGGATGTTGCAGAATGTGCTGGATTCCTTCGCCTTGAACTACACGATTAGCACTAAAGAGGGTTTGAAAATGTTCAGACCAGCGATTCAGGATGGAGATTTTATCTGTAAGAAGCGTTTGGCCATCTGCACCAAGTAAGGGGCTTTGAACCTGGAATGTGGGTCCATACACTGCCTTCAGAGCCTCATAGAATCCTCTGTGGTCACCCAAATCTGCACATAGTTGAGTATTTTCTGCTAGGTTGTGCCAGCACTTGTTCTGGATGTCTCTAAGTTTCTGTTGGAGTTTGCTACATGCAAGACGAAAGGCTGCTTTTCTTACATGGCAGAGTGGC
The DNA here is from genome assembly GCF_033783945.1 of Neopsephotus bourkii. Taxonomy (NCBI): domain Eukaryota; kingdom Metazoa; phylum Chordata; class Aves; order Psittaciformes; family Psittacidae; genus Neopsephotus; species Neopsephotus bourkii. The sequence goes on along the minus strand of NW_026901368.1, from coordinate 159,828 downwards.
TGAGCGAGGTGTGCTTGATGAGCAGATCTCTTTTTTGTCAGCAATTCCTGGACCTCCTGGTTGCTATCGTCAAACCAGTCTTTGTTTTTCTTTGAGGAGAACCCAATGGATTCTACGGAGGACTGAAGGATGCTGTTTTTGATATGTTGCCAAAGCGCTTCAGGAGAAGAATCTATAAGTTGGTCTTCAAGCCTAGTTTGAAGGTTAGCCTGAAAGCTGTCCCTCACTGCAGCTATTTGAAGATTATCAACATTGAGCCTCTTCCTTGGAATGCCGCCCCTCTTAGGTTTGGGCTTGAAGTGGAAATTAAGTTTGCAACGCACAAGGCGGTGGTCTGTTTGGCATTCTGCACTAGGCATCACTCTGGTCTGGCAGACATCATGAATATTTCTCTGGCGCACTAAAACATAATCAATAAGGTGCCAATGTTTAGATCGTGGATGCATCCAGGTTGTCTTCCAGCTGTCTTTCTGCTGGAAGATAGTGTTGGTGATGGTAAGCTGTTGCTCTGCACAGAACTCTAGTAAGAGACGACCGTTATCATTGCAGTTGCCAACACCGTGCTTGCCTAGTACTCCTTTCCAGGCTTCAAAGTTCTTTCCTACTCGGGCGTTGAAGTCACCAAGGATTATGATCTTATCTTCTATAGGAACTTTCTGAGTGAGGTGACGCAGGTCGGAGTAGAATTTTTCTTTTTCTGCAGGGTCAGCTTGCAGAGTTGGAGCATATATGCTGAAAAGAACAACGTGTTGCTTACTGTGCAGTGGAAGACGTAAGGAGATAATACGGTCGGAATGACCTATCGGCAAATTTTCAAGTTTGGAGGCTATGGAGTTCTTAATCATGAAGCCGACTCCAGAAAGATGACTTTCAGTTTTGGGTTTGCCTGACCAGTAGAGTGTATAGCCAGCACCATGTTCTTTGAGGCTACCTTCCTCATGAAGGCGAACTTCACTGAGTGCAGCGATATCGATGTTAAGACGTGACAATTCATGGGCAATTAGCGCAGAACAGCGCTCAGGACGCCCACTGTTCACTGTATCAAGCATGGTTCTGATGTTCCAACATGCGAGTGTCAATCTGGACACACCTTTGGAGGCAGGTGTATGCCTTTGTCTCTTTGTTTTTAATTGACCGCAATAGAAGATGCCCGTTGGCCGCGTCTAGCCAACCAGGTGGAGGGGGAGATGAGCTTTGGTTAGGCCACCTTTTCTAGGCCTCTCTCCATATGGAGCAAGCAGTGCTGTCCTTGAAAAAGGCTGCTTGGTCATTCAGGATGCTGCCGAACAAGACTGTCATCTCCTGGGTCAGACTTGAGCGACCAATGTCCTGAACCGCCTGCATGCAGGGTTGGGTCTGCGACTTCCAGTGCACCTTATCACCTGCCGTTTCGTCCCTCGCCTGTCGCTGCAGGGCTTTGCAAGTGTGGGTAAACCCTTCGGGCCTGCGCAGTGGATTTATTTTAGGTGAGGCACAGCGTGCGCAGAACTGGCCTCACCCTTTACACCTGAGGTTTATCTGCCAGGGCCTAGCGAGCTTGGACGGTGACAGCAAAGTCCTCAGGTCGTAGGTTTAATTAGAGTATCCTTCTCTTAGATGGATGGCCTTACAGGGCTACACGAGCTCCATCTGCCCGGGTTTGAAGTTGGAGTTGTCCTTCTCCTAGGATGGTTGCCTGAAGGCTAGTGAGCCCATCCTGCCCATGGACACACTTTGTCTGACCCTTCATTTGAGAGCTGACTGGCATGGGAGACCCTACCGGAAGCATAAGCCACCACCAGCATAACTCCCAACTTCACAAGGGCACGCAAGCTCTTTCCCCACGACAAGGGGGTGTCCGTGAAAGAGTAGAATGTATATGAATTGTGTATTATGAATGTATATGAATATGTGTAGAATGTATATGAATTATCAGATTAAGATAGAAGTTCCTGTCAATACAATGATGAAAGAAAAGAAGAAACAAAGGAATAATCCTTCCTAATCAAAGTCTTTGTTACTTTAAGGGGTACTTTGTTTAACTACTTGAATGTCTCAAATGCTTTGCTTATTACAGAGGGTGCTTTGTTTAACTGCTTGAATGCCTTAAGGGGGTTAGGTAATCAATGGATACATTCTGTTACGGGATGAGGTGAAACTTGTGTATTGAATAAGTAACTATATAAGAAATGGAATTGAGGGGGCTAAGATGGTGGTTAAGCTTGTGACAGAAATCCCCTGTTAATGTATTGCCAAGGAATTCAATAACTTTTTAAGAAGTTTCATCACCCAAAGATAAGACCCCAGCAACAGGACGAGAACAACAAAAAGGAACCACGTTGGTATTTGGGTGAAGGAGACGACAGGATTGGCTGAAACCCAAGACCAAGGAGTATAAGAGACTGTACCCCAGAACTCTCGGTGTGCGTCTTGGGTGCAGTGGACACTCCCCGGCGCACCCAGCGCTGCTTGCTTACTGCCTCTCAATTGCAACAAAAAATTAATTAAATCAGATCACGGCCAAGATCGAATTTTTATAACATAAATATCGTCCAATATTTGCAATAAATGATCCAGCTTACACTCTAACTCTGGATCCGTGCCTCCATACTCACATAAGAGGATAGGCAATTAAGAGAAACAATTCCAATTTGATCTGACTGTGAGTCAAAACATTTCTTGCTTGCCGGACCCACCACAGCCGACAGGCGGCAGAGCCATCACGGACGAGGCCCAGCGGAACCTCACCCTGAGCCAATCCCTGCCTTCCCCCCGGACCTTGGGCCTGCACTTGGCGCGAACCTTGTCGGGCCCCCTCACGGCCTCCGCCATGGCCATAATCTGCAGCACCACCAAGCCGCAGCCACGGCTACTGCGGGCGGAAGCGGGGGAAGATTGACACCGCCCCCACCCGCTCCCCTCCAGTCAGCAGCGCGGTGGCTACGTGAAGCACGGAAGGACTCAGCACAGAACGCAGAGCTGGGAGCCAGAGCATGGCCGCCAGGCCTGGGTGAGGCAGGTCTCCTGTCAGGAGGGGAGCGGGCCTGGTGTAGGCTCACACATAGGCTCAGATATGGGAAGGCCAGGTTCCCTAGTAAGGGTGTGGGGGGAGGTCGGACTACACCATAGGATCCTGTGGGGAGGCCGGGCCCCTCCGTAAGTGTTTGAGATGAGGATCGGCACTCCTATAAGGGCCTGTGGGAAAACAGAATCCTTTATAAAGTGCTGTGTGGAGGCAGAGCTCCTCTACAGGAGCCTGGGAGGGAGGTAAGTTCCCCTACTGAGGACCAGATGGGAAGCCAGGATCATCTGTAGGAACAGGGAAAGAATCCAAACTTCTCTATAAGGGGGTGCCCAGGGTCCTCCTAAAAGGACTGGCAGGGAGGCAAGGATCATCTATAGGAGCCTAGGAAGAGGCCAGCTTTTCCTATAGGGACCTGTGGAGGGCCCAGGCTCTCGTATAACGCCCCCAGGGCAAAGGGGGGTGGGGAGGGAGTTTCCTCCATAAGAGTCTGGGGCAAGGCCGGGTGTCCCTGTAAGGGTCTGTGGGGAGGTCAAGCTGCTGCTACAGGGAATGCGAGGTAAGAAACCAAGCCCCTACTACTGAGGCTGGGCAGTGTGAGTTCTCTTCTTTCTACTTGTGCCATAGCAGGACCCAGAAGTGCCAACAGAGCGGGGCAGCCTGTGTGCAGTGCCTGAGACATCTCCAGCCACAGCAGGGCTCCAGTCTCAGCCTGAGGGACCAGGCATCACTGACCCTTTTGATCCTTACTCAGGTGCTCAGCTGCCCCAGGGAGCCACCGATGGAGCCCAGGCCATGCCCCACTGGAGCAGAAGTGATTTCAGCCAGTCCCCAGATGGATGAGTCCCTGCAGAGCTCAGTCCCTCCTCTCAGAAGACATTGTAGTCAAAGACCTAATGATCTTGAACAGGTAATGTCCACTCTCTTAGGCCTTGTATTTTGGCCTTGAGTAGACCCTTTGTTATCAACATCATCTGTCATTTATAACACCTGTGGGAAAGGTAAATTTTGTGTGGGTCAAGGCAGAGATGATCCTGACCAGGAGCCCATTGCACATTACAGAGCTGGTGATCCCCTGAGCAGGCACAGGGCTGGTCTGCATTGCCCAAGCCCTGTGTGGCTGCAGGATGAGCTTTGCCAACTCATGGTAACGGGGTTCATGGGCAGCTCCTGCCTGATACTGACAAACCAGCTGCCTGACCCTGCCTGTATGGATGGAAATGCAGCAATAAGTTCTCATGTAAACTTCCTTCATGACTAATGCTGCTTTCTTGTGATGCTTTATGTATTAGCTCATAGCACCAAAACGGAAGAGCTCTAACTCCACCTGAGGGCACGATGCCCAGCATCTGAAGGGACATAAGATTTACATGCTACCTGTATCCCTCTTCTTATTTTGTCTTATTAAAGCAGCTGTGACCCATATGTCCCTGGGGGGGAGGCGGGATCTGTTCAGCTGGTTATCAGGGTCTCTTGATAGGCCCTTCACTTCTATGGGTGTCTGGGAGGAGGACAGATCCCTCTAGAGAGGCCTGTGAGGAAACTCAGCCTGACTCTAGGGGCCACTGTGGAGGCTGAAGTCTTGGTGTGTTCTGTCCCAGAGCTGTCGTGGTATTGAGCAAGTAGGAAGTAAAGTCTGAGGAAGGATATGCTCTTGTAGGCTTCCTCCCAGGAGAAGGAACCTGAACATCCTAGGGTGCTTTGAAGGTGTACCAGTCCTAGCGTAGACAAAAAAGTCAGTATGAGATCTTTCATAAGAAAGATAGCCACCACACAAGTCTCAAAACTTAATCATAAAAGATGTGTGTGAGAACTAAGACTACAGCAGGGTCCTTCAGGAGAAAATTTTTACACTTGGTCTTTCAGAAATGAAAATGGACAACCAATTCCTTGGTATGTGCACTTTCCACAGTCCATTGTAATGCATCAGGAGAGATGTTTAAATTCACTGCCGTCTTCTCCACAGAAGGAAATACAGGAGAAGCCTCACCACCTTAACAGGAAAGATTTTCCTCCTTGTATCCAATCTAAACTTCCCCTGTTTAAGTTTGAACCCATTACCCCTTGTCCTATCACTACAATCGCTAAGGAAGTGTCCCTCCCCAGCATCCCTATAGGCCCCCTTCAGATACTGGAAGGCTGTCATGAGGTCTGCATGCATCCTTCTCTTCTCCAGTATGAACAACTCCAACTTTCTCAGCCTATATTCATATGGGAGGTGTTCCAGTCCCCTGATCATCCTCGTGGCCCTCCTCTGGAATTGTTCCAACAGTTCCATGTCCTTTTTACGTTGAGGACACCAGAACTGTACACAATACTCCAAGTGAGGTCTCACGAGAGCAGAATAAAGGGGCAGGATCACCTCCTTCGACCTGCTGGTCACACTCCTTTTGATGCAGCCGAGGATACGGTTGGCTCTCTGGGCTGCAAGCGCACACTGCTGGCTCATGTTCATTTTCTTATCGACCAGCACCCCCAAGTCCTTCTCCGCAGGGTTGCTCTGAATCTCTTCTCTGCCCAGCCTGTAGCTGTGCCTGGGATTGCTCCGACCCAGGTGTAGGACCTTGCACTTGGCATGGTTAAACTCCATGAGGTTGGCATCAGCCCACCTCACAAGCGTGTCAAGGTCCCTCTGGATGGCATTCCTTCCCTCCAGCGTATCAACCGAACCACACAGCTTGGTGTCATCGGCAAACTTGCTGAGGGCGCACTCAATCCCACTGTCCATGTCAGCGACGAAGATGTTAAACAAGACCGGTCCCAACACCGATCCCTGAGGGACACCACTCGTTACTGGTCTCCAGCCGGACATTGAGCCATTGACCACAACTCTTTGTGTGCGGCCATCCAGCCAGTTCTTTATCCACCGAGTGGTCCATTCATCAAATTGATGTCTCTCCAATTTAGAGACAAGGATGTCGTGTGGGACAGTGTCGAACGCTTTACACAAGTCCAGGTAGATGACATCAACTGCTTTACTGCTGTCCATCAGTTCTGTAGCCCCATCATAGAAGGCCACCAAATTGGTCAGGCAGGATTTCCCCTTGGTGAAGCCATGCTGGCTGTCACCAAGCACCTTGTTGTTTTTCATGTGCCTTAGCATGCCTTCCAGGAGAATCTGCTCCAAGATTTTGCCAGGCACAGAGGTGAGACTGACTGGTCTGTAATTCCCCGGGTCATCCATTTTCCCCTTCTTGAAAATGGGGGTTATATTTTCCTTTTTCCAGTCGTCAGGAACTTCACCTGACTGCCATGATTTTTTAAATATGATGGCCAGTGGCTCAGCAACTTCATTTCCCAGCTCCTTCAGGACCCGCGGATGGATTTCGTCAGGACCCATGGACTTGTGCACGTTCAGATTTTTAAGATGGTCTCTAACCAATTCCTCCCCTACAGTGGGCCCAAGATCTCCATTCTCACAGTCCCTTCATCTGCCTTCCAAGACTTGGGTAGTGCAGTCAGAGCCTTTGCTAGAGAAGACCGAGGCAAAGAAGTAATTCAGAACCCCAGCCTTCTCTAAATCCTGTGTAGTTAGTTCACCCGAGAGCTTCCTGAGGGGGCCTACGTTCTCCCTAATCTGTTTTTTATTTGCTATGTACCTGTAGAATCCCTTCCTGTTATCCCTAATATCCCTAGCCAAGTTTAATTCTAACTGGGCTTTAGCTTTCCTAACCTAGTCTCTAGCTTCCCAGACAATAACCCTGTACTCTTCCCAGGCTGCCTGTCCTTGCTTCCACTTTCTATAAAGCTGCTTTTTCATCTGAATTTCCCTCAGCAGCTCCTTATCCATCCAAGGAGGTCTCCTGGCCCTCCTGCTGCACTTTCTTCTAGTTGGGATGCAACACTCCTGGGCTTGTAGCAGGTGATCCTTGAAGACAAACCAAGAGTCTTGAGTCCCCTGTCCTCTAGGGCTATATCCCATGGAACCTTACTAATCAGGTTCCTGAAGAGGCTGAAGGCTGCTTTTTTGAAGTCTAGGGCAGTGAGCTTGCTGCACGCTCTTCTCACTGTCCTAAGGATCTCAAATTCAACCATCTCGTGGTCGCTGAATCCAAGGCTGCCCTGCAGTGGCACATTTCCAACAAGCCCTTTCCTGTTGGTGAGCACAAGGTCAAGCATGGCACTTCTTGTCAGTTCCTCTATTACTTGCAGAAGGAAATTGTCTTCCACACAATTGAGGAACCTCCTGGATTGCTTGTGTCGGGCCGTACCGTCATTCCAACAGATGTCAGGGTGGTTGAAGTCACCCATGAGAATGAGGGCCTGTGAGCGTGAGGCTTTTCCTATCTGCCTATGGAGTGTTTCATCCGCAGATTCCTCTTGATCAGGTGGTCTATAACATATCCCCACAGTAATGTCTCCCATCGCTGTTTTCCTTTTAACCCTAACCCACAAGCTCTCTGCTATCTGCTCACCTGTCCCCAGTCAGAGTTCCATACACTCCAGCCTATCCCTAACATAAAGGGATAGTCCCCCTCCGCGCCTGCCAGGCCTGTCTTTTCTAAAGAGTGTGTAACCTTCCATTCCAACACTCCAGTCATAGGGTCCATCCCACCATGTTTCTGTGATTCCTATAATGTCATACCCCTCTAGATGAGCACACATCTCTAATTCCTCTTGTTTGTTCCCCATGCTACGGGCATTTGTATAGAGGCATCTGAGCCGAGCTCCAAATGAAGCCAGCTCATTGGCTGGAGCAGCCGGAATATCTCTGCATTGGTCCAAGCATTTATTATAGGTGCTGGCAACTGACTGGGTGTGTTGGGATGGAATGATGCCCCCCTCCCCCAACACATCTAGTTTAAAGCCTCCTTAACCAGTCTGGCAAGCCTCCTACCAAAACTGCCCTTCCCCTTCATTATCGGACCAGCTCCACCAGGCCCTGCTAGACCTGGCCTACAAACTTGGGTCCCATGTTCAAGACACCCAAACCCCTGACTGTGACACCACCCTTTTAACCATTTATTAACCTGGCTAAACCTCCTAGCTTTTTTTAGGCCCTCCCCTGTATCGTGGAGAATAGACGAAAACTGTCTGAGCTCCAGAGCCCTTAACCAGCTCTCCCAAGGCTCTGTAGTGCTTCTTTATGTTTCCCGGGCTAGTACTATCTATATCCCTAGCACCCACATGTATCACCAGAAGTGAGTAATAGTCCGTGGTGCTTACCAGAGCAGGCAGCCTCTCTGCCACATCCCTGATCCGTGCCCCTGGTAGGGAACACACCTCCCTTGAGACTGGGTCAGGCCGACAGACGAGTGCTTCTGTCCCTTTCAAAGTAGAATCTCCTACCACTACAACCCAGCGCTTTTTCCTGGCAGCACCAGTAGAAATCTTTACTAGTGCATCGCCAGGCTGTTTCTGGTGCAAGTGCATTTCCTCATGAGCCCCCTGCAGGACAGCAAAGCGGTTCTGCGTGGGGGGCAACAAGTTCAGGAGGAAGTCCAGTGCTTTTAATTACCCTTTTCCTCCTTTTTTTGTTGTTTTTTGTCACCAATTCCCAGCTTTGAGAGCTAACAACCTCCTTCTTTCCTCCATGAGCTACAGGGGAAGCTTGAGAACTCTGCACAGTTTGGGCAGGGAGCAAGCATTCCTGTTTTCTCTCAGCTACACTGACATCTTGTAGCCTATTAATAGCTTCCCGCAGCTCAGCCACCTGCTGCAGGAGCACCTCCACCAGGGAGCACCCAGTGCAGTCCTGCCCGTTGCGTACCTTTCCCTCACCAGACCAGTGCAGGCACTCTCTACACCCCGAAGTCTGCACTGCAGCCTCTCCTCTCATCGGCTCTGTCTGGGTGCTTACGGTGGCCACTGCCGGGGCAGCCAGAGCAGAGCTCCCAGACCGGGCCCTGGTCATACAGCAAGTGCTCACCATCCCGCTCGCCTGCCCATGTGAACTGCCGCGGAAACTGCCTTGACCTGCTCTGTTTGCCGGCTCTGTTCACCACGCTCCTGGTCGCTCGCGCTCCCTGGGGCAGATTTTTAACCAATCAGGGCTGGCGCCGTTCCTCCTGGCTCCGCCCCCTGTGAGTCAGCTGCTCACGTCAGCTGAGTTGCCAGCTCCTGGGCAGGTCCTGTCGAGGACTTGAGGCTCCCTCGGTAGCTCTTGTCGCTCTGAGTTGAGGCTCCTGGACGCTGATCTCCCCCGCACCGGTGTTCAAGGCATCCTCTCTCGAGCTACTCTCCTCAGCAATTGACCAACAACCGTTAGGGATGCCCGGTTTAAATCTGCCGCCACTCCTCCTCAAACTCCAGGAACAAACTCGCCAAGTTTTCAAGCTGACAAGCATGTATTCTTTATTGCGGTGCCAGGAGACACGGGGATAGCTCCACCTAGGTCATTTACTTCTTCCAACAATCTTCATCACTTCTGGCAGCCTTTGAAGCACGCACAGTAGACGCTCATACCAGTTTAATTGGTTCATTAGCACCAGAGACATAATAATCCTCCCATCCTCCTACTTATCAGTTAGTTTAACTGTAGCTCATCCTGGACACCTGCAGTTCCCAGATACCCCTTATCCCTGTGTCCTGTTTTTCTAGGCTGTTTTATCTTAAAGCTGTCAACTATAACGATGTATATTGTGAGACTTCTCAGTATGTTCTCTAGCTGCACTCTCTCTCTATATTTTTCTCTATGTATCCTGCACCTCAGTAATTTTCCATTGCTACCGTTACAAAGCCATCAAACTTAACATTACTTAAAGCTACTTCTAAAGATTTCTATATCCCATCTTGTAATTCTGTGCCCCCCCCCCTTGTCTCACTACTGCAGTTCAGGATAATGGCCACACCGAATGCAGAAGCAGGTTAATGGGTAATAAGGTCACTACTTTGATTCTGTTACTTTGAAAAGGTAGTGGAAGGAGAAATAGTAACAAAAAAAAAAGTGGAAACCTTAAAGTAGTGGGACCTTAAATTCAGAAGGCAAGCCAAACACACATACACGAATAGCTGCAACATGTTCTGCTGCTTCACTGCCAGAGAACACAGAGAAGGCAGATCTGTGCCATCCTGGAACCCTGCAGTGAGGAGCAGACATCCAGAGGACCACACTGCCATGTAAAGGCGTTTGGGTGCTTTTGCCTCACAAGCTTGGCGTCCTCTTTCTGTCATTCTTCCTGGATCTTCTCCACTGTGGTAACTCTCTGCTGGTAACTCCTGCCTTTGAGACAAATCACACTGTCATCTGATTAACATTGATTAAAAAGACCCTTTGAATACAAGGCAGTACATGAAAACTGAATTGGCAGGGATGTCAGGGAGAAAGCAGTAATGAGTGAGCTCAGCTATGGATGGGCACTGCAAGGGAATGCAGAGCTGTACAGGAAGTTAGAGGGCCATGCCACAGCGAAACGGTGAGAAATGGGAAGTGGGATGTGAAGCCCTGGTATGGCTCTGGAGTGACTTCCACCTCTGCTATGCTGGGCATGAGTTTCTCAGGAGCAAGCCCTGACACAGGAGCTGGAGTTCCCTCAAGAGTGAAACATGCCATGGCTTCACAACCCCTGCCGCAGGAAACACTCCCCTCACCCTCCAAAGCCTGCATTTCCACACTCACCAGAATCTTCCAGAGATGATTTTGTCTGCGCCACCTTGAGGAACAGCTGTAAAAACTGGTAGAGAGAAGAAAGCTACAAGAGAGTCGATATGCATCACCAACAGAACTAAAGCCCAGCTAGAGACCATTGCTGGCCTTTCCATCTTATCCCCAAACCCAAACTGGGAGAAGAGTTATGGGACAGGAAAGCTCCAAGAACATACACCCTTCCTCCTCCTGTCCCATAGCCACCCACCTCTGCATACCTTCTCCGGCTGCTTCTGTGTCATCACATTTGTGTTGTGGGTTACAACTTCTTCCACCTCATCCTTATCCCTGCAGAGCTGCTCATAAATGCGCTAGGCCTAGGAGAGCCAACAAACAGGGCAGGAGCATGTTAGCAAGCAAGGAGTTGCTATGACAACTCATGCAGCTAGCTCTGGAGGAAAACACAGCCTCCAAGTGAAGAGGTGGACAGAGGCTGCCAGCAGAACAGGGAACAGCATACAAGGCCTTCAGCGCTCTACAGCTTGAGCAAAACCGACCTCACAACAAAAGCTGCACTTCATTTGGCATGAAAAGCTCATAGCAATCGAGTTCTTGACATCTAAGTCACCCTTATCCAACTGTGCAAGGCTGCTACTAGCCGTGTCCTTGGTGTACTCTTCAGTTTTTCAGCGTACACTATACAGACTTAAATGTGACGGTCTTCCTCTGCTGCAGCTCTTGATGTAGTGTCTGCATGAGTTGCAGCAGAGGAAGACCCTCATAGTTAAGACTGGGCCAGCACTGTGCATGTATGATTTTAAATCATACAGCAAGAAAGAGCAGCTTGTTTGCTTTACCGCCATGGTCTTCTTGTAGTGCAGATTCCTGGTTTTGTGAATTGCCTCCGTTATCAGCTCTTATCTGTGAAGACAACAGAGCTAGAGTGAACACGTCACTGACCATCGAAGCTCCACGATGGACTATGTGTCTTAGGAAAGGAAGAGGCACAGGCCAAATTCAGATGGCCGTAAGGACCTATGTCCACCCAAAGCATCTTCACAAAACCCAACATTTATACATCTTGCTAACCCTACACCTGTCTATGCAATGGAACTCTACTAATGAAATCCACCAATATATAGTACTGTATCATCTCCATAGAATCTAGGAAAATTGGGAAGCCCACCCCTTTCTGCTATGTCCAAATTTGCAGCACTTTTCCCTCATTTTTCAGACAAAGGAATCTCAAGCCAGAAGAGGTTAATGGGATTCCCAGTTTACTAAAGTTGGACATCACGGAACACTATATCTATAAAGAGATATATATGTGTGCTTTAAGGAAATTCCTGGTTGAGGCTGGTATCTCTGGAGGTGACCCCTGCGATAGCCAGCCCCAGAAGGCACCCAAAGGAGAAGATGTGGCCGTCAGATGAAGGAAGTCAGAGGTTCAGCAGCAGAATTTCTACATATAGGAAGGAACTCAGGAAATCCCAGCACCGGCAGGCACTCGGAGCATGCAGGGTGCTGGGGCATGGTGGGAGAAACGAGGCAGGAGCCAGGATCCATCCCCAAGGATGGTGATGGATCAACACCCTGACCTTCTTCCGATGCAGTTTTTGCTTTTCCCTGAATTCCTCCATTTTCTTTGCTTCTTCCCAAAGGGCTTCTGCCAACTAGATCTGACCTTCGCCCACACTAACTCTGCAAAGAAAAGAAAATTTCATATATACATATATATACACATAGATACACATAAATTTGCATATATATATATACACACACATACACACATACATGAAAAGACTGTTGGTCAAATCACCCCCTATAGCTGACATCAAACCGACCCCAGAATACACCTCCATTTCCAGAAAAATATAAATGCAGCAGGAATTTTGAAGCGGCATCCAAGCAGCATTAGCTATGTCAGCGTCAGTTCTGCTGGGGGCCTCCTTTCAGTTTAAGAAAACTGGTATCAAGAAGTTCTCCAAGCAAGCACAGTCACATCTGCCCCTCGCCCCAAAGAATTCAGCCAGGTTTCGACACACAGCAACCTGAAGCAAAGAGTTGCCCCAGCTTAGCACAGAGTCAAGCTGGGCCACAGAAAAACTGATGCTAAAATACCCTCAGGCTCATCCTGCTGAAAGTGAGTGGCCATACCACAGAACAGCACCCCAGCAAGTTCATCGAGGGCCATATGCAAAGTGTAGTTCACACTTCAAGACCCAGAGCTGTTTCAAACCCACACCTATCAATAGCCAGCTGCTTCAACAGCAGAGCCATGCTGGGGAGGTACCTGAAGGGTCAGGGCAGCAGACATACGTGGCTGTGGCTGAGAGTGCACTCAGCACAGGAGAGCAGAGTGCCAGCCCTCGGGGAAGGGATGCTGCCTGCCATGTGTACATGGAAATGAAGGGACAACGTAACGTGGCCAAAGCATCATCTTGCAGATGCTCTGATTAGAAGTGTGGAATCATTTAGGCTGGAAAAGACTTTTAAGATTACTGAGTCCAACTGTTTACCCTACACCGCAAAATCCACCATAACCGTGTCCCGAAGTGCCACATCTGCACATCTTCTAAACACCTCCAGGGATGCTGACTCCACCACTGCCCTGGGCAGCCTGTTACAGTGCTTGACAACCCACTCTGGGAATAAATTGTTCCTCATATTCTGTCTAAACTTCACCTGGTGCAGCTTGAGGTTGTTTCCTCTTGTCCTATCCCATGGTACATGGGAAAGGAGACAGACCCCCACCTCACAACCTCCTTTCAGGTGATAGAATCATTGCAGTACAGTCCCTAAATCCTGGTCAGGGCCTAGAAAAGTCTGGGAAATTCAAGTGTTAAACATGCATCACAGGGCAGAGGAACCTCTGGCAGATCCCACAGTTACAGGCTTGATACTACAGGAACATGTATTTGCACATCTACCCCACCACCACCCAAATCATGTACATGGACTTGGGAAACAGAGATCATACACTACCGCAGAAGAGTGTGTCACAGCGAGGTATATTAATCTTAAGAGATTCAGGTAGAAGCAGAGCTGCGTACGCAGGGATTCAGGATTCTGTCGTCAAACAGTAGTTTGCCAGATACATTTGTCACTGAGCATGCAAAAAAACTTTCTTTGCATGACTACCATCCTCGTTGCTGGATCCGATATCAGTCATGGTGGCCTAAGAGGAAATGAGCATGGTGCTAACGAAGTCCGTGTTTAAGAGAAGGTGAAACCTGCCCTGTGTGATAACATTCTGCTCTGACTTCATGCGTGGTTCCAGACATGCCCTGCAACCAACTAAAATCATGGAACCACATCCACAAAATAAAACTCTTTCTGGAATCACAGCCATAGCTGACACTTAGATATGATCCTTGTTTTCCAGAACAGTGGTGAATTAATTCAGCAGTTTATTCCCAAAGGGCTTTGACAGCCGGGACTTCACTGCCATTGATCTCCGGGGGGCAGTGTACGACATGGAAGAGGATAGCCAATTCAGAGAAACATTTCCAATTTCAGCCGGCTGTGAGTCAAGACATTTCAGTTCAGATCATTCCACAACTTCTGAAACCCAGGCAGGGACACCGTCCACTAGACCAGGTTGTGCTAAGCCCCGTCCAGCCTGGCCTTGAACAGTGCCAGGGATGGGACATGTGTTTTTAGATAGGCACACACCCCCCGACCTAACCGCTTCCAGCAGCAGACAAACAAACACGGACACAAACATGGACTGGAAATGAAACCCTCTCTGCCGCTTTACACCCACTCAGGAATAGCCCCAAACACGAGACAAAGTGCTGACGAACACACCATGGCATGTAACAACACCGCAGACCCCTCCCCTCCGCTCTAAGCTCGCGGACCCAACACAGCCGAGAGGCGGCGGAGCCAGCCCAGACTAGGACCAGGACCGGCGGAACCTCACCCTGAGCCAATCCCCTCATTTCCCCCCCCCGAACTTGGGACTGCTCTTGGGGCGGGCCTTGTGGGGCCCCCTCACGGCCTCCGCCATGGCCATACTCTGCAGCACCACCAAGCCGCAGCCACGGCTACTGCGGGCGGAAGCGGGGGAAGATTGACACCGCCCCCACCCGCTCCCCTCCAGTCAGCAGCGCGGTGGCTACGTGAAGCACGGAAGGACTCAGCACAGAACGCAGAGCTGGGAGCCGGAGCATGGCCGCCAGGCCTGGGTGAGGCAGGCCTCCTGTCAGGAGGGGAGCGGGCATGGGGTAGGCTCACATATAGGCTCAGATATGGGAAGGCCAGGTTCCTTTGTAAGGGTGTGGGGGGAGGTCGGATTATGCCATAGGATCCTGTGGGGAGTCCAGGCTCCTCCATAAGTGTTTGAGATGAGGATCGGCACTCCTAAAGGGCCTGTGGGGGAACAGAATACTTTATAAAGTGCTGTGTGGAGGCCAAGGTCTTCTATAGGAGCCTGGGAAGGAGATAAGTTCTCCTACTGAGAATCAGATGGGAGGCCAGGATCATCTCTAGGAACCGGAGAAGAATCCAAACTTCTCTATAAGGGAGTGGCCAGGCTTCCCCTAAAAGGACTGGCAGGGAGGCAAGGCTCATCTATAAGAGCCTAGGAGGAGGCCAGGTTCCCTTCTATGGACCTGTGGAGGGGCCAGGCTCTCCTGTAATGCCCCCGGGTGAAGGGGGGTGGGGAGGGTGTCTCCTCCATAAGAGTCTGGGGCAAGGCCAGGTGTCTGTGGGGAGGTCAAGCTGCTGCTACAGGGAATGCGAGGTAAGAAACCAAGCCCCTACTACTGAGGCTGGGCAGTGTGAGTTCTCTTCTTTCTACTTGTGCCGTAGCAGGACCCGGAAGTGCCACCGGAGCGGGGCAGCCTGTGCGCAGTGCCTGAGGCATCTCCAGCCACAGCAGGGCTCCAGTCTGAGCCTGGGGGACCAGGCATCACTGACCCTTTTGATCCCTACTCAGGTGCTCAGCTGCCCCAGGGAGCCACCGCTGGAGCCCAGGCCATGCCCCACTGGAGCAGAACTGATTTCAGCCAGTCCCCAGATGGATGAGTCCCTGCAGAGCTCAGTCCCTCCTCGCAGAAGACATTGTAGTCAAAGACCTAATGATCTTGAACAGGTAATGTCCACTCTCTTAGGCCTTGTACTTCGGCCTTGAGAAGACCCTTTATTATCAACATCATCTGCCATTTAGAATACCTGTGGGAAAGGTAAATTGTGCGTGGGTCAAGGCAGAGATGATCCTGACCAGGAGCCCATTACACATTACAGAGCTGGTGATCCCCTGAGCAGGCACAGGGCTGGTCTGCATTGCCCAAGCCCTGTGGCTGCAGGATGAGCTTTGCCACCTCATGGTAACGGGGTTCATGGGCAGCTCCTGCCTGATACTGACAAACCAGCTGCCTGGCCCTGCCTGTATCTGGAAATGCAGCAAGAAGTTTTCATGTGAACTTCCTTCATGACTAATGCTGCTCTCTTGTGATGCTTTATGTATTAGCTCATATCACCAAAACGGAAGAGCTCTAACTCCACCTGAGGGCACGATGCCCAGCATCTGAAGGGACATAAGATTTACATGCTACCTGTATCCCTCTTCTTATTTTGTCTTATTAAAGCAGCTGTGACCCATATGTCCCTGGGGGGGAGGCGGGATCTGTTCAGCTGGTTATCAGGGTCTCTTGATAGGCCCTTCACTTCTATGGGTGTCTGGGAGGAGGACAGATCCGTCTAGAGAGGCCTGTGAGGAAACTCAGCCTGACCGTAGGGGCCCCTGTGGAGGCTGAAGTCTTGGTGTGTTCTGTCCCAGAGCTGTTGTGGTATTGAGCAAGTAGGAAGTAAAGGCTGAGCAAGGATATGCTCTTGTAGGCTTCCTCCCAGGAGAAGGAACCTGAACATCCTAGGGTGCTTTGAAGGTGTACCAGCCCTAGCCTAGACAAAAATGTCAGTATGGCATCTTTCAGAAGAAAGATAGCCACCACACAAGTCTCAAAACTTAATCATAAAAGATGTGTGTGAGAACTAAGACTACAGCAGGGTCCTTCAGGAGAATATTTCTACACTTGGTCTTTCAGAAATGAAAATGGATAACCGATTCCTTGGCATGTGCCCTTTCCACAGTCCATTGTAATGCATGAGGAGAGATGTTTAAGCTCACTGCCATCTTCCCCTCATAAAGAAATACAGGAGAAGCTCCAGTGGTTTTTTGGCTTAGACATACACTGAAGTCACGCAGATTCAACTTGAAGAATATCATACAGCAGCAACTCCATTGTCCCAAACTTAAGGTACCTGGCACCAGGTTTAAACAGTTGAACTGTGTGCTGGTGCCCTTCTCCTCCGTCCCTGTGTTGTAAGGCACTGAGGACCTTCTTAAGCAATGCTGCACATGAGGATATGAGAGAGACCAGCAGCCCTGCAGCACACGAGATTCTGAATCAAAGCCGTGATCACGTGTATGGTAAGAAAAAAATAAGAACTTTGGGAGATATGGTCAGGAAATGAGTTTCAGGGCTACACCAGGGAAGATGCAAATCATCTTCCAGTATCAGCACTTAAACCTAAAGCACATCTACAGCTAAGCCAGACACATAGTGTATTGGTGGTGCACCTCTAAATGAGCTCCCTGAAAGACGTGGCCAAAATGAAACCTAAATTACAAGCTTAATCACCATTAATGAAGGACTTGAGAAACAGGGAAAAGCTTAACCTGAGATCTGAGTGGGGTATATATGCCCTAAACATTAGCCAGTTTCCCAAAGCATTGTGCAGCACTCCCCTCAGCACATGTGACTTCTTGGTTATCTCCAGCCTCTTTCAGATGGCTGCACTTTAAAAGAATTTCAAATCAAGAACTTCTTCTGACACAGATGGCCCCTGCGTCTGGGTCTATCGCTTAGATTCCTTTTCTTCCCCCGAGTGTGAACATGCCATATCTGTCCAAGCAGTTTGCTGATGTCAGGCACATATCTGTAATGGGCACTTTCTGAGTGTGCAGATAATTATCTCAGACCTCAAATACTTTGCTGAAACGGAGAAGCACTTCAGCTCTGTGTGGCTGCTGTGAGAAATCATTTGTAGCTAAAAATTTAAGCTCAAGGTAGACACAACAGTGAAGCAGCTCTTTATTAATGGTTTTGCGAAAAACGGGTGTCCTAGCAAGCAGGCACACACAGCAAAAGCAGAACTATGATTTGTATTTCCTATCCCGTCCACAAGTTACCTCCCTTGTTTCCCAGTTGGTTGGGTACTCCAAGGTTTACAGCCTATTCAGTGCTTATAACCTATGTGCTAACTGTCCTGCTTCTGTTTATACCTCCCCTTACTCAACGTTGTACACCTCTTCCTCTTATTTTCTAACCACATCATTATTAACCACATAATCCTTTTCCGGTTCTATTTTGCAAGTCTTTGGCAGACATGTGGTACCCCAACTTACTGTTTAACCAGCCTGCACCAGCTTAGTTTGTACATAGACAGTATTCATTTTAACCAAGGAGTATATCTTTCATCTAGAGGTGACATTGGCTTTAACCACAGAGTGTGTATTTTGACTTACTAGATCTCAACCCTTTGTTTCGTTCCCTTAGTAACTTAGCCCCAGCCCCAGTATTGAAAACTCTTAATATTACAAAGTCTTACTATTGATCTTGAAGCTCTAATATTGGAAAGCCTTAATATTGCAAAGCCCCATCTCCAGTTATGCGAAAACAACACTCTTTCTCTCACAATTCCCCCTTTCTCTTATGTATACTGGGTTTGGGTTTTCCACTTTCTATAAAGAATTACCTCATATGTAACTTTCAGTCTGGATAACGTAACTTCACAGTTTTGGTCTAAAGATAAGTCGTCCAGATCATCTTCAAATATTTGGTTCGTGGTGTTTTGTTTTTTTTTCGATCTAAAACATTTAGTCAGAGTAGGGTGATTGTCCCATGAGCATTTGTTTTGACAAACTTGTTTAAAGGAGTTGTACACATCTTCCTATGTACGGAATTATGTAGCACCCTATAGCTATTCAGACACCTGCTACTACAGTTATGGAAGTAAAAACTGTTACCACCATTGCTCTCCATTTCCCAAATCAGGATTCTAACCATCCTGTTAATGAAATACCTGTTCTCATATTTTCATCCAGTTCTTCTGCCAACGTAGTGAGGCCTTGAAAGGGCCTGGTTATGGCTCCATCTGGTGTTGTATTATTTGGAATAAATGTGCAACACGTATCCCCTACGATTACGCATACTCCTTATTCAGCTAATATATGTAAAACTATTCTATTTTCACTGTATATTTGACCCATTCTACCCAGGAATTTGTATTTCTGTATCCTGTTTCTATTCCAAACATCTACTTTAAAACTTTAATTGCAATTCCTTTTACTATCTTGGGATTATTTGTTGGAGCACCATGTCCCCACCGATGGAGGAATGGTAGTGTCCACAGGCTGGCCACATTCGTTCCTCTTTGGCTCCCAAGTCACTATTGTAAATCTAGCAATTGAATCCCCTCCTGTCACATCTGCTCCCAGGCCATGAACTTGGCTTATTACCCCTCCAGCACTTGCAATAGCACGTGTGTGGGACAACACTCTTAACACCCCACATTCAGATTCAAAGTGACCCTTAAACATCATAATTTTCCTTTTTAGAGATTTTCTCTAAGCACTGTGTGAGATCCACCCATTAAAGCCAGTTGTAAACCAAACATCACTCCACCCAGGAGAAGGTGATTCCCAGTACATTTGGAGGTAACAACACTATTTCTCTCACAGCTGGGAGTAACTGGAAACACCACCACACTGGCCAGACCAACAGTGTCTTCTGCCTGGAGAACCTACAAACAGGATCAACAGCACCTAGGGATGTAGTCGTCAACTGTGGCATAAGGAAGCTCACCTGAAACAGAGAGTACAAAAAGAGTTAGGTCTGCTTATGAGAAGTGCTCATTACGAGATTCTACACAGAACAGAAACACTGGCCACCTGTGTTAAAGGGATGGAAAGCAATGGTGAATGAGGCTGAAAGAGATGTCTTGATTCTATGATTTTCCGAACAACCAAGGCATTTTACCAAGTTCCATCACTAAAGTGCCCAAGGGAATTATATAGCTTCGCTATATAGCTTAATCTCCACAAATGCCTACATAGAGGGCTTTGATCAGAACTTCTCCTTAGTGAAAACATGTCTCCAAAGTCAGAGTCCAGCTTCCCAGGATCTTTCAGGGGGGACCAGACTTCACCTAAACCATTCCCTTTAGAGAGCTAAAGCTCATGATCTGATGGGGAAGAGCAAAACCAGAGATTTTCTGTGGAGCCAGAAACCCCATAAAGCAAGCAATTCTGGTGCGCTGGTCAGGGTGGTAGAGGTGCCCTCCTGCACATTAGAAAAGACAGAGCTGAGGATCTGCGTGGCTCTGGGACTCCCAGTGCCCTGGCTCAGTGCTCCCCAACTGCCCTCCAAGCGCTGATAGGAAGGCAAGAGTTTAGGGTAGCTTGGGCTTTACAGAGACCTGATACCAAGGCACGTCATGGTGGGCTGACATGAAGCCAGAGGGCACTGCGGAAATAGTTGATCCGCTCACACTCCTGGGTCTCAAAGAACTGAAACAACACAGACAAAACAGCCTTACCATCTGTAAGAAGAGAGCAAATACCACAACAAAGATCTCTGTCTATAGCAAGGAGCAGGTGATGTTGCTCTTCTGCAGGAAACATGGTAACCATGAGTCTGAATCATAGAACCAACTAGGTTGGAAAAGACCTCATCCAGAGAAGCCATCCCTTTACACAGCCACAGGAAGGCCTGCAGGACCCATGCGGAAGGGGTCACTCAGCACACCACTGTCCCTGGGGAGACGAAGACAGCTTCCTGAAGGCACTGCATGTTCCCTATGTATCCCACGGTCCTGCAGTCCCAGCTGACTTCTCTCCCACAGCTATGGAGCAATAAAAAAGCATTGGGGATCTATGAAAGCAAAGTGTCTTGACTCGTTTGTCTTCTCTCTCTTTCCTGCCCATCCCTTTTCCAAGCAGCTTTAAGCCCAAGTCTTTTGAAATGTGCTGTCTGGTATATCTCCATTTCATGCCTGAGCGACAGCCTTTCATCCCATGTGTACGTATGCACTTGTTATGACTTGCTGTTTGCAAGCTTGCAGTAGACATGTGATAAAACCTCAACCTCTGCACTTCCTGCCCATAGAATCACAGAATCATAGAATAGTTAGGGTTGGAAAGGACCTTAAAATCATCTAGTTCCAACCCTCCTGCCATGCAGAGGGACGCCTCGCATTAAACCATGCCACCCAAGACGGCGTCCAACCTGGCCTTGAACGCTGCCAGGGATGGAGAATTCACAACTTCCTTGGGCAACCCATTCCAGGGCCTTACTATCTTCACAGTAAAGAACTTCTTCCTCATATCCAACATAAGCTTCTCCTGTTTAAGTTTGAAGCCATTACCCCTTGTCCTATCACCAGAGTCCCTAACGAAGAGTCCCCTCCCCAGCATCCCTGTAGGCGTCTTTCAGGTACTGGAAGCTGCTAGGAAGTCTCCACGAAGCCTTCTCCAAGACGAACAGCCGCAACTTTCTCAGCGTGTCTTCATATGGGAGGTACTCCAGCCCCCTTGTCATCCTCGTGGCCTTCCTCTGGACTAGCCCCAACAACTCCACGTCGTTTTCATATTGAGGACACCAAAACTGTACTCAATACTAAAAGTGAGGTCTCATGAGAGCAGAGCAGAGGAGCCGCATCACCTCATTAAACACTTGGCTACATATGAGAGACAGCTTCAAGACACAGCTCAGCAGCAGAGCAGCATCATGGTCCTGTTGCAACCAGTTCTGGGTTTCCCTAGCACTTGCTGGAAGTCCTGACTAGACCATTTTGCTATGAGACAGTCTGCTTTAGACTGATGTATCTGCTCGGAGGGGTTCCCATGCTACCACGTGAGATATATGGTGAAGGGCTGCTGGCACACTGAGTTCACATGGCGATGGCTTCACCCAACCTGCATCCCCAGTGCGCCAGTACCTACTACTGCAAATTCATTTAAGGTCCTTCGGAGTCTGCTAGGTGGTGTCCTGGCTGTAGGACCCACTGTCCTTAAGCCACTGAGTACCTAGAAGTGACTACGGCTGTCCAGGATAATGGCCACACCAATCGTGCAAGCAGGTTAATGGGTAATAAGGTCACTACTTTGATTCTGTTACTTTGAAAAGGTAGTGTAAGCAAAAATAGAAAACAAAAAAAAATAGTGGAAACCTTAAAGTGGCGAGACCTTAAATACAGAAGCCAAGCCAAAGACACACACAGGGATAGGTGCAACATATTCTGCTGCTTCACTACCAGAGAACACAGAGAAGGCAGATCTGTGCCATCCTGGAACCCTGCAGTGAGGAGTAGACATCCAGAGGACCACACTGACACGTAAAGGCGTTTGGGTGCTTTTGCCTCACAAGCTTTGACGTTCCCTTTCTGTCATAGAATCATAGAATAGTTAGGGTTGGAAAGGACCTTAAGATAATCTAGTTCCAACCCCCCTGCCATGGGCAGGGACACCTTGCTCTAAACGATATTACCAAAGGCCTCCTGCAACCTGGCGTTGAACACTGCAAGGGATGAAGCATTCACAACCACCCTGGACAACCTATTCCAGTGCCTCACCACCCTCACAGGAAAGAATTTCCTCCTTATACCCAATCTGAACTTCCCCTGTTTAAGTTTGAACCCATTACCCCTTGCTCTATCACTAAAGACCCTACTGAAGAGTCCATCCCCAGGATTCCTATAGGCCCCCTTCAGATACTGGAAGGCTGCTATGAGGTCTCGATGCAGCCTTCTCTTCTCCAGGCTGAACAACCCCAACTTTCTCAGCCTATCTTCATATGGGAGGTGCTCCAGTCCGTTAATTCTCATGGCCCTCCTCTGGAATTGTTCCAACAGTTCCATGTCCTTTTTACGTTGAGGACACCAGAACTGTACACAATACTCCAAGTGAGGTCTCACGAGAGCAGAACAAAGGGGCAGGAGCACATCCTTCAACCTGCTGGTAACCCTCCTTTTGATGTATCCCAGGATACGGTTGGCTTTCTGGGCTGCAAGTGCACACTGCTGGCGCATGTTCATTTTTTCATCGACCAGCACCCCCAAGTCCTTCTCCTTGGGCTGCTCTGAATCTCTTCTCTGCCCAGCCTGTAGCTGTGCCTGGGATTGCTCTGACCCAGGTGTAGGACCTTGCACTTGGCATGGTTAAACTTCATGAGGTTGGCATCAGCCCACCTCACAAGCGTGTCAAGGTCCCTCTGGATGGCATTCCTTCCCTCCAGCGTATCAACCAAACCACACAGCTTGGTGTCATCGGCAAACTTGCTGAGGGCGCACTCAATCCCACTGTCCATGTCAGCGATGAAGATGTTAAACAAGACCGGTCCCAACACCGATCCCTGAGGGACACCACTCATTACTGGTCTCCAGCTGGACATTGAGCCATTGACCACAACTCTTTGTTTGTGGCCCTCCAGCCAGTTCTTTATCCACCGAGTGGTCCATTCATCAAATTGATGTCTCTCCAATTTAGAGACAAGGATGTCGTGTGGGACAGTGTCGAACGCTTTACACAAGTCCAGGTAGATGACATCAACTGCTCTACCGCTGTCCATCAGTTCTGTAGCCCCATCATAGAAGGCCACCAAATTGGTCAGGCAGGATTTCCCCTTAGTGAAGCCATGCTGGCTGTCACCAAGCACCTTGTTGTTTTTCATGTGCCTTAGCATGCCTTCCAGGAGAATCTGCTCCAAGATTTTGCCAGGCACAGAGGTGAGACTGACTGGTCTGTAATTCCCCGGGTCATCCATTTCCCTCTTCTTGAAAATGGGGGTTATATTTTCCTTTTTCCAGTCATCGGGAACTTCACCTGACTGCCATAATTTTTCAAATATGATGGCCAGCAGCTTAGCAACCTCATTTGCCAGCTCCTTCGAGACCCGTAGATGGATTTCAGCAGGACCTATGAACTTGTGCACGTTCAGATTTTTAAGATGGCCTCGAACCAATTCCTCCCCTACAGTGGGCTTACGGTCTCCATTCCCACAGTCCCTGCATCTGCCTTCCAAGACTTGGGTAGTGCGGTCAGAGCCTTTGCTAGAGAAGACTGAGGCAAAGAAGTCATTCATAACCTCAGCCTCCTCCAAATCCTGTGTAGCTAGTTCACCCGAGAGCGTCCTGAGGGGGCCTACGTTCTCCCTAATCAGTTTTTTTATTTGCTATGTACCCGTAGAATCCCTTCCTGTTATCCTTAATGTCCCTAGCCAAGTTTAATTCTGACTGGGCCTTAGCTTTCCTAACCTGGTCCCTAGCTTCCCAGACAATAACCCTGTACTCCTTCCTGGCCACCTGTCCTTGCTTTGACTTTCTATAAAGCTCTTTTTTCATTTGAATTTTCCTCAGGAGCTCCTTATCCATCCAAGGAGGTCTCCTGGCCCTCCTGCTGCACTTCCTTCTAGTTGGGATGCAACACTCCTGGGCTTGTATCAGGTGATCCTTGAAGACCAACCAAGAGTCTTGAGCCCCCCTGCCCTCTAGGGCTATATCCCATGGAACCTTACTAATCAGGTTCCTGAAGAGGGTGAAGTCTGCTTTTTTGAAGTGTAGGGCAGTGAGCTTGCTGCACGCTCTTCTCACTGTCCTAAGGATCTCAAATTCAACCATCTCGTGGTCGCTGCATCCAAGGCTGCCCTGCAGTGCCACATTTCCAGCGAGTCCTTCGCTGCTGGTGAGCACAAGGTCAAGCATGGCACCTCTCCTTGTAGGTTCCTCTATTACTTGAAGGAGGAAGTTGTCTTCCACACAATCAAGGAACCTCCTGGATTGCTTGTGCCAAATGGGGCACTGCTGGGATTCTCCCTGGATCTTCTCCAGTGTGGTAACACTCTGATGGTAACTCCTGCCTTTGAGAGAAATCACGCTGTCATCTGATTAACATTGATTAAAAAGACTGTTGTTAGAAGGCAGTACATGAAACCTGAATTGGCAGGGATGTCAGGGAGAAAGCAGTAATGTGTGAGCTCAGCTATGGATGGGCACTGCAAGGAAATGCAGAGCTTTACAGGAAGTTGGAGGGCCATGCCACAGTGAAACGGTGAGAAATGGGAAGTGAGATGTGAAGCCCTGGTATGGCTCTGGAGTGAGCTCCACCTCTGCTATGCTGGGCATGAGTTTCTGAGGAGCCAGCCCTGACCCAGGAGCTGGAGCTCACTCGAGAGCCATGCCATGGCTTCAGAACCCCTGCCACAGGAAACACTCCCCTCACCCTCCAAAGCCTGCATTTCCACACTCACCAGAATCTTCCGGAGATAATTTCATCTGAGCCAGATTGAGGAACACCTGCCAAAACTAAGAGCGTGAAGGATGCTACAGGAGAGCTAATGTGCATCACCAGCGGTATTGAAGCCCAGCTAGAGAACATTGCTGGCCCTTCCATCTCATCCCCAAACCCAGAACTTGGAGAAGAGTTCTGGGGCACGAGAGATCCAAGAACATACACCCTTCCTCCTCCTGTCCCATGGCCACCCACATCTCTATACCTTCTCCTGCTGCTTCTGTGCAACCATGTTTGTGTTGTGGTGCACAGATTGTTCCACCTCATCCTTATCCCTGCAGTGCTGCTTATAAGGGCGCTTGGCCTAGGAGAGCCAACAAACAGGGCAGGAGCATGTTAGCAAGCAAGGAGTTACTACTACAGCTCATGCAGCTAGCTCTGGAGGAAAAAAACCTCCAAGTGAAGAGGTGGCCAAAGGCTGCCAGCAGACCAGAGGACAGCACACAATGCCTCCAGTGCCCTGCTGCTTGAGCAAAACTGACCTCACAACACAAGCTGCACTTCATTTGGCATGAAAAGCTCATAGCAGTCGAGTCCTTGACATCTAAATCACTCTTATCCAACCGTGCAAGGCTGCTACCAGCCATGTCCTTGGTGTACTCTTCAGTTTTTCAGAGCACACTATGCAGACAGGAATGTGACGGTCTTCCTCTTCTGCAGCCCTTGATGTAGTGTCTGCATGAGTTGCAGCAGAGGAAGACCCTCATATTTAAGACGGCGCTGTGAACGTATATTAGCCGTGTTAAACCATATAGCAAGAAAGAGCAGCATGGTTGCTTTACTGCCATGGTCTTCTTGTACTGGATTCCTGGTTTTCTGAATGGCCTTCATTATCAGTTCTATCTGTGAAGACAACAGAGTCAACACATCACTAACCATCGAACCTCCACAATGGATTATGTGGCTTAGGAAAGGAAGAAGCACAGGCCAAATTCAGATGGCATTAATGACTTATGTCCACCCAAAGCATCTTCACAAAACCCACCATTTATACTTCTAGATAAGCCGCCACCTGTCCATGAAATGGAACTCTACAAATGAAAGCCACCAATATATAATACTGTATCACCTCTAGGAAAATTGGGAAGCCAAATCCCTTCTGCTATGTCCAAACTTGAAGCAGTTTTCTCTCATTTTCCAGACAAAGGAATCTCAAGCCAGCAGAGGTTAACAGGCTTGACAATGATGTCCCTATGGACATCACCCAACACTATATATATAAAATATATGTATATATGCTTTAAGAACATCCTGGTTGAGGCTGGTGTCTCTGGATGTGACCCCTGCAATAGCCAGCCCCAAAAAGCACCCAAAGGAGAAGATGTGGTGGTCAGATGAAGGAAGTCAGAGGTTCAGCAGCAGAATTCCAACATATAGGAAGGAACTCAGGAAATCCCAGCAGCGGCAGGCACTGGGAGCATGCAGGGGGTGGGAGCATGGTGGGAGAAACAAGCCAGGAGCAGGACCCATCCCCAAGGATGGTGATGGATCAACACCCTGACCTTCTTCCAATACAGTTTCTGCTTTTCCTTGAATTCCTCCATTTTTTTTTGCTTCTTCCCAAATGGCTTCTGGCAAGTAGATCTGACCTTCCCCCCCACTACCTCTGCAAGGAAAAGAAATTTTCATATATATGTAGATACACACAAATGTACATATATATATATATATACACACACATACATACATACATGAAAAGACTGTTGCTCAATTCACCTGCTGTAGCTGACACCAAACCGACCCCACACTACACCTCCATTTCCAGAAACATAAAAGCAGCAGAAATTTTGATGCAGCATTAGCTATGTCAGCATCAGTCCTGCTGGAAGCCACTTTTCACTGTAAGAAAACTGATATCAAGAAGTTCAGCAAGCAAGCACAGTCATATCTGACAGTCACCCCGATGAATTCAGTCAGGTTTCAATACACAGCAACCTGAAGCAAAGAGTTGCCCCAGCTTAGCACACAGTCAAGATGGGCCACGGAAAAACTGACGCTAAAATACCCTCAGGGTCATCCTGCTGAAAGTGAGTGGCTATACTGCAGAACAGCACCCCAGCAAGCCCATCGAGGGCCATATGCAAAGTGTAGCTCACACTTCAAGACCCAGAGCTGTTTCAAACCCACACCTATGAATAGCCAGCTGCTTCAACAGCAGAGCCATGCTGGGGAGGTTCACCAAGAGGCAGGGCAGCAGACAAATGTGGCTGTGGCAGAGAGTGCACTCAGCATAGGAGAGCAGAGCGCCAGCCCTCAGGGTTGGGATGCTGCCTGCCATGTCTACATGGAAAAGAAGGGACAATGTAAGGTGGCCAAAGCATCATCTTGCAAATGCTCTGATTAGAATTGTGGAATCATTTAGGCTGGAAAAGACCTTTAAGATTATTGAGTCCAACCGTTTACCCTACACTGCTGGATCGTGTCCCAAAGTGCCACATCTGCACATCTTCGAAACACCTCCAGGGGAAAAATAAAACACAAAATAAAACTTGTTCTGGAATTACAGCCATAGTTGACACTTAGATCTGACCCTTGTTTTCCACAACAGTGGTCAATTAATTCACCAATTTATTCTCAAATGGCTTTGACAGCCAGGACTTCACTGCAGTTGCTCTCCAGGGTGCAGTGTATAACGTGGAGAAGGATAGGATATTAAGAGAAACATTCTTCATTTGAGAATGAAGACCTTGGGCCCACCGTAGGAGAGGAATTGGTTCGAGACCATCTTAAAAATCTGAACATGCACAAGTCCATGGGTCCTGCTGAAATCCATCTACGGGTCTCGAAGGAGCTGGTCAATGAAGTTGCTAAGCTGCTGGCCATCATATTTGAAAAATTATGGCAGTCCGGTGAAGTTCCCGACAACTGGAAAAAGGAAAATATAACCCCCATTTTCAAGAAGAGGGAAATGGATGACCCGGGGAATTACAGACCAGTCAGTCTCACCTCTGTGCCTGGCAAAATCTTGGAGCAGATTCTCCTGGAAGGCATGCTAAGGCACATGAAAATCAACAAGGTGCATGGTGACAGCCAGCATGGCTTCACTAAGGGGAAATCCTGCCTGACCAATTTGGTGGCCTTCTATGATGGGGCTGCAGAACTGATGGACAGCGGTAGAGCAGTTGATGTCATCTACCTGGACTTGTGCAAAGCTTTCGACACTGTCCCACACGACATCCTTGTCTCTAAATTGGAGAGACATCCATTTGATGAATGGACCACTCGGTGGGTAAAGAACTGGCTGGAGGGCCGCACACAAAGAGTTGTGGTCAATGGCTCAATGTCCGGCTGGAGACCAGTAACGAGCGGTGTCCCTCAGGGATCGGTGTTGGGACCGGTCTTGTTTAACATCTTCATCGCTGACATGGACAGTGGGATTAAGTCTGCCCTCAGCAAGTTTGCCGATGACACTAAGCTGTGTGGTTCGGTTGATATGCTGGAGGGAAGGAATGCCATCCAGAGGGACCTTGACACGCTTGTGAGGTGGGCTGATGCCAACCTCATGAAGTTTAGCCATGCCAAGTGCAAGCTCCTACACCTGGGTCGGAGCAATCCCAGGCACAGCTACAGGCTGGGCAGAGAAGAGATTCAGAGCAGCCCAAGGAGAAGGACTTGGGGGTGCTGGTCGATGAAAAAATGAACATGCGCCAGCAGTGTGCACTTGCAGCCCAGAAAGCCAACCGTATCCTGGGCTGCATCAAAAGGAGGGTGACCAGCAGGTCGAAGGAGGTGACCCTGCCCCTTTATTCTGCTCTCGTGAGACCTCACTTGGAGTATTGTGTACAGTTCTGGTGTCCTCAACGTAAAAAGGACATGGAACTGTTGGAACAATTCCAGAGGAGGGCAATGAGAATTATTAAGGGACTGGAGCCCCTCCCATATGAAGATCGGCTGAGAAGGTTGGGGCTGTTCAGCCTGGAGAAGTGAAGGCTGCGTTGAGACTTCATAGCAACCTTCCAGTATCTGAAGGGGGCCTACAGGAATGCTGGGGAGGGATTCTTCCTTAGGGATTGTAGTTACGGGACAAGGGATAATGGGTTCAAACTTAAACAGGAGAAGTTTAGATTGGATATAAGCAGGAAATTCTTTCCTGTTAGAGTGGTGAGGCACTGGAATAGGTTGTCCAGTGAGGTTGTGAATGCTCCATCCCTGGCAGTGTTCAAGGCCAGGTTGGAGGAGGCCTTTGGTGATACTGTTTAGAGCAAGGTGCCCCTGCCCATGGCAGGGGGTTTGGAACTTTATGATCTTAAGGTCCTTTCCAACCCTAACTATTCTGTGATTCTATCATTTCAGTTTGACGCAGCTGTGAGCCAAGTCATTTCAGTTCAGATCATTCCACAACTACTGAAATGCAGACAGGGACACACTAGACCAGGTTGTGCTAAGCCCCGTCCAGCCTGGCCTTGAACAGTGCCAGGGATGGGACATGTGTTTTTAGATAGGCACACACCCCCAATCTAACCGCTTCCAGCAGCAGACAAACAAACACAGACACAAACATGGACTGGAGATAACACCCTCTCTGCCGCTTTAAACCCACTCAGGAATAGCCCCAAACACGAGACAAAGTGCTGATGAAGGCTCCAAGGCTTGTAACAACCCCGCAGACCTCTCCCCTCCGCTCTAACCTCGCCAGACCCAACACAGCCAAGAGGCAGCGGAGCCAGTCCATATGAGGACCGGCGGAACCTCACCCGGAGCCAATCCCCGCCTTCCCCCCGGACCTTTGGACTGCTCTTGGGGCGGGCGTTGTGGGGCCCCCTCACGGCCTCCGCCATGGCCATACTCTGCAGCACCACCAAGCCGCAGCCACGGCTACTGCGGGCGGAAGCGGGGGAAGATTGACACCGCCCCCACCCGCTCCCCTCCAGTCAGCAGCGCGGTGGCTACGTGAAGCACGGAAGGACTCAGCACAGAACGCAGAGCTGGGAGCCGGAGCATGGCCGCCAGGCCTGGGTGAGGCAGGCCTCCTGTCAGGAGGGGAGCGGGCTTGGGGTAGGCTCACATATACGCTCAGATATGGGAAGGCCAGGTTCCTTTGTAAGGGTGTGGGGGGAGTATCCCACAGAATCCTGTGGGGAAGCCAGGCTCCCCCATAAGTGTTTGAGATGAGGATCGGCACTCCTACAAGGGCCTGTGGGGGAACAGAATCCTTTATAAAGTGCTGTGTGGAGGCCAAGCTCCTCTATAGGAGCCTTGGAGGGAGATAAGTTCTCCTGCTGAGAATCAGATGGGAGGCCAGGATCATCTCTAGGAACCGGAGAAGAATCCAAACTTCTCTATAAGGGAGTGGCCAGGCTTCCCCTAAAAGGACTGGCAGGGAGGCAAGGCTCATCTATAGGAGCCTAGGAGGAGGCCAGGTTCCCTTCTACGGACCTGTGGAGGGGCCAGGCTCTCCTATAATGCCCCCAGGACAAAGGGGGGTGGGGAAGGAGTCTCCTCCGTAAGAGTCTGGGGCAAGGCCAGATGTCTGTGGGGAGGTCAAGCTGCTGCTACAGGGAACACGAGGTAAGAAACCAAGCCCCTACTACGGAGGCTGGGCAGTGTGAGTTCTCTTCTTTCTACTTGTGCCATAGCAGGACCCGGAAGTGCCACCGGAGCGGGGCAGCCTGTGTGCAGTGCCTGAGGCATCTCCAGCCACAGCAGGGCTCCAGTCTCAGCCTGCGGGACCAGGTGTCACTGACCGTTTTGATCCCTACTCAGGTGCTCAGCTGCCCCAGGGAGCCACCGATGGAGCCCAGGCCATGCCCCACTGGAGCAGAAGTGATTTCAGCCAGTCCCCAGATGGATGAGTCCCTGCAGAGCTCAGTCCCTCCTCGCAGAAGACATTGTAGTCAAAGACCTAATGATCTTGAACAGGTAATGTCCACTCTCTTAGGCCTTGTACTTTGGCCTTGAGAAGACCCTTTGTTATCAACATCATCTGTCATTTGTAATACCTGTAGGAAAGGTAAATTGTGTGTGGGTCAAGGCAGAGATGATCCTGACCAGGAGCCCATTGCACATTACAGAGCTGGTGATCCCCTGAGCAGGCACAGGGCTGGTCTGCATTGCCCAAGCCCTGTGGCTGCAGGGTGAGCTTCACCACCTCATGGTAACGGGGTTCATGGGCAGCTCCTGCCTGATACTGACAATTCCACCAGCTGCCTGGCCCTGCCTGTATCTGGAAATGCAGCAACAAGTTCTCATGTAAACTTCCTTCATGACTAATGCTGCTTTCTTGTGATGCCTTATGTATTAGCTCGTATTACCAAAAAGGAAGAGCTCTAACTCTGCCTGAAGGCAGAATGCCCAGCATCTGAAGGGACATAAGATTTACACGCTACCTGTATCCCTCTTCTTATTTTGTGTTATTAAAGCAGCTATGGCCTCTCTGTCCCTAGGGGGGGAGGCATGAGCTGTTCAGCTGGTTATCAGGGTCTCTTGATAGGCCCTTCACTTCTATGGGTGTCTGGGAGGAGGACAGACCCCTCTAGAGAGGCCTGTGAGGAAACTCAGCCTGACCGTAGGGGCCTCTGTGGAGGCTAAAGTCTTGGTGTGTTCTGTCCCAGAGCTGTCGTGGTATTGATCAAGTAGGAAGTAAAGGCTGAGCAAGGATATGCTCTTGGAGGCTTCCTCCCAGGAGAAGGAACCTGAACATCCTAGGGTGCTTTGAAGATGTACCAGCCCTAGCCTAGACAAAAAAGTCAGTATGGCATCTTTCAGAAGAATGATAGCCACCACGCAAGTCTCAAAATTTAATCATAAAAGATGTGTGTGAGAACTAAGACTACAGCAGGGTCCTTCAGGAGAATATTTCTACACTTGGTCCTTCAGAAATGTAAATGGACAACCGATTCCTTGGCATGTGCCCTTTGCACAGTCCATTGTAATGCATCAGGAGAGATGTTTAAGCTCACTGCCATCTTCTCCACAGAAAGAAATACAGGAGAAGCTCCAGTCGTTGTTTGGCTTAGAAATGCACTGAAGTCACACAGATTCAACTTGAAGAATATCATACAGCAGCAGCTCCTGTTTCTCCAAACTTAAGGTACCTGGCACCAGGTTTAAACAGCTGAACTGTGTGCTGGTTCCCTTCTCCTCCATCCCTGTGTCGTAAGGCACTGAGGAGCTTCTTAAGCATTGCTGCACATGAGGATATAAGAGAGGAGAGACAGCAGCAGCCCTGCAGCAGATGAGATTCTGAATAAAAGCCGTGATCACGTATATAGTAACAAAAAAAGTAAGAAATTTGGGAGATATGGTCAGAAAATGAGTTTCAGGGCTCCAGCCCAACACTAATAACTAACTTTATTTCCGGTGGTAAATAGTCACAGCAAGTCCAAGGGACTTCTTTACCAGAAGTTAATCAAATGAGGGTCTGTGGAGCCTACCAGCCGTGAGCTGTACCATGAACCTAAAAATCTGCAAGGCCCTCATTGGAGAGGTGGTTGAAGAGCTAACCAACTTCTCCAGATCCTCAGCAACACTGCAGGGTGCAGGTTTGTGGCAGCACAGCCTCTCAGTGGGTAGCTGTGCTCTGGCCCGCTACACCAGGGAAGATGCAAATCAGCTTCCAGTATCAGCACTTAAACCTAAAGCACAATCACAGCTAAGCCAGACACGTAGTGTATTGTTGGTGCACCTCTAAGTGAGCTCCCTGAAAGACGTGGCCAAATGAAACCTACATTACAAGCTTAATCAGCATTAATGAAGAACTTGAGAAACAGGGAAAAGCTTAACCTGAGATCTGAGTGGGGTATATATGCCCTAAACATTAGCCAGTTTCCCAAAGCATTGTGCAGAACTCCCCTCAGCACGTATGACTTCTTGGTTATCTCCAGAATCTTTCAGACGGCTGCACTTCAAAAGAATTTCAAATCAAAACCTTCTTCTGACACAGATGGCCCCTGTGTCTGGATTCATCGCTTAGATTCCTTTTCTTCCCCCGAGTGTGAACATGCCATATCTGTCCAAGCAGTTTGCTGATGTCAGGCACATATCTTTAATGGGCACTTTCTGAGTGTGCAGATAATTATCTCAGACCTCAAATACTTTGCTGAAACAGAGAAGCACTTCAGCTCTGTGTGGCTGCTGTGAGAAATGGTTTGTAGCTAAAAAAGCTCAGGGTAGATACAACAGTGAAGCAGCTCTTTATTAATGGTTTTGCAAAAAACGGGTGTCCTAGCAAGCAGGCACACACAGCAAAGCAGAACTATGATTTGTATTTCCTATCCCATCCACAAGTTCCCTCCCTTGTTTCCCAGTTGGTTGGGTACTCCAAGGTTTACAGCCTATTCAGTGCTTATAACCTATGTGCTAACTGTCCTGCCTCTGTTTATACCTCCCCTTCCTCGACATTGTACCACTCTTCCTCTTATTTTCTAACCACATCATTATTAACCACATAATCCTTTTCCGGTTCTATTTTGCAAGTCTTTGGCAGACATGTGGTACCCCAACTTACTGTTTAACCAGCCTGCACCAGCTTAGTTTGTACATAGACTGTATTCTTTTTAACCAAGGAGTGTATCTTTCATCTAGAGATGACATTGGCTTTAACCACAGAGTGTGTCTTTTGAGTTACTAGATCTCAAACCCTTTGTTTCGTTCCCTTAGTAACTTAGCCCCAGCCCCAGTATTGAAAACTCTTAATATTACAAAGTCTTAATATTGATCTTGAAGCTCTAATATTGGAAAGCCTTCATATTGCAAAGCCCCATCTCCCGTTACGCGAAAACAACACTCTTTCTCTCACAATTCCCCCTTTCTCTTATGTATACTGGGTTTGGTTTTTGCACTTTCTTTAAAGAATTACCCCATATGTCGCTTTCAGTCTGGATAACGTAACTTCACAGTTTTGGTCTAAAGATTAGTTGTCCCAACCATCTTCAAATATTTGGTTTGTGTTTGTTTTTGTTTTTTTTTTTCAATCTGAAACATTTAATCAGAGTAGGGTGATTGTCCCATGAGCATTTGTTTTGACAAAGTTGTTTAAAGGAGTTGTACACATCTTCCTATATACAGAATTATGTAGCACCCTATAGCTATTCAGACACCTGCTACTACAGTTATGGAAGTAAAAACTGGTATCACCATTGCTCTCCATTTTCCAAATCAGGATTCTAACCATCCTGTTAATGAAATACCTGTTCTCTTATTTACAGCCAATTCTTCTGCCAACGTAGTGAGGCCTTGAAAGGGCCTGGTTATGGCTCCATCTGGTGTTGTATTATTTGGAATAAATGTGCAACACGTATCCCCTAGCATTATGCATACTCCTCCTTATTCAGCTAATATATCTAAAACTATTCTATTTTCACTGTATGTTTGACCCATTCTACCCAGGAATTTGTATTTCTGTATCCTTTTTCTATTCCAAACATCTACTTTAAAACTTTAATTGCGTTTAATTTTTACTGTCTTGGGATTATTTGTTGGAGCACCATGTCCCCACCGATGGAGGAATGGTAGTGTCCACAGGCTGGCCACATTCGTTCCTCTTTGGCTCCCAAGTCACTATTGTAAATCTAGCAATTGAATCCCCTCCTGTCACATCTGCCCCCAGGCCATGAACTTGGCTTATTGCCCCTCCAAGCACTTGCAATAGCAAGTGCGTGGGACAACACTCTTAACACCACACATTCAGATTCTGAGTGACCTTTAAACATCGTAATTTTACATTTTAGAGATTTTCTCTAAGCACTGTGTGAGATCCACCCATTAAAGCCAGTTGTAAACCAAGCATCACTCCACCTAGGAGAAGGTGATTCCCAGTATGTCTGGATATAACAACACTGTTTCTCTCACAGCTAGGATTAACTGGAAACACCACCACACTGGCCAGACCAACAGTGTCTTCTGCCTGGAGAACCTACAAACAGGATCAACAGCATCTAGGGATGTAGCCATCAACTGTGGCATAAGCAGGCTCACCTGAAACAGAGAGTACAAAAAGAGTTAGGTCTGCTTATGAGAAGTGCTCATTGCGAGATTCTACACAGAACAGAAACACTGGCCACCTGTGTTAAAGGGATGGAAAACAATGGTGGATGAGGCTGAAAGAGATGTCTTGATTCTATGATTCCATGATTTGCCAAACAACCAAGGCATTTTACCAAGTTCCATCACTAAAGTGCCCAAGGGAATTATATAGCTTCTCTATATAGCTTAAGCTCCACAAATGCCTACATAGAAGACTTTGATCAGAACATCTCCTTAGTGAAACCTTGTCTCCAAAGTCAGTGTCCAGCTTCCCAGGATCTTTTAGGGGGGACCAGACTTCACCCAAACCTTTCCCTTTAGAGAGCTAGAGCTCGTGATCTGATGGGGAAGAGCAAAAGCAGAGATTTTCTGTGGAGCAAGAAACCCCATAAAGTAAGTAATTCTGGTGCACTGGTCAGGGTGGTTAGAGGTGCCCTCCTGCACATTAGAAAAGACAGAGCTGAGGATCTGCGTGACTCTAGGACTCCCAGTGCCCTGGCTCAGTGCTTCCCAGCTGGCCTCCCAGACCTGCTACTAAGGCAAGAGGTTAGGCCAGCCTGGATTTTACAGAAACCTGACACCAAGGCATGTCATGGGGGGCTGACATGAAGCCAGAGGGCACTGCGGAAATAGTTGATCCGTTCACACTCCTGGGTCTCGAAGAACTGAAACAACACAGACAAAACAGCCTTAACATCTGTAAGGAGAGAGCAAATCCCACGACAAAGATCTGTGTCCACAGCAAGGAGCAGGTGATGTTGGGCTTCTGCAGGAAACATGGTAACCATGAGTCATAGAATCATAGAACCAACTAGGTTGGAAAAGACCTCGTCCAGAGAAGCCATCCCTTTACACAGCCAGATATTTCAAAGATGAGCATTGAGTTGAGGAAGCTCTGCAGGACCCATGCGGAAGGGGTCACTCAGCACACCACTACCTCTGGGGAGACGAAGACTGCTTCCTGAAGGCACTGCATGTTCCCTAGGTACGCCATGGTCTTGCAGTCCCAGCTGACTTCTCTCCCACAGCTATGGAGTAATAAAAAAGCATTGGGGATCTATGAAAGCAAAGTGTCTTGGCTCATTTGTCTTCTCTTTCTTCCCCATCCCTTTTCCAAGCAGCTTTAAGCTCAAGTCTTTTGAAATGTGCTGTCTGGTATAGCTCCATTTCATGCCTGAGCGACAGCCTTTCATCCCATGTGTACGTATGCACTTGTTATGACTTGCTCTTTGCAAGCTTGCAGCAGACATGGGATAAAACCTCAACCTCTGCACTTCCTGCCCATAGAATCACAGAATCATAGAATAGTTAGGGTTGGAAAGGACCTTAAAATCATCTAGTTCCAACCCTCCTGCCATGCACAGGAACACCTCACATTAAACCATGCCACCCAAGACTGCGTCCAACCTGGCCTTGAACGCTGCCAGGGATGGAAAATTCACAGCTTCCTTGGGCAACCCATTCCAGGGCCTTACTACCTTCACAGTAAAGAACTTCTTCCTCATATCCAACATAAATTTCTCCTGTTTAAGTTTGAAGCCATTACCCCTTGTCCTATCACCAGAGTCCCTAACGAAGAGTCCCCTCCCCAGCATCCCTGTAGGCATCTTTCAGGTACTGGAAGCTGCCAGGAAGTCTCCACGAAGCCTTCTCCAAGACGAACAGCCGCAACTTTCTCAGCGTGTCTTCATATGGGAGGTACTCCAGCTCCCTTGTCATCCTCGTGGCCTTCCTCTGGACTAGCCCCAACAACTCCACGTCGTTTTCATACTGAGGACACCAGAACTGTATACAGTACTACAAGCAAGGTCTCATGAGAGCAGAGCAGAGGAGCCACATCACCTCATTAAACACTTTTTACATATGAGAGACAGCTGCAAGACACAGCTCAGCAGCAGAGCAGCATCACGGTCCTGTTGCAACCAGTTCTGGGTTTCCCTAGCACTTGCTGGAAGTCCTGACTAGACCACTGTACTATGAGGCAGTTTGCTTTAGACTGATGTATCTGCTCGGAGGGGTTCCCATGCTACCACATGAGATATATTTGTGAAGGGCTGCTGGCAGACCGAATTCACATGGAGATGGCTTCACCCAGCTTCCATCCTCAGTGTGCCAGTACCTTCTGCTGCAAATTCATTTAAAGTCCTTCAGAGTTTCAGAGGCTGCTAGGTGGTGCCCTGGCTGAAGAACACACTGGCCTTAAGCCACTGAGTACTCAGAAGTGACTACGGCTGTCCAGGATAATGGCCACACCAATCGTGCAAGCAGGTTAATGGGTAATAAGGTCACTACTTTGATTCTGTTACTTTGAAAAGGTAGTGTAAGGAAAAATAAAAACAAAAAAAAAAAGTGGAAACCTTAAAGTGGTGAGACCTTAAATACAGAAGCTAAGCCAAACACACACACAGGGATAGCTGCAACATGTTCTGCTGCTTCACTGCCAGGGCAACAAAGAGACAGCAGATCTGTGCCATCCTGGAACCCTGCAGTGAGGAGTACACATCCAGAGGACCACACTGCCACGTAAAGGCGTTTGGGTGCTTTTACCTCACAAATTTGGCATTCTCTTTCTGTCATTCTTCCTGGATCTTCTCCAGTGTAGTAACGCTCTGCTGGTAACTCCTGCCTTTGAGACAAATCACACTGTCATCTGATTAACATTAATTAAAAAGACCCTTTGTTAGAAAGCAGTACATGAAACCTGAATTGGCAGGGTCATCAGGGAGAAAGCAGTAATATGTGAGCTCAGCTACGGATGGGCACTGCAAGGGAATGCAGAGCTGTACAGGAAGGTGGAGGGCCATGCCACAACTGGGAGAGTGAAGAATGATACAGGAGAGCTAACATGCATCACCAACAGTAATGAAGCCCAGCTAGAGAACATTGCTGGCCTTTCCATCTCATCCCCAAACCCAGAACTTGGATAATAGTTATGGGGCAGGAGAGATCCAAGAACATACACCCTTTCTCCTCCTGTCCCATGGCCATTCACCTCTCTATACCTTCTCCTGCTACTTTTGTGCAACCATGTTTGTGTTGTGGTGCACAGCTGGTTCCTCCTCATCCTTATCCCTACAGTGCTGCTTATAAGGGCGCTTGGCCTAGGAGAGCCAACAAACAGGGCAGGAGCGTGTTAGCAAGCAAGGAGTTACTACTACAGCTCATGCAGCTAGCTCTGGAGGAAAAAAACCTCCAAGTGAAAAGGTGGCCAAAGACTGCCAGCAGAGCAGGGGACAGTACACAATGCCTCCAGCGCCCTGCTGCTTGAGCAAAACTGACCTCACAACACAAGCTGCACTTCACTTGGCATGAAAAGCTCATAGCAATTGGGTCCTTGACATCTAAATCACTCTTATCCAACCGTGCAAGGCTGCTACCAGCCATGTCCTTGGTGTACTCTTCAGTTTTTCAGAGCACACTATGCAGACAGGAATGTGACGGTCTTCCTCTTCTGCAGCCCTTGATGTAGTGTCTGCATGAGTTGCAGCAGAGGAAGACCCTCATATTTAAGACAGCGCTGTGCACATATGTTAGCAGTGTTAAACCATATAGCAAGAAAGAGCAGCATGTTTGCTTTACCGCCATGGTCTTCTCGTACTGCAGATTCCTGGTTTTCTGAATGGCCTTCATTATCAGGTCTATCTGTGAAGACAACAGTCAACACATCACTGACCATCGAAGCTCCACAATGGACTATGTGGCTTAGGAAAGGAAGAGGCACAGGCCAAATTCAGACGGCATTAAGGACCTATGTCCACCCAAAGCATCTTCACAAAACCCACCATTTATACTTCTAGATAAGCCGCCACCTGTCCGTGAAATGGAACTCTACAAATGAAATCCACCAATATATAGTACTGTATTATCTCCATAGAATCTAGGAAAATTGGGAAGCCAACTCCCTTCTGCTATGTCCAAACTTGCAGCAGTTTTCTCTCATTTTCCAGACAAAGGAATCTCAAGCCAGAAGAGGTTAACAGGATTGCCAATGATGTCCCTATGGACATCACCCAACACTATATATATAAAATATACGTATATATGCTTTAAGAACATTCCTGGTTGAGGCTGGTGTCTCTGGATGTGACCCCTGCAATAGCCAGGCCCAAAAAGCACCCAAAGGAGAAGATGTGGTGGTCAGACAAAGGCTGTCAGAGGTTCAGCAGCAGAATTTCAATATATAGGAAGGAACTCAGGAAATCCCAGCAGCGGCAGGCACTGGGAGCATGCAGGGGGTGGGAGCATGGTGGGAGAAACGAGCCAGGAGCCAGGATCCATCCCTAAGGATGGTGATGGATCAACACCCTGACCTTCTTCCAATACAGTTTCTGCTTTTCCTTGAATTCCTCCATTTTCTTTGCTTCTTCCCAAAGGGCTTCTGGCAAGTAGATCTGACCTTCCCCCCCACTACATCTGCAAGGAAAAGAAAGTTTCATATATATATAGATACACACAAATATACATATATATATACACACATACATACATACATGAAAAGACTGTTGCTCAATTCACCTGCTGTAGCTGACATCAAACCGACCCCACAGTACACCTCCATTTCCAGAAACATACAAAAACAGGAATTTTGATGCAGCATTAGCTATGTTAGCGTCAGTCCTGCAGGGGGGCACCTTTCAGTGTAAGAAAATTGATATCAAGAAGTTCTGCAAGCAAGCACAGTCACATCTGCCCCTCACCCCGATGAATTCAGCCAGGTTTCGACACACAGCAACCTGAAGCAAAGAGTTGCCCCAGCTTAGAACACAGTCAAGCTGGGCTACCGAAAAACTGACACTAAAAGACCCTCAGGCTCATCCTGCTGAAAGTGAGTGGCTATACTGCAGAACAGCACCCCAGCAAGCCCATCGAGGGCCATATGCAAAGTGTAGCTCACACTTCAAGACCCAGAGCTGTTTCAAACCCACAGCTATCAATAGCCAGCTGCTTCAACAGCAGAGCCATGCTGGGGAGGTTCACCAAGAGTCAGGGCAGCAGACAAATGTGGCTGTGGCAGAGAGTGCACTCAGCACAGGAGAGCAGAGCACCAGCCCTCAGGGTTGGGATGCTGCCTGCCATGTGTACATGGAAATGAAGGGACAATGTAAGGTGGCCAAAGCATCATCTTGCAAATGCTCTGATTAGAAGTGTGGAATCATGTAGGCTGGAAAAGACCTTTAAGATTATTGAGTCCAACAGTTTATCCTACACTGCAGAATCCACCGCTAGATCGTGTCCCAAAGTGCCACATCTGCACATCTTCAAAACACCTCCAGGGGAAAAATAAAACACAAAATAAAACTCGCTCTGGAATCACAGCCATAGTTGACACTTAGATCTGACCCTTGTTTTCCACAACAGTGGCCAATTAATTCACCAATTTATTCTCAAAGGGCTTTGACAGCCAGGACTTCACTGCCGTTGCTCTCCAGGGTGCAGTGTACAACGTGGAGGAGGATAGGCTACTAAGAGAAACATTCTTCATTTGAGAATGAAGACCTTGGGCACACCGTAGGAGAGGAACTGGTTCAAGACCATGTTAAAAATCTGAACGTGCACAACTCCATGGGTCCTGATGAAATCCAACCACGGGTCCTGAAGGAGCTGGCAAGTGAAGTTGCTGAGCCGCTGGCAATCATATTTGAAAACTCATGGCAGTCCGGTGAAGTTCCCGACAACTGGAAAAAGGAAAATATAACCCCCATTTTCAAGAAGGGGGAAATGGATGACAGGGGAATTACAGACCAGTCAGTCTCACCTCTGTGCCTGGCAAAATCTTGGAGCAGATTCTCCTGGAAGGCATGCTAAGGCACATGAAAATCAACAAGGTGCTTGGTGACAGCCAGCATGGCTTCACTAAGGGGAAATCCTGCCTGACCAATTTGGTGGCCTTCTATGATGGGGCTGCAGAACTGATGGACAGCGGTAAAGCAGTTGATGTCATCTACCTGGACTTGTGTAAAGCGTTCGACACTGTCCCACACAACATCCTTGTCTCTAAATTGGAGAGACATCAATTTGATGAATGGACTACTCGGTGGATAAAGAACTGGTGGGATGGCCACACACAAAGAGTTGTGGTCAATGACTCAATATGCACCTGAAGACCAGTAACGAACAGTGATTGGTGTTGGGACCGGTCTTGTTTAACATCTTTGTCGCTGGCATGGACAGTGGGATTGAGTGCGCCCTCAGCAAGTTTGCCAATGACACCAAGCTGTGTGGTTCAGTTGATACGCTGGAGGGAAGGAATGCCTTCCAGAGGGACCTTGACACGCTTCTGATGTGGGCTTATGCCAACCTCATGAAGTTTAACTATGCCAAGTGCAAGGTCCTACACCTGGGTTGGAGCAATCTCAGGCACAGCTACAGGCTGGGCAGAGAAGAGATTCAGAGCAGCCAAGGAGAAGGACTTGGGGGTGCTGGTCGATGAAAAAATGAACATGAGCCAGCAGTGTGCACTTGCAGCCCAGAAAGCCAACCGTATCCTGGGCTGCATCAAAAGGAGTGCGACCAGCAGGTTGAAGGAGGTGATCCTGCCCTTTTATTCTGCTCTCGTGAGACCTCACTTGGAGTATTGTGTGCAGTTCTGGTGTCCTCAACATAAAAAGGACATGGAACTGTTGGAACAATTCCAGAGGAGGGCCACGAGGATGATCAGGGGACTGGAACACCTCCCATATGAATATAGGCTGAGAAAATTGGAGTTGTTCATACTGGAGAAGAGAAGGATGCATGCAGACCTCATGACAGCCTTCCAGTATCTGAAGGGGGCCTATAGGGATGCTGGGGAGGGACTCTTCCTTAGGGATTGTAGTGATAGGACAAGGGGTAATGGGTTCAAACTTAAACAGGGGAAGTTTAGATTGGATACAAGGAGGAAATTCTTTCCTGTTAAGGTGGTGAGGCAATGGAATAGGTTGCCCAGGGTGGTTGTGAATGCTCCATCACTGGCAGTGTTCAAGGCCAGGTTGGCCGTGGCCTTTGGTGATACTGTTTAGAGCAAGGTGCCCCTGCCCATGGCAGGGGGTTTGGAACTTGATGATCTTAAGGTCCTTTCCAACCCTAACTATTCTGTGATTCCATGATTTCAGTTTGACGCAGCTGTGAGCCAAGTCATTTCAGTTCAGATCATTCCACAACTACTGAAACCCAGGCAGGGACACCTTCCACTAGACCAGGTTGCGCTAAGCCCCATCCAGCCTGGCCTTGAACAGTGCCAGGGATGGGACATGTGTTTTTAGATAGGCACACACCCCCGATCTAACCGCTTCCAGCAGCAGACAAACAAACACGGACACAAACACGGCCTGCAGCGGACACCCTCTCTGCCGCTTTAAACCCACTCAGGAATAGCCCCAAACACGAGACATAGTGCTGACGAACACACCATGGCATGTAACAACCCCGCAGACCCCTCCCCTCCGCTCTAAGCTCGCCGGACCCACCACAGCCGAGAGGCGGCAGAGCCAGCCCGGACAAGGACCGGCGGAACCTCCCTCGGAGCCAATCCCCGCCTTCCCCCCAGACCTTGGGACTGCTCTTGGGGCGGGCCTTGTGGGGCCCCCTCACGGCCTCCGCCATGGCCATACTCTGCAGCACCACCAAGCCGCAGCCACGGCTACTGCGGGCGGAAGCGGGGGAAGATTGACACCGCCCCCACCCGCTCCCCTCCAGTCAGCAGCGCGGTGGCTACGTGAAGCACGCAAGGACTCAGCACAGAACGCAGAGCTGGGAGCCGGAGCATGGCCGCCAGGCCTGGGTGAGGCAGGCCTCCTGTCAGGAGGGGAGCGGGCTTGGGGTAGGCTCACATATAGGCTCAGATATGGGAAGGCCAGGTTCCTTTGTAAGGGTGTGGGGGGAGGTCGGATTACACCATAGGATCCTGTGGGGAGGCCAGGCCCCTCCATAAGTGTTGGAGATGAGGATCGGCACTCCTACAAGGGCCTGTGGGGGAACAGAATCCTTTATAAAGTGCTGTGTGGAGGCCAAGGTCTTCTATAGGAGCCTGGGAAGGAGATAAGTTCTCCTACTGAGAATCAGATGGGAGGCCAGGATCATCTCTAGGAACCGGAGAAGAATCCAAACTTCTCTATAAGGGAATGACAAGGCTTCCCCTAAAAGGACTGGCAGGGAGGCAAGGCTCATCTATAGGAGCCTAGGGGGAGGCCAGGTTCCCTTCTACGGACCTGTGGAGGGGCCAGGCTCTCCTATAATGCCGCTAGGGTGAAGTGGGGGTGGGGAAGGAGTCTCCTCCATAAGAGTCTGGGGCAAGGCCAGGTGTCTGTGGGGAGGTCAAGCTGCTGCTACAGGGAACACGAGGTAAGAAACCAAGCCCCTACTACGGAGGCTGGGCAGTGTGAGTTCTCTTCTTTCTACTTGTGCAGTAGCAGGACCCGGAAGTGCCAACAGAGCGGGGCAGCCTGTGTGCAGTGCCTGAGGCATCTCCAGCCACAGCAGGGCTCCAGTCTCAGCCTGGGGGACCAGGCGTCACTGACCCTTTTGATCCCTACTCAGGTGCTCAGCTGCCCCAGGGAGCCACCGATGGAGCCCAGGCCATGCCCCACTGGAGCAGAACTGATTTCAGCCAGTCCCCAGATGGATGAGTCCCTGCAGAGCTCAGTCCCTCCTCGCAGAAGACATTGTAGTCAAAGACCTAATGATCTTGAACAGGTAATGTCCACTCTCTTAGGCCTTGTACTTTGGCCTTGAGAAGACCCTTTGTTATCAACATCATCTGTCATTTGTAATAACTGTAGGAAAGGTAAATTGTGTGTGGGTCAAGGCAGCTATGATCCTGACCAGGAGCCCATTGCACATTACAGAGCTGGTGATCCCCTGAGCAGGCACAGGGCTGGTCTGCTTTGCCCAAGCCCTGTGGCTGCAGGGTGAGCTTCACCACCTCATGGTAACGGGGTTTGACTTACTAGATCCCAACCCTTTGTTTCGTTCCCTTAGTAACTTAGCCCCAGCCCCAGTATTGAAAACTCTTAATATTACAAAGTCTTAATATTGATCTTGAAGCTCTAATATTGGAAAGCCTTCATATTGCAAAGCCCCATCTCTAGTTACGCAAAGACAACACTCTTTCTCTCACAATTCCCCCTTTCTCTTATTTATACTGGGTTTGATTTTTGCACTTTCTTTAAAGAATTACCCCATATGTTGCTTTCAGTCTGGATAACGTAACTTCACGGTTTTCGTCTAAAGATAAGTCATCCCGATCATCTTCAAATATTTGGTTTGTGGTCTTTTGTTTTCTTATCATTCTAAAACATTTAATCAGAGTAGGGTGATTGTCCCATGAGCATTTGTTTTGACAAAGTTGTTTAAAGGAGTTGTACACATCTTCCTATATACGGAATTATGTAGCACCCTATAGCTATTCAGACACCTGCTACTACAGGTATGGAAGTAAAAACTGATACCACCATTGCCCTCCATTTTCCAAATCAGGATTCTAACCATCCTGTTAATGGAATACCTGTTCTCTTATTTTCATCCAGTTCTTCTGCCAACGTAGTGAGGCCTTGAAAGGGCCTGGTTATGGCTCCATCTGGTGTTGTATTATTTGGAATAAATGTGCAACACATATCCCCTACGATTACGCATACTCCTCCTTATTCAGCTAATATATCTAAAAC
This sequence comes from Neopsephotus bourkii, assembly GCF_033783945.1. Lineage (NCBI taxonomy): Eukaryota > Metazoa > Chordata > Aves > Psittaciformes > Psittacidae > Neopsephotus > Neopsephotus bourkii. Next base: position 115,345 of record NW_026901368.1, on the reverse strand, counting down.
TATTCTATTTTCACTGTATATTTGACCCATTCTACCCAAGAATTTGTATTTCTATATCCTGTTTCTATTCCAAACATCTACTTTAAAACTTTAATTGCAATTCCTTTTACTAACTTGGGATTATTTGTTGGAGCACTATGTCCCCACCGATGGAGGAATGGTAGTGTCCACAGGCTGGCCACATTCGTTCCTCTTTGGCTCCCAAGTCACTACTGTAAATCTAGCAATTGAATTCCCTCCTGTCACTTCTGCCCCCAGGCCATGAACTTGGCTTATTACCCCTCCAAGCACTTGCAATAGCAAGTGCGTGGGACAACACTCTTAACACCACACATTCAGATTCTGAGTGACCTTTAAACATTGTAATTTTACATTTTAGAGATTTTCTCTAAGCACTGTTTGAGATCCACCCATTAATGCCAGTTGTAAACCAAACTTCATTCCACCCAGGACAAGGTGATTCCCAGTACGTTTGGAGATAACAACACTGTTTCTCTCACAGCTGGGAGTAACTGGAAACACCACCCCTCTGGCCAGATCAACAGTGTCTTCTGCCTGGAGAACCTACAAACAGGATCAACAGCATCTAGGGATGTAGCCGTCAACTGTGGCATAAGCAAGCTTACTTGAAACAGAGTACAAAAAGAATTAGGCCTGCTTATGAGAAGTGCTCATTACAAGATTCTACACAGAACAGAAACACTGGCCACCTGTGTTAAAGGGATGGAAAGCAATGGTGGATGAGGCTGAAAGAGATGTCTTGATTCTATGATTCTATGATTTGCCGAACAACCAAGGCATTTTACCAAATTCCATCACTAAAGTGCCCAAGGGAATTATATAGCTTCGCTATATAGCTTAAGCTCCACAAATGCCTATATAGAGGGCTTTGATCAGAACTTCTTAGTGAAACCTTGTCTCCAAAGTCAAGAGTCCAGCTTCCCATGATCTTTCACGTAAACCATTCCCTTTAGAGAGCTAAAGCTCGTGATCTGATGGGGAAGAGCAGAAGCAGAGATTTTCTGTGGAGCCAGAACCCCATAAAGCAAGTAATTCTGGTGCACTGGTCAGGGTGGGTAGAGGTGCCCATCTACACATTAGAAAAGACACAGCTGAGGATCTGCGTGGCTCTGGGACTCCCAGAGCCCTGGCTCAGTGCTCCCCAACTGCCCTCCCAGACCTGGTACGAAAGCAAGAGGTTAGGCCAGCCTGTGCTTTACAGAGACCTGATACCAAGGCACCTCATGGGGGACTGACATAAAGCCAGAGGGCACTGCGGAAATAGTTGATCCACTCACTCCTTTGTCTGAAGGAACTGAAACATCAAAGACAAAACAGCCTTAACATCGGTAAGAAGAGAGCAAATACCACTACAAAGATCTGTGTCCACAGCAAGGAGCAGGTGATGTTGGGCTTCTGCAGGAAACGTGGTAACCGTGAGTCATAGAATCATAGAACCAACTAGGTTAGAAAAGACCTCATCCAGAAAAGCCATCCCTTTACACAGCCAGATATTTCAAAGATGAGCACTGAGTTGAGGAAGCTCTGCAGGACCCATGCGGAAGGGGTCACTCAGCACACCACTACCTCTGGGGAGACGAAGACAGCTTCCTGAAGGCACTGCATGTTCCCTAGGTATCCTATGGTCCTGCAGTCCCAGCTGACTTCTCTCCCAGAAATACGGAGCAATAAAGGAGCATTGGGGATCTATGAAAGCAAAGTGTCTTGACTCGTTTGTCTTCTCCCTCTTTCCTGCCCATCCCTTTTCCAAGCAGCTTTAAGCCCAAGTCTTTTGAAATGTGCTGTCTGGTATATCTCCATTTCATGCCTGAGCAACAGCCTTTCATCCCACGTGTACGTATGCACTTGTTATGACTTGCTGTTTGCAAGCTTGCAGCAGACATGGGATAAAACCTCAACCTCTGCACTTCCTGTCCATAGAACCACAGAATCATAGAATAGTTAGGGTTGGAAAGGACCTTAAAATCATCTAGTTCCAACCCTCCTGCCATGCACAGGAACACCTCACATTAAACCATGCCACCCAAGACTGCGTCCAGCCTGGCCTTGAACGATGCCAGGGATGGAGAATTCACAACTTCCTTGGGCAACCCACTCCAGGGCCTTACTACCTTCACAGTAAAGAACTTCTTCCTCATATCCAACATAAGCTTCTCCTGTTTAAGTTTGAAGCCATTAGCCCTTGTCCTATCACCAGAGTCCCTAACGAAGAGTCCCCTCCCCAGCATCCCTGTAGGCGTCTTTCAGGTACTGGAAGCTTCTAGGAAGTCTTCACGAGGCCTTCTCCAGGATGAACAGCCACAACTTTCTCAGCGTGTCTTCATATGGGAGGTACTCCAGCCCCCTTGTCATCCTCGTTGCCTTCCTCTGGACTAGCCCCAACAGCTCCACGTTGTTTTCATATTGAGGACACCAGAACTGTACACCATAGTAGAAGTAAGGTCTCAAGAGAGCAGAGCAGAGGAGCCACATCACCTCATTAAACACTTTTTACATATGAGAGACAGCTGCAAGACACAGCTCAGCAGCAGAGCAGCATCATGGTCCTGTTGCAACCAGCTCTGGGTTTCCCTAGCACTTGCTGGAAGTCCTGACTAGACCATTTTGCTATGAGACAGTCTGCTTTAGACTGATGTATCTGCTCGGAGGGGTTCCCATGCTACCACGTGAGATATATGGTGAAGGGCTGCTGGCACACTGAGTTCACATGGCGATGGCTTCACCCAGCTTGCATCCCCACTGCGCCAGTATCTTCTGCTGCAAATTCATGTAAAGTCCTTCAGAGTTTCAGAGTCTGCTAGGTGGTGTCCTGGCTGTAGGACACACTGTCCTTAAGCCACTGAGTAACCAGAAGTGACTACGGCTGGCCAGGATAACGGCCACACCAATCGTGCAAGCAGGTTAATGGGTAATAAGGTCACTACTTTGAGTCTGTTACTTTGAAAAGGTAGTGTAAGGAAAAATAAAAAACAAAAAAAATAGTGGAAACCTTAAAGTGGTGAGACCTTAAATACAGAAGCCAAGCCAAACACACACACAGGGATAGCTGCAACATATTCTGCTGCTTCACTGCCAGAGAACATAGAGAAGGCACATCTGTGCCATCCTGGACCCCTGCAGTGAGGAGTAGACATCCAGAGGACCACACTGACACGTAATGGCATTTGGGTGCTTTTACCTCACAAGCTTTGTCATTCTTCCTGGATCTTCTCCAGTGTGGTAACACTCTGCTGGTAACTCCTGCCTTTGTGACAAATCACACTGTCATCTGATTAACATTAATTAAAAACACCCTTTGTTAGAAGGCAGTACATGAAACCTGAATTGGCAGGGATGTCAGGGAGAAAGCAGTAATGTGTGAGCTCAGCTATGGATGGGCACTGCAAGGGAATGCAGAGCTGTACAGAAAGTTAGAGGGCCATGCCACAGCGAAACGGTGAGAAATGGGAAGTGGGATGTGAAGCCCTGGTATGGCTCTGGAGTGAGCTCCACCTCTGCTATGCTGGGCATGAGTTTCTGAGGAGCCAGCCCTGACCCAGGAGCTGGAGCTCACTCGAGAGCCATGCCATGGCTTCAGAACCCCTGCCACAGGAAACACTCCCCTCACCCTCCAAAGCCTGCATTTCCAAACTCACCATAGTCTTCCGGAGATGTTTTCATCTGAGCCAGGTGAACAGCTGCCAAAACTGAGAGAGTGAAGAATGCTACAGGAGAGCTAATGTGCATCACCAACGGTAATGAAGCCCAGCTAGAGAACATTGCTGGCCCTTCCATCTCATCCCCAAACCCGGAACTTGGAGAAGAGTTATGGGGCAGGAGAGATCCAAGAACATACACCCTTCCTCCTCCTGTCCCATGGCCATTCACCTCTCTATACCTTCTCCTGCTGCTTCTGTGCAACCATGTTTGTGTTGTGCTGCACAGCTGGTTCCACCTCATCCTTATTCCTGCAGTGCTGCTTATAAGGGCGCTTGGCCTAGGAGAGCCAACAAACAGGGCAGGAGCGTGTTAGCAAGCAAGGAGATACTATTACAGCTCATGCAGCTAGCTCTGGAGGAAAACAGTCTCCAAGTGAAAGCGTGGCCAAAGACTGCCAGTAGAGCAGGGGAGAGCACACAGTGCCTCCAGTGCCGTGCTGATTGAGCAAAACTGACCTCACAACATAAGCTGCTCTTCATTTGACATTAAAATCTCATAGCAATCGAGTCTTTGACATCTAAATCACTCTTATCCAACCGTGCAAGGCTGCTACCAGCCATGTCCCTGGTGTACTCTTCAGTTTTTCAGAGCACACTATGCAGACAGGAATGTGATGGTCTTCCTCTGCTGCAGCCCTTGATGTAGTGTCTGCATGAGTTGCAACAGAGGAAGACCCTCATATTTAAGACTGTGCTGTGCACGTATGTTAGCAGTGTTAAACCATATAGCAAGAAAGAGCAGCATGTTTGCTTTACCGCCATGGTCTTCTCGTACTGCAGATTCCTGGTTTTCTGAATCGCCTTCTTTATCAGTTCTATCTCTGAAGACAACAGAGTCAACACATCACTGACCATCGAAGCTCCACAATGGATTATGTGGCTTAGGAAAGGAAGAAGCACAGACCAAATTCAGACGGCATTAAGGACCTATGTCCACCCAAAGCATCTTCACAAAACCCACCATTTATACTTCTAGGTAAGCCTCCACCTGTCCATGAAATGGAACTCTACAAATGAAATCCACCAATATATAGTACTGTATAATCTCTAGCAAAATTGGGAAGCCAACTCCCTTCTGCTATGTCCAAACTTGCAGCAGTTTTCTCTCATTGTCCAGACAAAGGAATCTCAAGCCCGCAGAGGTTAACATGCTTGCCAATGATGTCCCTATGGACATCACCCAACACTATATATATAAAATATACGTATATATGCTTTAAGAACATTCCTGGTTGAGGCTGGTGTCTCTGGATGTGACCCCTGCAATAGCCAACCCCAAAAAGCACCCAAAGGAGATGTGTTGGTCAGACAAAGGCTGTCAGAGGTTCAGCAGAAGAATTTCAATATATGGGAAGGAACTCAGGAAATCCCAACATCGGCAGGCACTGGGAGCATGCAGGGGGTGGGGACATGTTGGGAGAAACAAGCCAGGAGCAGGATCCATCCCCAAGCATGGTGATGGATCAACAACCTGACCTTCTTCCAATGCAGTTTCTGCTTTTCCTTGAATTCCTCCATTTTCTTTGCTTCTTCCCAAAGGGCTTCTGGCAAGTAGATCTGACTTTCCCCCCCACTACCTCTGCAAGGAAAAGAAAGCTTCATATATATATAGGTACACACAAATATACATATATATATACACGCATATATGCATACATGAAAAGACTGTTGCTCAATTCACCTGCTGCAGCTGACATCAAACCGACCCCACAGTACACCTCCATTTCCAGAAACATAAAAGCAGCAGGAATTTTGATGCACCATTAGCTATGTCAGCATCAGTCCTGCAGGGGGCCACCTTTCAGTGTAAGAAAACTGATATCAAGAAGTTCAGCAAGCAAGCACAGTCATATCTTCCCCTAACCCCGATGAATTCAGCCAGGTTTCAATACACAGCAACATGAAGCAAAGAGCTGCCCCAGCTTAGAACACAGTCAAGCTGGGCCACAGATAAACTGATGCTAAAAGACCCTTGGGCTCATCCTGCTGAAAGTGAGTGGCTGTACTGCAGAACAGCACCCCAGCAAGCTCATCAAGGGCCATATGCAAAGTGTAGCTCACACTTCAAGACCCAGAGCTGTTTCAAACCCACACCTATGAATAGCCAGCTGCTTCAACAGCAGAGCCACGCTGGGGAGGTTCACCAAGAGTCAGAGCAGCAGACAAATGTGGCTGTGGCAGAGAGTGCACTCAGCACAGGAGAGCAGAGCGCCAGCCCTCAGGGTTGGGATGCTGCCTGCCATGTGTACATGGAAATGAAGGGACAATGTAAGGTGGCCAAAGCATCATCTTGCAGATGCTCTGATTAGAAGTGTGGAATCATTTAGGCTGGAAAAGACCTTTAAGATTACTGAGTCCAGCCGTTTACCCTACACTGCCAAATCCCCCGCTAGATCGTGTCCCAAAGTCCCACGTCTGCACATCTTCGAAACACCTCCAGGGAAAAAATAAAACACAAAATAAAACTCGTTCTGGAATCACAGCCATAGTTGACACTTAGATCTGACCCTTGTTTTCCACAACAGTGGTCAATTAATTCACCAATTTATTCTCAAATGGCTTTGACAGCCAGGACTTCACTGCCGTTGCTCTCCAGGGTGCAGTGTACAACGTGGAGGAGGATAGGCTATTAAGAGAAACATTCTTCATTTGAGAATGAAGACCTTGGGCACACCGTAGGAGAGGAACTGGTTCAAGACCATCTTAAAAATCTGAACGTGCACAAGTCCATGGGTCCTGATGAAATCCATCCATGGGTCCTGAAGGAGCTGGCAAATGAAGTTGCTAAGCCGCTGGCCATCATATTTGAAAAATCATGGCAGTCAGGTGAAGTTCCCGACAACTGGAAAAAGGGAAATATAACCCCCATTTTCAAGAAGGGGGAAATGGATGAGCCGGGGAATTACAGACCAGTCAGTCTCACCTCTGTGCCTGGCAAAAACTTGGAGCAGATTCTCCTGGAAGGCATGCTAAGGCACATGAAAATCAACAAGGTGCTTGGTGACAGCCAGCATGGCTTCACTAAGGGGTAATCCTGCCTGACCAATTTGGTCGCCTTCTATGATGGGGCTGCAGAACTGATGGACAGCGGTAGAGCAGTTGATGTCATCTACCTGGACTTGTGTAAAGCGTTCGACACTGTCCCACATGACATTCTTGTCTCTAAATTGGAGAGACATCAGTTTGATGAATGGACTACTCAGAAAAGAAGGAACTGGTGGGATGGCCACACACAAAGAATTGTGGTCAATGACTCAATATCCAGCTGGAGACCAGTAACGACCAGTGTCCCTCAGGGATTGGTGTTGGGACCGGTCTTGTTTAACATCTTCATTGCTGACATGGACAGTGGGATTGAGTGCGCCCTTAGCAAGTTTGCCAATGACACCAAGCTGTGTGGTTCAGTTGATACGCTGGAGGGAAGGAATGCCATCCAGAGGGACCTTGACATGCTTGTGAGGTGGGCTGATGCCAACCTCATGAAGTTTAACCATGCCAAGTGCAAGGTCCTCCACCTGGGTTGCAGCAATTGTGGGCACAGCTACAGCCTGGGCAGAGAAAAGACTCAGAGCAGCCCTGAGGAGAAGGACTTGGGGGTGCTGGTCGATGAAAAAATGAACATGAACCGGCTTCAGTTTGTGATTTCAGCCCAGAAAGCCAACCGTAACCTGGGCTGCATCAAAAGGAGGGTGACCAGCAGGTCAAAGGAGGTGATCCTGCCCTTTTATTCTCCTCTTGTGAAACCTCACTTGGAGTATTGTGTGCAGTTCTGGTGTCCTCAACATAAAAAGGACATGGAATTGTTGGAACAAATCCAGAGGAGGGCCATGAGGATGACCAGGGGACTGGAGCACCTCCCATATGAAGATCGGCTGAGAAAGTTTGGGTTGTTCATACTGGAGAAGAGAAGGCTGCGTGGAGACCTCATAGCAGCCTTCCAGTATCTGAAGGGGGCCTATAGGGATGCTGGGGAGGGACTTTTCATTAGGGACTTTAGTGATAGGACAAGGGGTAATGGGTTCAAACTTAAACAGGGGAAGTTTAGATTGCATATAAGGAGGAAATTCTTTCCTGTTAGAGTGGTGAGGCACTGGAATAGGCTGCCCAGGGAGGTTGTGAATGCTCCATCCCTGGCAGTGTTCAAGGCCAAGTTGTCCGTGGCCTTTGGTGATAAGGTTTAGAGCGAGGTGTCCCTGCCCATGGCAGGGGGGTTGGAACTTGATGATCTTAAGGTCCTTTCCAACCCTAACTATTTTGTGATTCTATGATTTCAGTTTGACGCAGCTGTGAGTCAAGACATTTCAGTTCAGATCATTCCACAACTACTGAAACCCAGGCAGGGACAACCTCCACTAGACCAGGTTGTGCTAAGCCCCGTCCAGCCTGGCCTTGAACAGTGCCAGGGATGGGACATGTGTTTTTAGATAGGCACACACACCCCGATCTAACCGCTTCCAGCAGCAGACAAACAAACACGGACGCAAACACGGCCTGCAGCAGACACCCTCTCTGCCGCTTTAAACCCACTCAGGAATAGCCCCAAACACGAGACAAAGTGCTGCCGAACACACCATGGCATGTAACAACACCGCAGACCCCTCCCCTCCGCTCTAAGCTCACCGGACCCACCACAGCCCAGAGGCGGCAGAGCCAGCCCAGACTAGGACCAGGACCGGCGGAACCTCCCTCGGAGCCAATCCCTGCCTTCCCCCCCGGACCTTGGGACTGCTCTTGGGGCGGGCCTTGTGGGGCCCCCTCACGGCCTCCGCCATGGCCATACTCTGCAGCACCACCAAGCCGCAGCCACGGCTACTGCGGGCGGAAGCGGGGGAAGATTGACACCGCCCCCACCCGCTCCCCTCCAGTCAGCAGCGCGGTGGCTACGTGAAGCACGGAAGGACTCAGCACAGAACGCAGAGCTGGGAGCCGGAGCATGGCCGCCAGGCCTGGGTGAGGCAGGCCTCCTGTCAGGAGGGGAGCGGGCATGGGGTAGGCTCACATATAGGCTCAGATATGGGAAGGCCAGGTTCCCTAGTAAGGATGTGGGGGGAGGTCAGATTGCGCCATAGGTTCCTGTGGGGAGGCCAGGCCCCTCCATAAGTGTTTGAGATGAGGATCGGCACTCCTACAAGGGCCTGTGGGGGAACAGAATCCTTTATAAAGTGCTGTGTGGAGGCCAAGGTCTTCTATAGGAGCCTGAGAAGGAGATAAGTTCTCCTACTGAGAATCAGATGGGAGGCCAGGATCATCTCTAGGAACCGGAGAAGAATCCAAACTTCTCTATAAGGGAGTGGCCAGGCTTCCCCTAAAAGGACTGGCAGGGAGGCAAGGCTCATCTATAAGAGCCTAGGAGGAGGCCAGGTTCCCTTCTACGGACCTGTGGAGGGGCCAGGCTCTCCTATAATGCCCCCGGGTGAAGGGGGGTAGGGAGGGAGTCTCCTCCATAAGAGTCTGGGGCAAGGCCAGGTGTCTGTGGGGAGGTCAAGCTGCTGCTACAGGGAATGCGAGGTAAGAAACCAAGCCCCTACTACGGAGGCTGGGCAGTGTGAGTTCTCTTCTTTCTACTTGTGCAGTAGCAGGACCCGGAATTGCCACCGGAGCGGGGCAGCCTGTGTGCAGTGCCTGAGGCATCTCCAGCCACAGCAGGGCTCCAGTCTCAGCCTGGGGGACCAGGCGTCACTGACCCTTTTGATCCCTACTCAGGTGCTCAGCTGCCCCAGGGAGCCACCGCTGGAGCCCAGGCCATGCCCCACTGGAGCAGAAGTGATTTCAGCCAGTCCCCAGATGGATGAGTCCCTGCAGAGCTCAGTCCCTCCTTGCAGAAGACATTGTAGTCAAAGACCTAATGATCTTGAACAGGTAATGTCCACTCTCTTAGGCCTTGTACTTTGGCCTTGAGAAGACCCTTTGTTATCAACATCATCTGTCATTTATAATACCTGTAGGAAAGGTAAATTGTGTGTGGGTCAAGGCAGAGATGATACTGACCAGGAGCCCATTGCACATTACAGAGCTGGTGATCCCCTGAGCAGGCACGGGGCTGGTCTGCATTGCCCAAGCCCTGTGGCTGCAGGATGAGCTTTGCCACCTCATGGTAACGGGGTTCATGGGCAGCTCCTGCTGATACTGACAATTCCACCAGCTGCCTGGCCCTGCCTGTATCTGGAAACGCAGCAAGAAGTTCTCATGTAAACTTCCTTCATGACTAATGATGTTTTCTTGTGATGCCTTATGTATTAGCTCGTATTACCAAAAAGGAAGAGCTCTAACTCCGCCTGAAGGCAGAATGCCCAGCATCTGAAGGGACATAAGATTTACACGCTACCTGTATCCCTCTTCTTATTTTGTGTTATTAAAGCAGCTGTGGCCTCTCTGTCCCTAGGGGGGGAGGCATGAGCTGTTCAGCTGGTTATCAGGGTCTCTTGATAGGCCCTTCACTTCTATGGGTGTCTGGGAGGAGGACAGACCCCTCTAGAGAGGCCTGTGAGGAAACTCAGCCTGACTGTAGGGGCCCTTGTGGAGGCTGAATTCTTGGTGTGTTCTGTCCCAGAGCTGTCGTGGTATTGATCAAGTAGGAAGTAAAGGCTGAGCAAGGATATGCTCTTGGAGGCTTCCTCCCAGGAGAAGGAACTTGAACATCCTAGGGTGCTTTGAAGGTGTACCAGCCCTAGCCTAGACAAAAAAGTCAGTATGGCATCTTTCAGAAGAATGATAGCCACCATGCAAGTCTCAAAACTTAATCATAAAAGATGTGTGTGAGAACTAAGACTACAGCAGGGTCCTTCAGGAGAATATTTCTACACTTGGTCCTTCAGAAATGTAAATGGACAACCGATTCCTTGGCATGTGCCCTTTGCACAGTCCATTGTAATGCATCAGGAGAGATGTTTAAGCTCACTGTCATCTTCCCCGCAGAAGGAAATACAGGAGAAGCTCCGGGGACTGTTTGGCTTAGACATGCACTGAAGTCATGCAGATTCAACTTGAAGAATATCATACAGCAGCAACTCCCATTGCTCCAAAGTTAAGGTACCTGGCACCAGGTTTAAACAGCTGAACTGTGTGCTGGTCCCCTCTCCTCCATCCCTGTGTTTTAAGGCACTGAGGAGCTTCTTAAGCAATGCTGCACATGAGGATATGAGAGAGACCAGCAGCCATGCAGCACATGAGATTCTGAATAAAAGCCGTGATCACGTATATAGTAAGAAAAAAAAGTAAGAAATTTGGGAGATATGGTCAGAAAATGAGTTTCAGGGCTCCAGCCCAACTTTCATAACTAAGTTTATTTCCGGTGGTGAATAGTCACAAGTCCAAGGGACTTCTTTACCAGAAGTTAATCAAATGAGGGTCTGCAGAGCCTACCGGGCACAAGCTATACCATGAACCTAAAAATCTGCAAGCCCCTCATTGGAGAGGTGGTTGAAGAGCTAACCAACTTCTCCAGATCCTCAGCAACACTGCAGGGTGCAGGTTTGTGGCAGCACAGCCTCTCAGTGGGTAGCTGTGCTCTGGCCCGCTACACCAGGGAAGATGCAAATCAGCTTCCAGTATCAGCACTTAAACCTAAAGCACATCTACAGCTAAGCCAGACACGTAGTGTATTGTTGGTGCACCTCTAAGTGAGCTCCCTGAAAGACGTGGCCAAATGAAACCTACATTACAAGCTTAATCAGCATTAATGAAGGACTTGAGAAACAGGGAAAAGCTTAACCTGAGATCTGAGTGGGATATATATGCCCTAAACATTAGCCAGTTTCCCAAAGCATTGTGCAGCACTCCCCTCAGCACGTATGACTTCTTGGTTATCTCCAGCCTCTTCCAGATGGCTGCACTTTAGAAGAATTTCAAATCAAAACCCTCTTCTGACACAGATGGCCCCTGGGTCAGGGTCCATCGCTTAGATTCCTTTTCTTCCCCCGAGTGTGAACATGGCATATCTGTCCAAGCAGTTTGCTGATCACAGGCACAGATTTGTAATGGGCACTTTCTGAGTGTGCAGATAATTATCTCAGACCTCATATATTTTGCTAAAATAGAGAAGCACTTCAGCTCTGTTTGGCTGCTGTGAGAAATGGTTTGTAGCTAAAAAAGCTCAGGGTAGACACAACAGTGAAGCAGCTCTTTATTAATGGTTTTGCAAAAAACGGGTGTCCTAGCAAGCAGGCACACACAGCAAAAGCAGAACTATGCTTTGTATTTCGTACCCCGTCCACAAGTTCCCTCCCTTGTTTCCCAGTTGGTTGGGTACTCCAAGGTTTACAGCCTATTCAGTGCTTATAACCTGTATGCTAACTGTCCTGCCTTTGTTTTTACCTCCCCTTATTCGTTGTTGTACACCTCTTCCTCTTATTTTCTAACCACATCATTATTAACCACATAATCCTTTTCCGGTTCAATTTTGCAAGTCTTTGGCAGATATGTGGTACCCCAGTTTACTGTTATACCAGGCTGCACCAGCTCAGTTTGTACATAGACAGTATTCTTTTTAACCAAGGAGTATATCTTTCATCTAGAGATTACATTGGCTTTAACCTCAGAGTGTGTCTTTTTTGAGTTGCTAGATCTCAGACCCTTTGTTTTGTTCCCTTAGTAACTTAGCCCCAGCCCCAGTATTGAAAACTCTTAATATTGCAAAGCCTGTCTATTGATCTTGAAGCTCTAATATTGGAAAGCCCTAATATTGCAAAGCCCCATCTCCAGTTATGCGAAAACAACACTCTTTCTCTCACAATTCCCCCTTTCTCTTATTTATACTGGGTTTGGTTTTTGCACTTTCTTTAAAGAATTACCCCATATGTCGCTTTCAGTCTGGATAACGTAACTTCACAGTTTTGGTCTAAAGATAAGTCGTCCCGATCATCTTCAAATATTTGGTTTGTGGTGTTTTGGTTTTTTTTTTTAATCTAAAGCATTTCATCTGAGTAGGGTGGTGGTCCCATGAGCGTTTGTTTTGACAAAGTTGTTTCAAGAAGTTGTACACATCTTCCTATATACAGAATTATGTAGCACCCTATAGCTATTTAGACACCTGCTACTACAGTTATGGAAGTAAAAACTGATATCACCATTGCTCTCCATTTTCCAAATCAGGATTCTAACCATCCTGTAATGAAATACCTGTTCTCATATTTTCATCCAGTTCTTCTGCCAACGTAGTGAGGCCTTGAAAAGCCCTGCTTATGGCTCCATCTGGTGTTGTATTATTTGGAATAAATGTGCAACACGTATTCCCTAGCATTATGCATAGTCCTCCTTTTTTAGCTAATGTATCTAAAACTATTCTATTTTCGCTGTATATTTGACCCATTCTAGCCAGGCATTTAAATTTCTAAATCCTGTTTCTATTTCAAACATCTTACATCAAATCTTTAATTGCAATTACATTAACTGTCTTGGGATTATTTGGTGGAGTCCATGTTCGCCCCGGTGGAGTAATGGTAGTATCCACAGGCTGGCCACATTCGTTCCTCTTTGACTGCCAAGCCACTATTATAAATCTAGCAATTGAATCCCCTCCTATCACATCTGCCCTCAGGCCATGGACTTGGCTTACTGCCCCTCCAGCACTTGCAATATCAGGTGCGTGGGATCACACTCTAACTGCCACATTCAGATTCTATGTGGCCTTTAAACATTGTAATATTCCTTTTTAGAGGTGTTCTCTAAGCACTGGGTGAGATCCACCCATTAAAGCCAGTTGTAAACCAAACTTCATTCCACCCAGGACAAGGTGATTCCCAGTACGTTTGGAGATAACAACACTGTTTCTCTCACAGCTGGGAGTAACTGGAAACACCACCCCTCTGGCCAGATCAACAGTGTCTTCTGCCTGGAGAACCTACAAACAGGATCAACAGCATCTAGGGATGTAGCCGTCAACTGTGGCATAAGCAGGCTTACCTGAAACAGAGTACAAAAAGAATTAGGCCTGCTTATGAGAAGTGCTCATTACAAGATTCTACACAGAACAGAAACACTGGCCACCTGTGTTAAAGGGATGGAAAGCAAAGGTGGATGAGGCTGAAAGAGATGTCTTGATTCTATGATTCTATGATTTGCCGAACAACCAAGGCATTTTACCAAATTCCATCACTAAAGTGCCCAAGGGAATTATATAGCTTCGCTATATAGCTTAAGCTCCACAAATGCCTATATAGAGGGCTTTGATCAGAACTTCTTAGTGAAACCTTGTCTCCAAAGTCAAGAGTCCAGCTTCCCAGGATCTTTTAGGGGGGACCGGACATCACCTAAAGCATTCCCTTTAGAGAGCTAAGGCTCGTGATCTGATGGGGAAGAGCAAAACCAGAGATTTTCTGTGGAGCCAGAACCCCATAAAGCAAGCAATTCTGGTGCACTGGTCAGGGTGGGTAGAGGTGCCCATCTACACATCAGAAAAGACACAGCTGAGGATATGCGTGGCTCTGGGACTCCCAGTGGCCTGGCTCAGTGCTCCCCAACTGCCCTCCCCGACCTGGTACGAAAGCAAGAGGTTAGGCCAGCCTGTGCTTTACAGAGACCTGATACCAAGGCTCGTCATGGGGGGCTGACATGAAGCCAGAGGTCATTGCGGAAATAGTTGATCCATTCACACTCCTGCATCTCAAAGAACTGAAACAACACAGACAAAACAGCCTTAACATCTGTAAGAAGAGAGCAAATCCCACTACAAAGATCTGTGTCCACAGCAAGGAGCAGGTGATGTTGCTCTTCTGCAGGAAATATGGTAACCATGAGTCATAGAATCATAGAACCAACTCGGTTGGAAAAGACCTCGTCCAGAGAAGCCATCCCTTTACACAGCCAGATATTTCAAAGATGAGCATTGAGTTAGGAAGTTCTGCAGGACCCATGTGGAAGGGGTCACTCAGCACACCACTACCTCTGGGGAGATGAAGACAGCTTCCTGAAGGCACTGCATGTTTCCTAGGTACCCCATGGTCCTGCAGTCCCAGCTGACTTCTCTCCCACAACTATGGAGCAATAAAAAAGCATTGGGGATCTATGAAAGCAAAGTGTCTTGACTCGTTTGTCTTCTCTCTCTTTCCTGCCCATCCCTTTTCCAAGCAGCTTTAAGCCCAAGTCTTTTGAAATGTGCTGTCTGGTACATCTCCATTTCATGCCTGAGCGACAGCCTTTCATCCCACGTGTACGTATGCACTTGTTATGACTTGCTGTTTGCAAGCTTGCAGTAGACATGGGATAAAACCTCAACCTCTGCACTTCCTGCCCATAGAATCACAGAATCATAGAATAGTTAGTGTTGGAAAGGACCTTAAAATCATCTAGTTCCAACCCTCCTGCCATGCAGAGGGACACATCGCATTAAACCATGCCACCCAAGACTGCGTCCAACCTGGCCTTGAACGCTGCCAGGGATGGAGAATTCACAACTTCCTTGGGCAACCCATGCCAGGGCCTTACTACCTTCACAGTAAAGAACTTATTCCTCATATCCAACATAAACTTCTCCTGTTTAAGTTTGAAGCCATTACCCCTTGTCCTATCACTACAGTCCCTAACGAAGAGTCCACTCCCCAGCATCCCTGTAGGCGTCTTTCAGGTACTGGAAGCTGCTAGGAAGTCTCCACGAAGCCTTCTCCAGGACGAACAGCCGCAACTTTCTCAGCCTGTCTTCATATGGGAGGTACTCCAGCCCCCTTGTCATCCTCGTGGCCCAGCTTGCCTCCCCAGTGCGCCAGTACCTGCTGCTGCAAATTCATTTAAAGTCTGTCAGAGTTTCAGAGTCTGCTAGGTGGTGTCCTGGCTGTAGGACACACTGGCCTTAAGCCACTGAGTACTGAGAAGTGACTACGGCTGTTCAGGATAATGGCCACACCAAACGCGCAAGCACGTTAATGCGTAATAAGGTCACTACTTTGATTCTGTTACTTTGAAAAGGTAGTGGAAGGAAAAATAAAAGCAAGAAAAATACTGGAATCCTTAAAGTGGTGAGACCTGTTAAAAATACTCTCAAGCCAGATTTGAATATATAAAAAATTTAATAAGCAAGCAGCAAGGAGACAAAACAGCGCTGGGCGCAAGGGACCTTAGTCCGCTCGTTTTGCGCACCGAGTAAAAGAATTCTTCTCCCTTATAATAACACTTGTGCATATTCATGAGGTTACACAACACAACTATACATATTCATGACATTCACAGCTGGTTTGGAGGGTCCAGAGAGCAGGAGCTGAGTTATTGCTCCTTCCTCTTATCAATGGCCTTGGTCCTCCCATCCTTTTCTGGCAAGCATGATAAATGTTGAGCTCAGGCAGTAACATACACAAGCAAGCGGTTTAACTTCGATTCCCCCTCGATTCCCCCGGTATGGCTACCCCCTCCTTCGAGGATGCTTTGATGTGCAAACAAGAACTGGTTCAGCGAGATTCACCACATACTCACTTTGATGAGCAAACACCCATATTACAGACCGTAAATTCAGAAGGCAAGCCAAACACACACACAGGGTTAGCTGCAACATGTTCTGCTGCTTCACTGCCAGAGAACACAGAGAAGGCAGATCTGTGCCATCCTGGAACCCTGCAGTGAGGATTAGACATCCAGAGGACCACACTGCCACATAAAGGCGTTTGGGTGCTTTTACCTCATAAGCTTTGGCATTCTCTTTCTGTCATTCTTCCCGGATGTTCTCCAGTGCAGTAACGCTCTGCTGGTAACTCCTGCCTTTGAGACAAATCACACTGTCATCTGATTAACATTAATTAAAAAGGCCATTTGTTAGAAGGCAGTACATGAAACCTGAATTGGCAGGGTTGTCAGGGAGGAAGCAGTACTGTGTGAGCTCAGCTATGGATGGGCACTTCAAGGGAATGCAGAGCTGTACAGGAAGTTGGAGGGCCATGCCACAGCGAAACGGTGAGAAATGGGAAGTGGGATGTGAAGCCCTGGTATGGCTCTGGAGTGAGCTCCACCTCTGCTATGCTGGGCATGAGTTTCTGAGGAGCCAGCCCTGACCCAGGAGCTGGAGCTCACTCGAGAGCCATGCCATGGCTTCAGAACACCTGCCACAGGAAACACTCCCCTCACCCTCCAAAGCCTGCATTTCCAAACTCACCATAGTCTTCCGGAGATGTTTTCATCTGAGCCAGGTGAACAGCTGCCAAAACTGAGAGAGTGAAGAATGCTACAGGAGAGCTAATGTGCATCACCAACGGTAATGAAGCCCAGCTAGAGAACATTGCTGGCCTTTCCATCTCATCCCCAAACCCGGAACTTGGAAAAGAGTTATGGGCCAGAAGAGCTTCAAGAACATACACCCTTCCTCCTCCTGTCCCATGGCCATTCACCTCTCTATACCTTCTCCTGCTGCTTCTGTGCAACCATGTTTGTGTTGTGCTGCACAGCTGGTTCCACCTCATCCTTATCCCTGCAGTGCTGCTTATAAGGTCACTTGGCCTAGGAGAGCCAACAAACAGGGCAGGAGCGTGTTAGCAAGCAAGGACTTACTATTACAGCTCATGCAGCTAGCTCTGGAGGAAAACAGCCTCCAAGTGAAAAGGTGGCCAGAGACTGCCAGCAGAGCAGGGGACAGCACACAACGCCTCCAGTGCCATGCTGATTGAGCAAAACTGACCTCACAACACAAGGTGCGCTTCATTTGACATGAAAATCCCATAGCAATTGAGTCCTTGACATCTAAATCACTCTTATCCAACCGTGCAAGGCTGCTACCAGCCATGTCCTTGGTGTACTCTTCAGTTTTTCAGAGCACACTATGCAGACAGGAATGTGACGGTCTTCCTCTTCTGCAGCCCTTGATGTAGTGTCTGCATGAGTTGCAGCAGAGGAAGACCCTCATATTTAAGACTGCGCTGTGCACATATGTTAGCAGTGTTAAACCATATGGCAAGAAAGAGCAGCATGTTTGCTTTACCGCCATGGTCTTCTCGTACTGCAGATTCCTGGTTTTCTGAATCGCCTTCTTTATCAGTTCTATCTCTGAAGACAACAGAGTCAACACATCACTGACCATCGAAGCTCCACAATGGATTATGTGGCTTAGGAAAGGAAGAGGCACAGGCCAAATTCATATGGCATTAAGGACCTATGTCCACCCAAAGCATCTTCACAAAACCCACAATTTGTACTTTTAGGTAAGCCTCCACCTGTCCATGAAATGGAAATCAAATGAAATCCACCAATATATAGTACTGTATCATCTCCATAGAATCTAGGGAAATTGGGAAGCCAACTCCCTTCTGTTATGTCCAAACTTGCAGCAGTTTTCTCTCATTTTCCAGACAAAGGAATCTCAAGCCAGAAGAGGTTAACAGGATTGCCAATGATGTCCCTATGGACATCACATAACACTATATATATAAAGTATATGTATATATGCTTTAAGAACATTCCTGGTTGATGCTGGTGTCTCTGGATGTGACCCCTGCAATAGCCAACCCCAAAAAGCACCCAAAGGAGAAGATGTGGTGGTCAGAAGAAGGAAGTCAGAGCTTCAGGAGCAGGGCTTCAACATATAGGAAGGAACTCAGGAAATCCCAGCAGCGGCAGGCACTGGGAGCATGCAGGGGGTGGGGACATGGTGGGAGAAACAAACCAGGAGCCAGGATCCTTCCCCAAGCATGGTGATGGATGAACACCCTGACCTTCTTCCAATACAGTTTCTGCTTTTCCTTGAATTCCTCCATTTTCTTTGCTTCTTCCCAAAGGGCTTCTGGCAAGTAGATCTGACCTTTCCCCCCACTACCTCTGCATGGAAAAGAAAGCCTCATATATATATATAGATACACACAAATACACATATATATATATACACACATACATACATACATGAAAAGACTGTTGCTCAATTCACCTGCTGTAGCTGACATCAAACCGACCCCACAGTACACCTCCATTTCCAGAAACATACAAAACCAGGAATTTTGATGCAGCAGTAGCTATGTTAGCGTCAGTCCTGCAGGGGGGCACCTTTTAGTGTAAGAAAATTGATATCAAGAAGTTCTGCAAGCAAGCAGTCACATTTGTCCCTCACCCGATGAATTCAGCCAGGTTTCGACACACAGCAACATGAAGCAAAGAGTTGCCCCAGCTTAGCACACAGTCAAGCTGGGCCACAGAAGAACTGACGCTAAAAAACCCTTGGGCTCATCCTGCTGAAAGTGAGTGGCTATACTGCAGAACAGCACCCCAGCAAGCTCATCAAGGGCCATATGCAAAGTGTAGCTCACACTTCAAGACCCAGAGCTGTTTCAAACCCACAGCTATCAATAGCCAGCTGCTTCAACAGCAGAGCCACGCTGGGGAGGTTCACCAAGAGTCAGGGCAGCAGACAAATGTGGCTGTGGCAGAGAGTGCACTCAGCACAGGAGAGCAGAGCGCCAGCCCTCAGGGTTGGGATGCTGCCTGCCATGTGTACATGGAAATGAAGGGACAATGTAAGGTGGCCAAAGCATCATCTTGCAGATGCTCTGATTAGAAGTGTGGAATCATTTAGGCTGGAAAAGACTTTTAAGATTACTGAGTCCAGCCGTTTACCCTACACTGCCAAATCCACCGCTAGAATGTGTCCCAAAGTACCACATCTGCAGATCTTCGAAACACCTCCAGGGGAAAAATAAAACACAAAATAAAACTCGCTCTGGAATCACAGCCATAGTTGACACTTAGATCTGACCCTTGTTTTCCACAACAGTGGTCAATTAATTCACCAATTTATTCTCAAATGGCTTTGACAGCCAGGACTTCACTGCAGTTGCTCTCCAGGGTGCAGTGTACAACGTGGAGGAGGGTAGGTTAATAAGAGAAACATTCTTCATTTGAGAATGAAGACCTTGGGCCCACCGTAGGAGAGGAACTGGTTTAAGACCATCTTAAAAATCTGAACGTGCACAAGTCCATGGGTCCTGATGAAATCCATCCATGGGTCCTGAAGGAGCTGGCGAATGAAGTTGCTAAGCTGCTGGCCATCATATTTGAAAAATCACGGCAGTCAGGTGAAGTTCCCGATGACTGGAAAAAGGGGAATATAACCCCCATTTTCAAGAAGGGGGAAATGGATGACAGGGGAATTACAGACCAGTCAGTCTCACCTCTGTGCCTGGCAAAATCTTGGAGCAGATTCTCCTGGAAGGCATGCTAAGGCACATGAAAATCAACAAGGTGCTTGGTGACAGCCAGCATGGCTTCACTAAGGGGAAATCCTGCCTGACCAATTTGGTGGCCTTCTATGATGGGGCTGCAGAACTGATGGACAGCGGTAAAGCAGTTGATGTCATCTACCTGGACTTGTGTAAAGCGTTCGACACTGTCCCACACAACATCCTTGTCTCTAAATTGGAGAGACATCAATTTGATGAATGGACTACTCGGTGGATAAAGAACTGGTGGGATGGCCACACACAAAGAGTTGTGGTCAATGACTCAATATGCACCTGAAGACCAGTAACGAACAGTGATTGGTGTTGGGACCGGTCTTGTTTAACATCTTTGTCGCTGGCATGGACAGTGGGATTGAGTGCGCCCTCAGCAAGTTTGCCAATGACACCAAGCTGTGTGGTTCAGTTGATACGCTGGAGGGAAGGAATGCCTTCCAGAGGGACCTTGACACGCTTCTGATGTGGGCTTATGCCAACCTCATGAAGTTTAACTATGCCAAGTGCAAGGTCCTACACCTGGGTTGGAGCAATCTCAGGCACAGCTACAGGCTGGGCAGAGAAGAGATTCAGAGCAGCCAAGGAGAAGGACTTGGGGGTGCTGGTCGATGAAAAAATGAACATGAGCCAGCAGTGTGCACTTGCAGCCCAGAAAGCCAACCGTATCCTGGGCTGCATCAAAAGGAGTGCGACCAGCAGGTTGAAGGAGGTGATCCTGCCCTTTTATTCTGCTCTCGTGAGACCTCACTTGGAGTATTGTGTGCAGTTCTGGTGTCCTCAACATAAAAAGGACATGGAACTGTTGGAACAATTCCAGAGGAGGGCCACGAGGATGATCAGGGGACTGGAACACCTCCCATATGAATATAGGCTGAGAAAATTGGAGTTGTTCATACTGGAGAAGAGAAGGATGCATGCAGACCTCATGACAGCCTTCCAGTATCTGAAGGGGGCCTATAGGGATGCTGGGGAGGGACTCTTCCTTAGGGATTGTAGTGATAGGACAAGGGGTAATGGGTTCAAACTTAAACAGGGGAAGTTTAGATTGGATACAAGGAGGAAATTCTTTCCTGTTAAGGTGGTGAGGCAATGGAATAGGTTGCCCAGGGTGGTTGTGAATGCTCCATCACTGGCAGTGTTCAAGGCCAGGTTGGCCGTGGCCTTTGGTGATACTGTTTAGAGCAAGGTGCCCCTGCCCATGGCAGGGGGTTTGGAACTTGATGATCTTAAGGTCCTTTCCAACCCTAACTATTTTGTGATTCTATGATTTCAGTTTGACGCAGCTGTGAGCCAAGACATTTCAGTTCAGATCGTTCCACAACTACTGAAACCCAGGCAGGGACAACCTCCACTAGACCAGGTTGTGCTAAGCCCCGTCCAGCCTGGCCTTGAACAGTGCCAGGGATGGGACATGTGTTTTTAGATAGGCACACACCCCCGATCTAACCGCTTCCAGCAGCAGACAAACAAACACGGACGCAAACACGGCCTGCAGCGGACACCCTCTCTGCCGCTTTAAACCCACTCAGGAATAGCCCCAAACACGAGACAAAGTGCTGACGAACACACCATGGCATGTAACAACACCGCAGACCCCTCCCCTCCGCTCTAAGCTCGCCGGACCCACCACAGCCGACAGGCGGCGGAGCCAGCCCGGACCAGGACCGGCGGAACCTCACCCTGAGCCAATCCCCGCCTTCCCCCCCGGACCTTGGGACTGCTCTTGGGGCGGGCCTTGTGGGGCCCCCTCACGGCCTCCGCCATGGCCATACTCTGCAGCACCACCAAGCCGCAGCCACGGCTACTGCGGGCGGAAGCGGGGGAAGATTGACACCGCCCCCACCCGCTCCCCTCCAGTCAGCAGCGCGGTGGCTACGTGAAGCACGGAAGGACTCAGCACAGAACGCAGAGCTGGGAGCCGGAGCATGGCCGCCAGGCCTGGGTGAGGCAGGCCTCCTGTCAGGAGGGGAGCGGGCATGGGGTAGGCTCACATATAGGCTCAGATATGGGAAGGCCAGGTTCCTTTGTAAGGGTGTGGGTGGAGGTCGGATTATGCCATAGGATCCTGTGGGGAGGCCAGACCCCTCCATAAGTGTTTGAGATGAGGATCGGAAGAGAATACTTCATAAAGTGCTGTGTGGAGGCCAAGGTCTTCTATAGGAGCCTGGGAAGGAGATAAGTTCTCCTACTGAGAGTCAGATGGAAGGCGAGGATCATCTCTAGGAACCGGAGAAGAATCCAAACTTCTCTATAAGGGCGTGGGCAGGCTTCCCCTAAAAGGACTGGCAGGGAGGCAAGGCTCATCTATAGGAGCCTAGGAGGAGGCCAAGTTCCGTTTTATGGACCTGTGGAGGGGCCAGGCTCTCCTGTAATGCCCCCCGGGTGAAGGCGGGGTGCGGAAGCTGTCTCCTCCATAAGAGTCTGGGGCAAGGCCAGGTGTCTGTGGGGAGGTCAAGCTGCTGCTACAGGGAATGCGAGGTAAGAAACCAAGCCCCTACTACTGAGGCTGGGCAGTGTGAGTTCTCTTCTTTCTACTTGTGCCGTAGCAGGACCCGGAAGTGCCACCGGAGCGGGGCAGCCTGTGCGCAGTGCCTGAGGCATCTCCAGCCACAGCAGGGCTCCAGTCTGAGCCTGGGGGACCAGGCATCACTGACCCTTTTGATCCCTACTCAGGTGCTCAGCTGCCCCAGGGAGCCACCGCTGGAGCCCAGGCCATGCCCCACTGGAGCAGAACTGATTTCAGCCAGTCCCCAGATGGATGAGTCCCTGCAGAGCTCAGTCCCTCCTCGCAGAAGACATTGTAGTCAAAGACCTAATGATCTTGAACAGGTAATGTCCACTCTCTTAGGCCTTGTACTTCGGCCTTGAGAAGACCCTTTATTATCAACATCATCTGCCATTTAGAATACCTGTGGGAAAGGTAAATTGTGCGTGGGTCAAGGCAGAGATGATCCTGACCAGGAGCCCATTACACATTACAGAGCTGGTGATCCCCTGAGCAGGCACAGGGCTGGTCTGCATTGCCCAAGCCCTGTGGCTGCAGGATGAGCTTTGCCACCTCATGGTAACGGGGTTCATGGGCAGCTCCTGCCTGATACTGACACACCAGCTGCCTGGCCCTGCCTGTATCTGGAAACACAGGAAGAAGTTATCATGTAATCTTCCTTCGTGACTAATGCTACTTTCTTGTGATGCTTTATATATTAGCTCGTATTACCAAAAAGGAAGAGCTCTAACTCCACCTGAAGGCAGGATGCCCAGTGTCTGAAGGGACATAAGATTTACATGCTACCTGTATCCCTACACTTATTTTGTCTTATTAAAGCAGCTGTGGCCTCTCTGTCCCTAGGGAGGGAGGTGGGATCTGTGCAGCTGGTTATCAGGGTCTCTTGATAGGCCCTTCACTTCTATGGGTGTCTGGGAGGAGGACAGACCCCTCTAGAGAGGCCTGTGAGGAAACTCAGCCTGACCATAGGGGCCCCTGTGGAGGCTGAAGTCTTGGTGTGTTCTGTCCCAGAGCTGTTGTGGTATTGATCAAGTAGGAAGTAAAGGCTGAGCAAGGATATGCTCCTGTAGGCTTCCTCCCAGGAGAAGGAACCTGAACATCCTAGGGTCCTTTAAGGTGTACCAGCCCCAGCCTAGACAAAAATGTCAGTATGGCATCTTTCAGAAGAATGATAGCCACCACGCAAGTCTCAAACCTTAATCATAAAAGATGTGTGTGAGAACTAAGACTACAGCAGGGTCCTTCAGGAGAAAATTTCTACACTTGGTCTTTCAGAAATGAAAATGGACAACCAATTCCTTGGCATGTGCCCTTTACACAGTCCATTGTAATGCATCAGGAGAGATGTTTAAGCTCACTGCCATGTTCTCCTCAGAAGGAAATACAGGAGAAGCTCCGGGGACTGTTTGGCTTAGACATGCACTGAAGTCACGCAGATTCAACTTGAAGAATATCATACATCAGCAACTCCAGTTGCTCCAAAGTTAAGGTACCTGGCACCAGGTTTAAACAGCTGAACTGTGTGCTGGTCCCCTTCTCCTCCATCCCTGTGTTGTAAGGCACTGAGGAGCTTCTTAAGCAGTGCTGCACATGAGGATATGAGAGTAGACCAGCAGCCCTGCAGCACATGAGTTTCTGAATCAAAGCTGTGATCACGTATATGATAACAAAAAAAGTAAGAAATTTGGGGGATATGGTCAGAAAATGAGTTTCAGGGCTCCAGGCCAACTTTCATAACTAAGTTTATTTCCAGTGGTGCATAGGCACAACAAGTCCAAGGGACTTCTTTAGCAGAAGTTAATCAAATAAGGGTCTGCAGAGCCTACCGGGCAGAAGCTATACCGTGAACCTGAAAATCTGCAAGCCCCTCATTGGAGAGGTGGTTGAAGAGCTAACCAACTTCTCCAGATCCTCAGCAACACTGCAGGGTGCAGGTTTGTGGCAGCACAGCCTCTCAGTGGGTAGCTGTGCTGTGGCCTGCTACACCAGGGAAGATGCAAATCAGCTTCCAGTATCAGCACTTAAACCTAAAGCACATCTACAGCTAAGCCAGACACGTAGTGTATTGTTGGTGCCCCTCTAAGTGAGTTCCCTGAGAGACGTGGCCAAAATGAAACCTACATTACAAGCTTAATCATCATTAATGAAGGACTTGAGAAACAGGGAAAAGCTTAACCTGAGATCTGAGTGGGATATATATGCCCTAAACATTAGCCAGTTTCCCAAAGCATTGTGCAGCACTCCCCTCAGCACATGTGACTTCTTAGCATTGTGCAGCATTCCCCTCAGCACATGTGACTTCTTAGCTATCCCCAGCCTCTTTCAGATGGCTGCACTTTAGAAGAATTTCAAATAAAAAACTTCTTCTGACACAGATGGCCCCTGCGTCTTGGTCCATTGCTTAGATTCCTTTTCTTCCTCTGAGTGTGAACATGCCATATCTGTCCAAGCAGTTTGCTGATGTCAGGCACATATCTGTAATGGGAACTTTCTGAGTGTGCAGATAATTATCTCAGACCTCAAATACTTTGCTGAAACAGAGAAGCACTTCAGCTCTGTGCTGCTGCTGTGAGAAATGGTCTCTTGGTATAAACTTAAGCTCAGGGTAAACACAACAGTGAAGCAGCTCTTTATTAATGGTTTTGCAAAAAACGGGTGTCCTAGCAAGCACAGCACACACAGCAAAAGCAGAACTATGATTTGTATTTCCTATCCCGTTTACAAGTTCCCTCCCTTGTTTCCCGGTTGGCTGGGTACTCCAAGGTTTACAGCCTATTCAGTGCTTATAACCTATGTGCTAACTGTCCCACCTCTGTTTATAACTCCTCGTACTCGATGTTCTATGCCCCTTCCTCTTATTTTCTAACCACATCATTATTAACCACATAATCCTTTTCCGGTTCAATTTTGGAAGTCTTTGGCAGATATGTGGCACTCCAGTTTACTGTTTAACCAACCTGCACCAGCTTAGTTTGTACATAGACAGTATTCTTTTTAACCAAGGAGTGTAACTTTCATCTAGAGATGACATTGGCTTTAACCCCAGAGTGCGTCTTTTTTGAATTACTAGATCTCAAACCTATTGTTTCGTTCCCTTAGTACCTTAGCCCCAGTATTGAAAACTCTTAATGTTACAAAGTCTTAATATTGACCTTGAAGCTCTAATATTGGAAAGCCTTAATATTGCAAAGCCCCATCTCCTCTTATGTGAAAAGCACACCGTTTCTCTCATAATTCCCCTTTTCTCTTATTTATACTGGGTTTGGTTTTTGCACTTTCTTTAAAGAATTACCCCATACGTCGCTTTCAGTCTGGATAACGTAACTTCACAGTTTTGGTCTAAAGATTAGTTGTCCCGATAATCTCCAAATTTTTTTTATTTGTTTTTTAATAATATAAAGCATTTCATCAAAGCAAGGTGGTGGTCCCATATTTTCAGCCAATTTTTCTGCCAACGTAGTGAGGCCTTGAAAGGCCATGGATATGGCTCCATCTGGTGTTGTATTATTTGGAATAAATATGCAACACCTGTTCCCTAGCATTATGCATACTCCCTCTTTTTTCAGCTAATATATCTAAAATTATTCTATTTTCACTGTATATTTGACCCATTCTACCCAGGAATTTGTATTTCTGTATCCTGTTTCTATTCCAAACATCTACTTCAAAACTTTAATTGCAATTACTTTTACTATCTTGGGATTATTTGTTGGAGCACCATGTCCCCACCGATGGAGAAACGGTAGTGACCACAGGCTGGCCACATTCATTCCTCCTTGGCTCCCAAGCCACTATTGTAAATCTAGCAATTGAATCCCCTCCTGTCACATCTGACCCCAGGCCATGAACTTGGCTTACTGCCCCTCCAGCACTTGCAATAGCAAGTGCATTGGACCATGATCTTAACACCCCACATTCAGATTCAAAGTGACCTTTAAACTTCGTAATTTTACATTTTAGTGTTTTTCTCTAAGCACTGGGTGAGATCCACCCATTAATGCCAGTTGTAAACCAAACATCACTCCACCCAGGACAAGGTGATTCCCAGTACGTTTGGAGATAACAACACTGTTTCTCTCACAGATGGGAGTAACTGGAAACACCACCCCTCTGGCCAGACCAACAGTGTCTTCTGCCTGGAGAACCTACAAACAGGATCAACAGCATCTAGGAATGTAGCCGTCAACTGTGGCGTAAGCAGGCTCACCTGAAACAGAGAGTACAAAAAGAATTAGGTCTGCTTATGAGAAGTGCTCATTACGAGATTCTACACAGAACAGAAACACTGGCCACCTGTGTTAAAGGGGTGGAAGGCAATGGTGGATGAGGCTGAAAGAGATGTCTTGATTCTATGATTTGCCGAACAACCAAGGCAGTTTACCAAATTCCATCACTAAAGTGCCAAAGTTAATTATATAGCTTCGCTATATAGCTTAAGCTCCACAAATGCCTACATAGAGGGCATTGATCAGAACATCTCCTTAGTGAAACCTTGTCTCCAAAGTCAAGAGTCCAGCTTCCCTGGATCTTTCAGGGGGGACCGGACTTCACCTAAAGCATTCCCTTTAGAGAGCTAAGGCTCGTGATCTGATGGGGAAGAGCAAAACCAGAGATTTTCTGTGGAGCCAGAAACCCCATAAAGCAAGTAATTCTGGTGAACTTGTCAGGGTGGGTAGAGGTGCCCTCCTGTTCAGTAGAAAAGACAGAGCTGAGAATCTGCGTGGCTCTGGGACTCCCAGTGCCCGGGCTCAGTGCTCCCCAAGTGCCCTCCAAGCGCTGGTAGGAAGGCAAGAGGTTAGGCCAGCCTGGGCTTTACAGAGACCTGATACCAAGGCTCGTCATGGTGGGCTGACATGAAGCCAGAGGGCATTGCGGATATAGTTGATCCGCTCACACTCCTGTGTCCTGAAGAACTGAAAGAACACAGACGAAAAAGCCCTAGCATCTGTTAAGAAGAGAGCAAATCCCACTACAAAGATCTGTGTCCACAGCAAGGAGCAGGTGATGTTGGGATTCTGCAGGAAACATGGTAACCATGAGTCATAGAATCATAGAACCAACTAGGTTGGAAAACACCTCATCCACAGAAGTCATCCCTTTACACAGCCAGATATTTCAAAGATGAGCATTGAGTTGAGGAAGCTCTGCAGGACCCATGCGGAAGGGGTCACTCAGCACACCACTACCTCTGGAGAGATGAAGACAGCTTCCTGAAGGCACTGCATGTTTCCTAGGTACCCCATGGTCCTGCAGTCCCAGCTGACTTCTCTCCCACAACTATGGAGCAATAAAAAAGCATTGGGGATCTATGAAAGCAAAGTGTCTTGACTCGTTTGTCTTCTCTCCCTTTCCTGCCCATCCCTTTTCCAAGCAGCTTTAAGCCCAAGTCTTTTGAAATGTGCTGTCTGGTACAGCTACATTTCATACCTGAGTGACAGCCTTTCATCCCACGTGTACGTATGCACTTGTTATGACTTG
Source organism: Neopsephotus bourkii (assembly GCF_033783945.1). Classification (NCBI taxonomy): domain Eukaryota; kingdom Metazoa; phylum Chordata; class Aves; order Psittaciformes; family Psittacidae; genus Neopsephotus; species Neopsephotus bourkii. Next base: position 87,512 of record NW_026901368.1, on the reverse strand, counting down.
CTGTTTGCAAGCTTGCAGCAGACATGGGATAAAACCTCAACCTCTGCACTTCCTACCCATAGAATCACAGAATCATAGAATAGTTAGGGTTGGGAAGGACCTTAAAATCATTTAGTTCCAAACCTCCTATCATGGGCAGGGCCGCCTCGCACTAAACCATGCCACCCAAGACGGCATCCAACCTGGCCTTGAACGCTGCCAGGGATGGAGAATTCACAACTTCCTTGGGCAACCTATTCCGGGGCCTCACCACCTTCACAGTAAAGGACTTCTATCTTACATCTAATGTGAACTTCCCCTGTTTAAGTTTGAAGCCATTACCCCTTGTGCTATCACTACAGTCCCTAACGAAGAGTCCACTCCCCAGCATCCCTGTAGGTGTCTTTCAGGTACTGGAAGCTGCTAGGAGGTCTCTACAAAGCCTTCTCCAGGACAAACAGCCACAACTTTCTCAGCCTGTCTTCATATGGGAGGTACTCCAGCCCCCTTGTCATCCTCGTTGCCTTCCTCTGGACTAGCCCCAACAGCTCCATGTCGTTTTCATATTGAGGACATCAGAACTGTACACAATACTACAATTGAGGTCTCAAGAGAGCAGAGCAGAGGAGCCGCATCACCTCATTAAACACTTTTTACATATGAGAGACAGCTTCAAGACATAGCTCAGCAGCAGAGCAGCATCACGGTCCTGTTGCAACCAGCTCTGGGTTTCCCTAGCACTTGCTGGAAGTCCTGACTAGACCATTTTGCTATGAGACAGTCTGCTTTAGACTGATGTATCCGCTCGGAGGGGTTCCCATGCTACCACGTGAGATACATGGTGAAGGGCTGCTGGCACACTGAGTTCACATGGCGATGGCTTCACCCAGCTTGCATCCCCACTGCGCCAGTACCTTCTGCTGCAAATTCATGTAAAGTCCTTCAGAGTTTCAGAGTCTGCTAGGTGGTGTCCTGGCTGTAGGACACACTGTCCTTAAGCCACTGAGTAACCAGAAGTGACTACAGCTGTCCAGGATAATGGCCACACCAATCGTGCAAGCAGGTTAATGGGTAATAAGGTCACTACTTTGAGTCTGTTACTTTGAAAAGGTAGTGGAAGAAAAATAAAAACAAAAAAAAAATATAGTGGAAACCCTAAAGTGGTGGGACGTTAAATTCAGAAGGCAAGCCAAACACACACACAGGGTTAGCTGCAACATGTTCTGCTGCATCACTGCCAGAGAACACAGAGAAGGCAGATCTGTGCCATCCTGGAACCCTGCAGTGAGGAGTAGACATCCAGAGGACCACACTGACACGTAAAGGCATTTGGGTGCTTTTACCTCACAAGCTTTGTCATTCTTCCTGGATCTTCTCCAGTGAGGTAACGCTCTGCTGGTAACTCCTGCCTTTGAGACAAATCACACTGTCATCTGATTATCATTAATTAAAAAGGCCCTTTGTTAGAAGGCAGTACATGAAACCTGAATTGGCAGGGATGTCAGGGAGAAAGCAGTAATGTGTGAGCTCAGCTATGGATGGGCACTGCAAGGAAATGCAGAGCTGTACAGGAAGTTGGAGGGCCATGCCACAGCGAAACGGTGAGAAATGGGAAGTGGGATGTGAAGCCCTGGTATGGCTCTGGAGTGAGCTCTACCTCTGCTATGCTGGGCATGAGTTTCTGAGGAGCCAGCCCTGACCCAGGAGCTGGAGCTCACTCGAGAGCCATGCCATGGCTTCAGAACCCCTGCCGCAGAAAACACTCCCCTCACCCTCCAAAGCCTGCATTTCCAAACTCACCATAGTCTTCCGGAGATGTTTTCATCTAACCGAGATTGAGGAACACCTGCCAAAACTGAGAGAGTGAAGGATGCTACAGGAAAGCTAACACGCATCACCAGCAGTACTGAAGCCCAGCTAGAGAACATTGCTGGCCTTTCCATCTCATCCCCAAACCCAAACTGGGAGAAGAGTTATGGGGCAGGAGAGCTTCAAGAACATACACCCTTCCTCCTCCTGTCCCATGGCCACCCACAACTCTATACCTTCTCCTGCCGCTTCTGTGCAACCATGTTTGTGTTGTGGTGCACAGCTGGTTCCACCTCATCCTTATCCCTGCGGTGCTGCTCATAAGGGCACTTGGCCTAGGAGAGCCAACAAACTGGGCAGGAGCGTGTTAGCAAGCAAGGAGTTACTATGACAACTCACGCAGCTAGCTCTGGAGTAAAACAGCCTCCAAGTGAAGAGGTGGCCAAAGGCTGCCCACAGAACAGGGGACAGCACACAATGCCTCCAGTGCCCTGCTGCTTGAGCAAAACTGACCTCACAACACAAGCTGCTCTTCATTTTGCATGCTCATAGCAATCGAGTCCTTGACATCTAAATCACTCTTATCCAACCGTACAAGGCTGCTACCAGCCATGTCCCTGGTGTACTCTTCAGGTTTTCAGAGCACACTATACAGACTTAAATGTGATGGTCTTCCTCTTCTGCAGCCTTTGATGTAGTTTCTGCATGAGTTGCAGCAGAGGAAGACCCTCGTATTTAAGACTGCACCAGCACTGTGCACGTATGTTAGCAGTGTTGAACAATAAGGCAAGAAAGAGCAGCATGTTTGCTTTACCACCATGGTCTTCTTGTACTGCAGATTCCTGGTTTTCTGAGTCGCCTTCTTTATCAGTTCTATCTCTGAAGACAACAGAGTCAACACATCACTGACCATCGAAGCTCCACGATGGACTATGTGGCTTAGGAAAGGAAGAGGCACAGGCCAAATTCAGATGGCCTTAAGGACCTATGTCCACCTAAACCATCAAAACAAAACCCACCTTTTACACTTCTAGAGAAGCCTACACCTGTCCGTGAAATGGAACTCTACAAATGAAATCCACCAATATATAGTACTGTATCATCTCCATAGAATCTAGGGAAATTGGGAAGCCAACTCCCTTCTGTTATGTCCAAACTTGCAGCAGTTTTCTCTCATTTTCCAGACAAAGGAATCTCAAGCCAGCAGAGGTTAACAGGATTGCCAATGATGTCCCTATGGACATCACACAACACCATATATATATGATTTATGTACATATGCTTTAAGACCAATCCTGGTTGAGGCTGGTGTCTCTGGATGTGACCCCTGCAATAGCCAGCCCTAAAAAGCACCCAAACAAGAAGATGTGGTGGTCAGATGAAGGAAGTCAGAGGTTCAGGAACAGGGCTTCAACATATAGGAAGGAACTCAGGAAATCCCAGCAGCGGCAGGCACTGGGAGCATGCAGGGGGTGGGGACATGGTGGGAGAAACAAGCCAGGAGCCAGGATCCATCCCCAAGCATGGTGATGGATGAACACCCTGACCTTCTTCCAATACAGTTTCTGCTTTTCCTTGAATTCCTCCATTTTCTTTGCTTCTTCCCAAAGGGCTTCTGGCAAGTAGATCTGACCTTTCCCCCCACTACCTCTGCAAGGAAAAGAAAGTTTCATATATATAGATACACACAAATATACATATATATATATATACACACACATACATACATACATGAAAAGACTGTTGCTCAATTCACCTGCTGTAGCTGACATCAAACTGACCCCACAGTACACCTCCATTTCCAGAAACATACAAAAACAGCAGGAATTTTGATGCAGCATTAGCTATGTTAGCGTCAGTCCTGCAGGGGGGCACCTTTCAGTGTAAGAAAACTGGTATCAAGAAGTTCAGCAAGCAAGCACAGTCACATCTGCCCCTCACCCCAAAGAATTCAGCCAGGTTTCGACACACAGCAACCTGAAGCAAAGAGTTGCCGCAGCTTAGCACACAGTCAAGCTGGTCTACAGAAAAACTGACACTAAAAAAACATCAGGCTCATCCTGCTGAAAGTGAGTGGCTATACTGCAGAACAGCACCCCAGCAAGCTCATCAAGGGCCATATGCAAAGTGTAGCTCACACTTCAAGACCCAGAGCTGTTTCAAACCCACAGCTATCAATAGCCAGCTGCTTCAACAGCAGAGCCATGCTGGGGAGGTTCACCAAGAGTCAGAGCAGCAGACAAATGTGGCTGTGGCAGAGAGTGCACTCAGCACAGGAGAGCAGAGCGCCAGCCCTCAGGGTTGGGATGCTGCCTGCCATGTGTACATGGAAATGAAGGGACAATGTAAGGTGGCCAAAGCATCATCTTGCAGATGCTCTGATTAGAAGTGTGGAATCATTTAGGCTGGAAAAGACTTTTAAGATTACTGAGTCCAGCCGTTTACCCTACACTGCCAAATCCACCGCTAGATCGTGTCCCAAAGTGCCACATCTGCACATCTTCGAAACACCTCCAGGGGAAAAATAAAACACAAAATAAAACTCGCTCTGGAATCACAGCCATAGTTGACACTTAGATCTGACCCTTGTTTTCCACAACAGTGGTCAATTAATTCACCAATTTATTCTCAAATGGCTTTGACAGCCAGGACTTCACTGCCGTTGCTCTCCAGGGTGCAGTGTACAACGTGGAGGAGGATAGGCTATTAAGAGAAACATTCTTCATTTGAGAATGAAGACCTTGGGCCCACCGTAGGAGAGGAACTGGTTTAAGACCATCTTAAAAATCTGAACGTGCACAAGTCCATAGGTCCTGATGAAATCCATCCATGGGTCCTGAAGGAGCTGGCAAGTGAAGTTGCTAAGCTGCTGGCCATCATATTTGAAAAATCATGCAGTCAGGTGAAGTTCCGGACAACTGGAAAAAGGGAAATATAACCCCCATTTTCAAGAAGGGGGAAATGGATGACCCGGGAAATTACAGACCAGTCAGTCTCACCTCTGTGCCTGGCAAAATCTTGGAGCACATTCTCCTGGAAGGCATGCTAAGGCACATGAAAATCAACAAGGTGCTTGGTGACAGCCAGCATGGCTTCACTAAGGGGTAATCCTGCCTGACCAATTTGGTGGCCTTCTATGATGGGGCTACAGAACTGATGGACAGCGGTAGAGCAGTTGATGTCATCTACCTGGACTTGTGTAAAGCGTTCAACACTGTCCCAACACAACATCCTTGTCTCTAAATTGGAGAGACATCAATTTGATGAATGGACTAGTCGGAGGATAAAGAACTGGTGGGATGGCCACACACAAAGAGTTGTGGTCAATGACTCAATATCCAGCTGGAGACCAGTAACAAACGGTGTTCCTCAGGGATCGGTGTTGGGACCGGTCTTGTTTAACATCTTTATTGCTGACATGGACAGTGGGATTGAGCTCGCCCTCAGCAAGTTTGCCAATGACACCAAGCTGTGTGGTTCGGTTGATCCGCTGGAGGGAAAGAATGCCATCCAGAGGGACCTTGACACGCTTGTGAGGTGGGCTGATGCCAACCTCATGAAGTTTAACCATGCCAAGTGCAAGGTCCCACACCTGGGTCGGAGCAATCCCAGGCACAGCTACAGGCTGGGCAGAGAAGAGATTCAGATGAACCCTGCGGAGAAGGACTTGGGGCTGCTGGTCGATGAGAAAGTGAACATGAGCCGGCAGTGTGCAACTGCAGCCCAGAAAGCCAACTGTATCCTGGGCTGCATCAAAAGGAGTGTGACCAGCAGGTCGAAGGAGGTGATCCTGCCCCTTTATTCTACTCTTGTGAGACCTCACTTGGACTATCGTGTGCAATTCTGGTGTCCTCAACATAAAAAGGACATGGAACTGTTGGAACAATTCCAGAGGAGGGCCATGAGGATGACCAGGGGACTGAAGCACCTCCCATATGAAGATAGGCTGAGAAAGTTGGGGCTGTTCGTACAGGAGAAAAGAAGGCTGAGTGGAGACCTCAGAGCAACCTTCCAGTATCTAAAGGGGGCCTATAGGGATGCTGGGGAGGGAGTCTTCATTAGGGACTTTAGTGATAGGACAAGGGTAATGGGTTAAAATTTAAACAGGGGAAGTTTAGATTGGATATAAGGAGGAAATTCTTTCCTGTTAGGGTGGTGAGGCACTGGAATAGGTTGTCCAGGGAGGTTGTGAATGCTCCATCCCTTTCAGTGTTCAAGGCCAGGTTGTCCATGGCCTTTGGTGACATGGATTAGAGCGAGGTGTCCCTGCCCATGGCAGGGGGTTGGAACTTGATGATCTTAAGGTCCTTTCCAACCCTAACTATTCTGTGATTCTATGATTTCAGTTTGACACAGCTATGTGCTAAGACATTTCAGTTCAGATCATTCCACAAGTACTGAAACGTAGGCAGTGACACCTTCCACTAGACCAGGTTGCACTAAGCCCTGTCCAGCCTGGCCTTGAACAGTGCCAGGGATGGGACATGTGTTTTTAAATAGGCACACACCCCCCGATCTAACCGCTTCCAGCAGCAGACAAACAAACACGGACACAAACACGGCCTGCAGCGGACCTCTCTGCCGCTTTAAACCCACTCAGGAATAGCCCCAAACACGAGACATAGTGCTGACGAACACACCATGGCATGTAACAACCCCACAGACTCCTCCCTTCCGCTCTAAGCTCGCCGGACCCACCACAGCCGAGAGGCGGCGGAGCCAGCCCGGACGAGGACCGGCGGAACCTCACCCGGAGCCAATCCCCGCCTTCCCCCCAGACCTTGGGACTGCTCTTGGGGCGGGCCTTGTGGGGCCCCCTCACGGCCTCCGCCATGGCCATACTCTGCAGCACCACCAAGCCGCAGCCACGGCTACTGCGGGCGGAAGCGGGGGAAGATTGACACCGCCCCCACCCGCTCCCCTCCAGTCAGCAGCGCGGTGGCTACGTGAAGCACGGAAGGACTCAGCACAGAACGCAGAGCTGGGAGCCGGAGCATGGCCGCCAGGCCTGGGTGAGGCAGGTCCCCTGTCAGGAGGGGAGCGGGCTTGGGGTAGGCTCACATATAGGCTCAGATATGGGAAGGCCAGGTTCCTTTGTAAGGGTGTGGGGGGAGGTCGGATTATGCCATAGGATCCTGTGGGGAGTCCAGGCTCCTGCATAAGTGTTTGAGATGAGGGTCGGCACTCCTATAAGGGCCTGTGGGGAAACAGAGTTCTTTATGAAGTGCTGTGTGGAGGCCAAGCTCCTCTATAGGAGCCTGGGAGGGAGATAAGTTCTCCTACTGAGAATCAGATGGGAGGCCAGGATCATCTCTAGGAACCGGAGAAGAATCCAAACTTCTCTATAAGGGAGTGGCCAGGCTTCCCCTAAAAGGACTGGCAGGGAGGCAAGGCTCATCTATAAGAGCCTAGGAGGAGGCCAGGTTCCCTTCTACGGACCTGTGGAGGGGCCAGGCTCTCCTATAATGCCCCCGGGTGAAGGGGGGTGGGGAGGGAATCTCCTCCATAAGAGTCTGGGGCAAGGCCAGGTGTCTGTGGGGAGGTCAAGCTGCTGCTACAGGGAATGCGAGGTAAGAAACCAAGCCCCTACTACGGAGGCTGGGCAGTGTGAGTTCTCTTCTTTCTACTTGTGCAGTAGCAGGACCCGGAAGTGCCACCGGAGCGGGGCAGCCTGTGTGCAGTGCCTGAGACATCTCCAGCCACAGCAGGGCTCCAGTCTCAGCCTGGGGGACCAGGCGTCACTGACCCTTTTGATCCCTACTCAGGTGCTCAGCTGCCCCAGGGAGCCACCGCTGGAGCCCAGGCCATGCCCCACTGGAGCAGAAGTGATTTCAGCCAGTCCCCAGATGGATGAGTCCCTGCAGAGCTCAGTCCCTCCTTGCAGAAGACATTGTAGTCAAAGACCTAATGATCTTGAACAGGTAATGTCCACTCTCTTAGGCCTTGTACTTTGGCCTTGAGAAGACCCTTTGTTGTCAACATCATCTGTCATTTATAATACCTGTAGGAAAGGTAAATTGTGTGTGGGTCAAGGCAGAGATGATCCTGACCAGGAGCCCATTACACATTACAGAGCTGGTGATCCCCTGAGCAGGCACGCGGCTGGTCTGCATTGCCCAAGCCCTGTGGCTGCAGGGTGAGCTTTGCCACCTCCTGGTAACGGGGTTCATGGGCAGCTCCTGCCTGATACTGACACACCAGCTGCCTGGCCCTGCCTGTATCTGGAAATGCAGCAAGAAGTTCTCATGTAAACTTCCTTCGTGAGTAATGCTACATTCCTGTGATGCTTTATGTATTAGCTCGTATTACCAAAAAGGAATTCCTTTAACTCCGCCTGAAGGCAGGATGCCCACCATCTGACGGGACATAAGATTTACATGCTACATGTCTCCCTGTACTTATGTTGTCTTATTAAAACAGCTGTGGCCTCTCTGTCCCTAGGGGGGGAGGCGGGATCTATGCAGCTGGTTATCACGGTCTCTTAATAGGCCCTTCACTTTTATGGGTATCTGGGAGGGGGACAAACCCCTCTAGAGAGGCCTGTGAGGAAACTCAGCCTGAACGTAGGGGCCTCTGTGGAGGCTAAAGTCTTGGTGTGTTCTCTCCCAGAGCTGTCGTGGTATTGAGCAAGTAGGAAGTAAAGGCTGAGGAAGGATATGCTCTTATAGGCTTCCTCCCAGGAGAAGGAACTTGAACATCCTAGGGTGCTTTGAAGGTGTACCAGCCCTAGCCTAGACAAAAATGTCAGTATGGCATCTTTCAGAAGAAAGATAGCCACCACACAAGTCTCAAAACTTAATCATAAAAGATGTGTGTGAGAACTAAGACTACAGCAGGGTCCTTCAGGAGAATATTTCGACACTTGGTCTTTCAGAAATGTAAATGGACAACCGATTCCTTGGCATGTGCCCTTTGCACAGTCCATCAGGAGAGATATTTAAGCTCACTGCCATCTACTCTGCACATGGAAATACAGTAAAAGCTCTGGGGACTGTTTGGCTTACACATGCACTGAAGTCACAGAGATTCAACTTGAAGAATATCATAGAATCATAAAATCATACATCAGAAGCTCCCGTTGCTCCAATGTTAAGGCACCTGGCACCAGGTTTAAACAGCTGAACTGTGTGCTGGTCCCCTTCTCCTCCATCCCTGTATCATAAGGCACTGAGGAGCTTCTTAAGCAATGCTGCACATGAGGATATGAGGGAGACCAGGAGCCCTGCGGCACACGAGTTTCTGAATCAATGCCGTGAGCACATATATGGTAACAAAAAAAGCAAGAACTTTGGGAGATATGGTCAGGAAATGAGTTTCAGGGCTCCAGCCCAACATTAATAACTAAGTTTATTTCCAGTGGTGCATAGGCACAACAAGTCCAAGGGACTTCTTTACCAGAAGTTAATCAAATGAGAGTCTGCAGAGCCTACCAGGCATGCGCTACACCATGAACCTAAAAATCTGCAAGCCCCTCATTGGAGAGGTGGTTGAAGAGCTAACCAACTTCTCCAGATCCTCAGCAACACTGCAGGGTGCAGGTCTGTGGCAGCACAGCCTCTCACTGGGTAGCTGTGCTGTGGCCTGCTACACAAGGCAAGATGCAAATCACCTTCCAGTATCAGCACTTAAACCTAAAGCACAATCACAGCTAAGCCAGACACGTAGTGTATTGTTGGTGCACCTCTAAGTGAGCTCCCTGAAAGACGTGGCCAAAATGAAACCTAAATTACAAGCTTAATCACTATTAATGAAGGACATGAGAAACGGGGAAAAGCTTAACCTGAGATCTGAGTGGGATATATATGCCCTAAACATTAGCCAGTTTCCCAAAGCATTGTGCAGCACTCCCCTCAGCATGTATGACTTCTTGGTTATCTCCAGCCTCTTTCAGATGGCTGTGCTTTGGAAGAACTTGAAATCAAAAACTTCTTCTGACACAGATGGCCCCTGCGTCTGGGTCCATCGCTTAGACTCCTTTTCTTCCCCCGAGTGTGAACATGGCATATCTGTCCAAGCAGTTTGCTGGTCACAGGCACAGATTTGTAATAGGCAGTTTCTGGGTTTGCAGATAATTATCTCAGACCTCAAATACTTTGCTGAAACGGAGAAGCACTTCAGCTCTGTGTGGCTGCTGTGAGAAATGGTCTCTAGGTAAAAACTTAAGCTCAGGGTAGACACAACAGTGAAGCAGCTCTTTATTAATGGTTTTGCAAAAAACGGGTGTCCTAGCAAGCACAGCACACAGAGCAAAAGCAGAACTATGATTTGTATTTCCTATCCCATCCACAAGATCCCTCCCTTGTTTCCCGGTTGGTTGGGTACTCCAAGGTTTACAGCCTATTCAGTGCTTATAACCTATGCTAACTGTCCCGCCTCTGTTTATACCTCCCCATACTGGAAGTTTTATGCCCCTTCCTCTTATTTATTAACCACATCTGTATTAACCACATAATCCTTTTCCAGTTCAATTTTGCAACTCTTTGGCAGACATGTGGTACCCCAACTTACTGTTTAAACAGCTTGCACTTCTGAGTTTGTACATAGGCAGTATTTTTCTTAACCAAGGAGTGTATATTTCATCTAGAGATGACATTGGCTTTAACGTGAGAGTGTGTCTTTTTGAGTTACTGGATCTTAAACCCCTTGTTTCATTCCCTTAGTAACTTAGCACCAGCCCCAATATTGAAAACTCTTAATATTGTAAACTCTTAATATTGATCTTGAAGCTCTAATACTGGAAAGCCTTAATATTCCAAAGCCCCCTCTGCAGTTATGAAAAAACACCGCTTCTCTCACAATTCACCCTTTCTCTTATTTATACTGGGTTTGGTTTTTGCACTTTCTTTAAAGACTTACCCCATATGTCGCGTTCAGTCTGGAGAACATAACTTCACAGTTTTGGTCTAAAGTTAAGTTGTCCTGATCATCTTCAAATTTTTTGTATTTTTTTTTTTTTAATCTAAAGCATTTCATCCGAGTAGGGTGGTGGTCCCATGATCATTTTTTTGGACAAAGTTGTTTCAAGAAGTTGTACACGTCTTCCTATATACATAATTATGTAGCCCCATAAAGCTATTCAGACACCTGCTACTACAATTATGGAAGTAAAAACTGATATCACCATTGCTCTCCATTTTCCAAATGAGGATTCTAACCATCCTGTTAATGAAATACCTGTTCTCATATTTCAAACATCTACTTTAAAACTTTAATTGCAATTACATTTACTATCTTGGGATTACTTGTTGGAGCCCATGTTGCCACCGATGGAGGAATGGTAGTGTCCACAGTCTGGCCACATTCCTTCCTCTTTGTCTTCCAAGCCACTCTTGTAAATCCAGCAATTGAATGCCCTCCTGTCACATCTGCCCCCAGGCCATGAACTTGGCTTATTGCCCCTCCAGCACTTGCAATAGCAAGTGCATGGGACCACACTCTTAACACCCCACATTCAAATTTTAAGTGACCTTTAAACATCTTAACTTTATATTTTAGAGATTTTCTCTAAGCACTGGGTGAGATCCACCCATTAAAGCCAGTTGTAAACCAAACATCACTCCACTCAGGAAAAGGAGATTCCCAGTATGGTTGAAGATAATACTCTGGGTATAAATAGTTACCACAGCTTACAGTTTATCCAGCCTGCACTGGTTTAGTTTCATAGGCTGTACTTAGAAAGTATTCGCTTTAACCACAAATTGTGTCTTTCATCTAGAAATGACACTGTCTTTAATCACAAAGCGTGTCTATTTGAATAATTATATCTCAAACCCTTTCCTTCATTGCCTTAGGAACTTACAGCCAGACCTAGTATTGAAAACTCTTATTATTGCAAAGCCTCACTATTAGTCCTGCAGCTCTAAGATTGGAAAGTCTTACTACTGTAAAGACCCATCCCTAGTTATGCGAAAGCAACACTGTTTTTCTCACAGATGGGAGTAACTGGAAACACCACCACACTGGCCAGACCAACAGTGTCTTCTGCCTGGAGAACCTACAAACAGGATCAACAGCATCTAGGGATGTAGCCGTCAACTGTGGCATAAGCAGGCTCACCTGAAACAGAGAGCACAAATAAATTATGTCTGCTTATGTGAAGTGCTCATTACAAGACTCTACACAGGACAGAAACACTGGCCACCTGTGTTAAAGGGATGGAAGGCAATGGTGGATGAGGCTGAAAGAGACGTCTTGATTCTATGATTCTATGATTTGCCGAGCAACCAAGGCATTTTACCAAGTTCCATCACTAAAGTGCCATAGGGAATTATATAGCTCATGGTGTTGAATGAGGGAAAGGCCCAAACTGCAGAGACTGGTGTGATCCCAAACTTGGATATCCTTAAGCTCCACAACTGCCTACATACAGGGCTTTGGTTAGAACCTCTCCATAGTGAAACCTTGTCTCCAAAGTCAGAGTCCAGCTTCCCAGGTTCTTTCAGGGGGTACCAGATTTCACCTAAACCATTCCCTTTACAGAGCTAAAGCTCGTGATCTGATGGGGAAGAGCAAAAGCAGGTTTCTTCCGTGGAGCCAGAAACCCCATAAAGCAAGTAATTCTGGTGCACTGGTCGGGATGGGTATAGGTGTCCTCCTGCACATTAGAAAAGACAGAGCTGAGGATCTGTGTGGCTCTGGGACTTCCAGTGCCCTTCCTCTCTGCTCCCCAGCTGTCCTCCGGGAGCTGGTGGGAAGGCAAGAGGTTAGGCCAGCCTGGGCTTTACAGAGACCTGATACCAAGGCACGTCTTGGTGGCCTGACATGAAGCCAGAGGGCATTGTGGAAATATTTGATCCGCTTGCACTCTTGGGTGTCAAAGAACTCGAACGACACAGACAAAACGGCCCTAACATCTGTAAGAAGAGAGCAAATCTCCTCTCTTCTGATCTCTTCTCATCCCGATACAAAGATCTCTGTCCACAGCAAGCACCAGGTGATGTTGGTCTTCTGCAGGAAACATGGTAACCATGAGTCATAGAATCATATAACCAACTACGTCGGAAAAGACCTTGTCCAGAGAAGAACTCATCCCTTTACACAGCCTGGTATTTCAAAGATGAGCACTGAGTTCAGGAAGGCCTGCAGGACCCATGCGGAAAGGGTCACTCAGCACACCACTACCTCTGGGGAGACGAAGCCAGCTTCCTAAAGGCACTGCATGTTCCCTAGGTACGCCATGGTCTTGCAGTCCCAGCTGACTTCTCTCCCACAGCTATGGAGTAATAAAAAAGCATTGGGGATCTATGAAAGCAAAGTGTCTTGGCTCATTTGTCTTCTCTTTCTTCCCCATCCCTTTTCCAAGCAGCTTTAAGCTCAAGTCTTTTGAAATGTGCTGTCTGGTATATCTCCATTTCATGCCTGAGTGACAGCCTTTCATCCCACGTGTACGTATGCACTTGTTATCACTTGCTGTTTGCAATTTTGCAGCAGACATGGGATAAAACCTCAACCTCTGCACTTCCTGTCCATAGAATCACAGAATCATAGAATAGTTAGGGTTGGAAAGGACCTTAAAATTATCTAGGTCCAACCCTCCTGCCATGGGCAGGGACACCTCGCACTAAACCATGCCACCCAAGACGGTGTCCAACCTGGCCTTGGACATTGCCAGGGTTGGAGAACTTCCTTGGGCAACCCATTCCAGGGCCTCACCACCTTCACAGTGAAGAACTTCTATCTCTACATCTAACGTAAACTTCCCCTATTTAAGTTTGAAGCCATTGCCCCTTGTGCTATCACTACAGTCCCTAACGAAGAATCCCCTCCCCAGCATCCCTGTAGGTGTCTTTCAGGTACTGGAAGCTGCTAGGAGGTCTGGACAAAGCCTTCTCCAGGATGAACAGCTGCAACTTTCTCAGCCTGTCTTCATGTGGGAGGTGTTCCAGCCCCCTTGTCATCCTCATGGCCCTCCTCTGGACTCGCCCCAACAGCTCCACGTCCTTTTTAAGTTGAAGACATCAAAAGTATATACTCCAATACTCCAAGTGAGGTCTACCGAGAGCAGAGTAGAGTAGACTAATTACCTCCTACAACCCTTGGTTACACATCACAGACAGCTGCAAAACACAGCTCAGCAGCAAAGCAGCATCCCGGTCCTCTCGCCACCAGCTCTAGACTTCCCTAGCACTTGCTGGAAATACTGACTAGACCATTTTGCTATGAGACAGTCTGCTTTACACTGATACGTCCGCTCAGAGGGGTTCCCAAGCTACCACATGAGATATATGGTGAAGGTCTGCTGGCACACTGAGTTCACATGGAGATGCTTCACCCAGCTTGCATCCCCAATGCGCCAGTACCTTCTGCTGCAAATTCATGTAAAGTCCTTCAGAGTTGCAGAGTCTGCTAGGTGGTGCCCTGGCTGTAGGACACACTGTCCTTAAGCCACTGAATACCCAGAAGTGACTACGGCTGTTCAGGATAATGGCCACACCCATTGCGCAAGCAAGTTAAAGGGTAATAAGGTCACTACTTTGAGTCTGTAATTTTGAAAAGGTAGTGGAAGGAAAAATAAAACCAAAAAAAATAGTGGAAACCTTGAAGTCCTGGGACCTTGAGTTCAGAAGGCAAGCCAAACACACGCATAGGGTTAGCTGCAACATGTTCTGCTGCTTCACTGCCAGAGAACACAGAGAAGGTAGATCTGTGTCATCTGGAACCCTGCAGTGAGGAGTACACATCCAGAGGACCACACTGCCACGTAATGGCATTTGGGTGCTTTTAACTCACAAGTTTGGCGTCCTCTTTCTGTCATTCTTCCTGGATGTTCTCCAGTGTGGTTACGCTGGTAACTCCTGCCTTTGAGACAAATCACACTGTCATCTGATTAACGTTAATTAAAAACACCCTTTGTTAGATGGCAGTACATGAAACCTAAATTGGCAGGGACGTCAGGGAGAAAGCAGTAATGTGTGAGCTCAGCTATGGATGGGCACTGCAAGGAAATGCAGAGCTGTACAGGAAGCTGGAGGGCCATGCCACAGTGAGAAACAGGAAGTGGGATGTGAAGCCCTGGTATGGCTCTGGAGTGAGCTCCACCTCTGCTGTGTTGGGCATGAGTTTCTGAGGAGCCAGCCCTGACCCAGGAGCTGGAGCTCACTCCAGAGCCATGCCATGGCTTCAGGACCCCTGCCGCAGGAAACACTCCCCTCACCCTCCAAAGCCTGCATTTCCACACTCACCAGAATCTTCCAGAGATGACTTTGTCTGCACCAGCTTGAGGAACAGCTGCCAAAACTGGGAGAGAGAAGAAAGCTACAGGAGAGTCGATATGTATCACCAACGGAACTGAAGCCCAGCTAGAGAACATTGCTGGCCTTTCCATCTCATCCCCAAACCCAGAGCTGGGAGAAGACTTATGGGGCAGGAGAGCTCCAAGAACATACACCCTTCCTCCACCTGTCCCATGGCCACCAACCTCTCTATACCTTCTCCTGCCGCTTCTCTGTCATTACATTTGTGTTGTGGGTTACAACTTCTTCCGCCTCATCCTTATCCCTGCAGAGCTGCTCATAAATGTGCTAGGCCTAGGAGAGCAAACAAACAGGGCAGGAGCATGTTAGCAAGCAAGGAGTTGCTATGACAACTCATGCAGCTAGCTCTGGAGGAAAACACAGCCTCCAAGTGAAGAGGTGGACAGAGGCTGCCAGCAGAACAGGGAACAGCATACAAGGCCCCCAGCGCCCTGCTGCTTGAGCAAAACTGACCTCACAACACAAGCTGCACTTCATTTGGCATGAAAAGCTCATAGCAATCGAGTCCTTGACATCTAAATCACTCTTATCCAACCGTGCAAGGCTGCTACCAGCCATGTCCCTGGTGTACTCTTCAGGTTTTCAGAGCACACTATACAGACTTAAATGTGATGGTCTTCCTCTGCTGCAGCTCTTGATGTAGTGTCTGCATGAGTTGCAGCAGAGGAAGACCCTCATATTTAAGACTGCGCCAGCACTGTGCATATATGTTAGCCGTGTTAAACCATACAGCAAGAAAGAGCAGCATGTTCGCTTTACTGCCACGGTCTTCTCGTACTGCAGATTCCTGGTTTTGTGAATTGCCTCCATCATCAGCTCTTATCTGTGAAGACAACAGATCTAGAGTCAACACGTCACTGACTATTGAAGCTCCACAATGGACTATGTGGCTTAGGAAAGGAAGAGGCACAGGCCAAATTCAGATGGCCTTAAGGACCTATGTCCACCCAAAGCATCTTCACAAAACCCAACATTTATACATCTTGCTAACCCTACACCTGTCTATGCAATGGAACTCTACCCATGAAATCCACCAATATATAGTACTGTATCATCTCCGCAGAATCTAGGATAATTGGGAAGCCCGCTCCTTTCTGCTACCTCCAAACTTGCAACACTTTTCCCTCATTTTCCAGGCAAAGGAATCTCAAGCGAGAAGAGGGTAACAGACTTCCCAATTTTAGCAAACCCTATGGATAGCACGCAACACTATGTGTAAAAAGATACATATATATGTGTGCTTTAAAGAAATTCCTGGTTGAGGCTGGTGTCTCTGGATGTGACCCCTGCGATAGCCAGCCCCAAAAGGCACCCAAAGGAGAAGATGTGGCCGTCAGATGAAGGAAGTCAAAGGTTCAGCAGCAGAATTTCTACATATATGAAGGAGCTTAGGACTTTCTAGCAGCAGCAGGCACTGGGAGCATGCAGGGTGCTGGGGCATGGTGGGAGAAACGAGCCAGGAGCCAGGATCCATCCCCAAGGATGGTGATGGATCAACACCCTGACCTTCTTCCGATGCAGTTTTTGCTTTTCCCTGAATTCCTCCATTTCCTTTGCTTCTTCCCTAAGGGTTTCTGCCAGCTAGATCTGACCTTCTCCCACACTAAATCTGCAAAGAAAAAAAAGTTTCATATATAGTGATAGTGGAATAGACTCCACAACTTGGTTAAAGTTGTAAAGTAGGTATGCTTTATTCAGCTGAAGACGCACGGGGGATTGGTCCTCCAAAAGGCATGCGTGCCTCAGTGCCGTTTTCCTTTTACATTTATCCTGTAAAGTCATACATAGGTATTAGGTCACACAATACGCCTATACATATTCATATTCTATCCCCGCTTCGTATTATAATGAGCTAAAAGGCGCTCCACGCATGCGCAGTGCCTCCTGCTGGTCTTGGGCAGGGGTCTTCAGATGAAGTAAGTAGTCTTCCTCTTGTGGGTAGGGGTCTTCAAGATGAAGTAAACGAGTCTTCCTCAGGCTTGAACTTTTTACCTCTGGTCCTCACGCATGCTCTTTAGGAGCTGGATGGGTCTAGTCCATGTCTAGCTGGTTTAATGAGCTATTCCCTTCGCTAGGAAGCCTTATCTTACTGCTGCCTGATAAGGCAACTGCTGGGCTTGTCAAGCCAGCCATGATTTAAGCAGTACTCCTTGTACAACCCCCCATTCTCCTCACTAGGAGGTTTTGTTCTGGTATTTGTCTGATAAGACATCTGCTGAGCTCGTTAAACCAGCTATGACTTAAGCAGTACCCCCCTGTACATTTAGACAACCTCCCTGTACATTTTGACAACCCCCTTGTACCCAATAGGCCACGTCAGTTTCATATAGATATATAAATAGACAGATAGATACACACAGATATACATGCATACATATATGCACACGCATACACACATACATGAAAAAACTGTTGCTCAAATCACCTGCTGTAGCTGACATCAAACCGACCCCATAATACATCTCCATTTCCAGAAACATATAAAAGCAGCAGGAATTTTGAAGCGGCATCCAAGCAGCATTAGCTATGTCAGCGTCAGTTCTGCTGGGGGCCTCCTTTCAGTTTAAGAAAACTGGTATCAAGTTCTGCAAACAAGCACAGTCACATCTGCCCCTCACCGCCATGAATTCAGCCAGGTTTCGACACACAGTAACCTGAAGCAAAGAGGTGCCCCAATTTACCACACAGTCAAGCTGGGCCACAGAAAAAATGATGCTAAAATACCCTCAGGCTCATCCTGCTGAAAGTGAGTGGCCATACCACAGAACAGCACCCCAGCAAGTTCATCGAGGGCCATATGCAAAGTGTAGCTCACACTTCAAGACCCAGAGCTGTTTCAAACCCACAGCTATCAATAGCCAGCTGCTTCAACAGCAGAGCCATGCTGGGGAGGTTCACCAAGAGTCAGGACAGCAGAAAAACGTGGCTGCAGCACAGAGTGCACGCAGCAGAGAGTGCACCCAGCACAGGAGAGCAGAGTGCCAGCCCTCGGGGTAGGTGTGCTGCCTCCCATGTGTACATGGAAATAAAGGGACAATGTAACGTGGCCAAAGCATCATCTTGTAGATGCTCTGATTAGAAGTGTGGGATCATTTAGGCTGGAAAAGTCCTTTAAGATTATTGTGTCCAACAGCTTACCCTGTGCTGCCAAATCCACCGCTACACCGTGTCCCGAAGTGCCACATCTGCACATCTTCTAAACACCTCCAGGGATGCTGACTCCACCACTGCCCTGGGCAGCCTGTTACAGTGCTTGACAACCCACTCTGGGAATAAATTGTTCCTCATATTCTGTCTGAACTTCACCTGGTGCAGCTTGAGGTCATTTCCTCTTGTCCTATCCCGTGTTACATGGGAAAGGATACAGACTCCCACCTCACAACCTCCTTTCAGGTGATAGAATCATTGCAGTACAGTCCCTAAATCCTGGCCAGGGCCTAGAAAAGTCTGGGAAATTCAAGTGTTAAACATGCATCACAGGGCAGAGGAACCTCTGGCAGATCCCACAGTTACAGGCTTGATACTACAGGAACATGTATTTGCACATCTACCCCACCATCACTCAAATCATGTACATGGACTTGGGAAACAGAGATCATACACTACCACAGAAGAATGTGTCACAGCGAGGTATATTAATCTTAAGAGATTCAGGTAGAAGCAGAGCTGCGTACGCAGGGTTTCAGGATTCTGTCATCAAACAGTAGTTTGCCAGATACATTTGTCACTGAGCATGCAAAAAAACTTTCTTTGCATGACTACCATCCTCGTTGCTGCATCCAGTATCAGTCATGGTGGCCTAAGAGGGAATGAGCACAGTGCTAACGAACTCCGTGTTTAAGAAAAGATAAAACCTGCCCTGTGTGGGAACATTCTGCTCTGACTTCATGCGTGGTTCCAGCCATGCCCTGCAACCGACTAAAATCATGGAACCACATCCACAAAATAAAACTCTTTCTGGAATCACAGCCATAGCTGACACTTAGATCTAAACCTTGTTTTCCAGAACAGTGGTGAATTAATTCAGCAGTTTATTCCCAAAGGGCTTTGACAGCCAGGACTTCACTGCCGTTGATCTCCGGAGGGCAGTGTACAACATGGAAGGGGATAGCCAATTCAGAGAAACATTTCCAATTTCAGCCGGCTGTGAGTCAAGACATTTCAGTTCAGATCATTCCACAACTACTGAAACCCAGGCAGGGACACCCTCCACTAGACCAGGTTGTGCTAAGCCCCATCTAGCCTGGCCTTGAACAGTGCCAGGGATGGGAAATGTGTTTTTAAATAGGCACACACCCCCCATCTAACCGCTTCCAGCAGCAGACAAACAAACACGGACGCAAACACGGCCTGCAGCGGACACCCTCTCTGCCGCTTTAAACCCACTCAGGAATAGCCCCAAACACGAGACAAAGTGCTGACGAACACACCATGGCATGTAACAACACCGCAGACCCCTCCCCTCCGCTCTAAGCTCGCCGGACCCACCACAGCCGACAGGCGGCGGAGCCAGCCCGGACCAGGACCGGCGGAACCTCACCCTGAGCCAATCCCCGCCTTCCCCCCCGGACCTTGGGACTGCTCTTGGGGCGGGCCTTGTGGGGCCCCCTCACGGCCTCCGCCATGGCCATACTCTGCAGCACCACCAAGCCGCAGCCACGGCTACTGCGGGCGGAAGCGGGGGAAGATTGACACCGCCCCCACCCGCTCCCCTCCAGTCAGCAGCGCGGTGGCTACGTGAAGCACGGAAGGACTCAGCACAGAACGCAGAGCTGGGAGCCGGAGCATGGCCGCCAGGCCTGGGTGAGGCAGGCCTCATGTCAGGAGGGGAGCGGGCCTGGTGTAGGCTCACACATAGGCTCAGATATGGGAAGGCCAGGTTCCCTAGTAAGGGTGTGGGGGGAGGTCGGATTACGCCATAGGATCCTGTGGGGAGGCCGGGCCCCTCCATAAGTGTTTGAGATGAGGATCGGAAGAGAATCCTTCATAAAGTGCTGTGTGGAGGCCAAGCTCCTCTATAGGAGCCTGGGAGGGAGGTAAGTTCCCCTGCTGAGGACCGGATGGGAAGCCAGGATCATCTCTAAGAACCGGGGCAGAATCCAACGTTCTCTATAAGGGAGTAGCCAGGATCCCCGTAAACAGAGTGGCAGGGAGGCAAGGATCATCTACAGGACACTAGGAGGAGGCCAGGTTCCCTTCTACGGACCTGTGGAGGGGCCAGGCTCTCCTATAATGCCCCCGGGTGAAGGGGGGTTGGGAGGGAGTCTCCTCCATAAGAGTCTGGGGCAAGGCCAGATGTCTGTGGGGAGGTCAAGCTGCTGCTACAGGGAATGCGAGGTAAGAAACCAAGCCCCTACTACTGAGGCTGGGCAGTGTGAGTTCTCTTCTTTCTACCTGTGCAGTAGCAGGACCCGGAAGTGCCACCAGAGCGGGGCAGCCTGTGTGCAGTGCCTGAGGCATCTCCAGCCACAGCAGGGCTCCAGTCTCAGCCTGGGGAACCAGGCATCACTGACCGTTTTGATCCCTACTCAGGTGCTCAGCTGCCCCAGGGAGCCACCGCTGGAGCCCAGGCCATGCCCGACTGGAGCAGAACTGATTTCAGCCAGTCCCCAGATGGATGAGTCCCTGCAGAGCTCAGTCCCTCCTCGCAGAAGACATTGTAGTCAAAGTCCTAATGATCTTGAACAGGTAATGTTCACTCTCTTAGGCCTTGTACTTTGCCCTTGAGTAGACCCTTTGTTATCAACATCATCTGTCATTTTTAATACCTGTAGGAAAGGTAAATTGTGTGTGGGTCAAGGCAGAGATGATCCTGACCAGGAGCCCATTGCACATTATAGAGCTGGTGATCCCCTGAACAGGCACAGGGCTGGTCTGGAAATGCAGCAAGAAGTTCTCATGTAAATTTCCTTCATGACTAATGCTGCTTTCTTGTGATTCTTTATGTATTAGCTCATAGCACCAAAAAGGAAGAGCTCTAACTCTGCCTGGAGGCAGGATGCCCAGCATCTGAAGTGACATAAGATTTACATGCTACCTGTATCCCTACTCGTATTTTGTCTTATTAAAGCAGCTGTGGCCTCTCTGTCCTTAGCGGGGAGGCAGGATCTGTGCAGCTGGTTATCAGGGTCTCTTGATAGGACTTTCACTTCTATGGGTGTCTGAGAGGAGGAGAGAGCCCTCTAGAGAGGCCTGTGGGGAAATTCAGACTGACTGTAGGGCCTTTGTGGAGGCTGTAGTCTTAGTGTGTTCTGTCCCAGAGCTGTCGTGGTATTGAGCAAGTAGGAAGTAAAGGCTGAGGAAGGACGTGCTCTTGGAGGCTTCCTCCCAGGAGAAGGAACTTGAACATCCTAGGGTGCCTTGAAGGTGTACCAGCCCTAGCCTAGGCAAAAAAGTCAGTATGACATCTTTCAGAAGAAAGATAGTCACCACACAAGTCTCAAAACTTAATCATAAAAGATGTGTGTGAGAACTAAGACTACAGCAGGGTCCTTCTGGAGAATATTTCGACACTTGGTCTTTCAGAAATGAGAATGGAAAACCGATTCCTTGGCATGTGCACTTTCCACAGTCCATTGTAATGCATCAGGAGAGACGTTTAAGCTCACTGCCATCTACTCTGTACAGGGAAATACAGTATAAGCTCTGGGGACTGTTTGGCTTAGACATGCACTGAAGTCACGCAGATTCAACTTGAAGAATATCATACATCAGCAACTCCCCTTTCTCCGAAGTTAAGGCAACTGTCACCAGGTTTAAACAGCTGAACTGTGTGCTGGTTCCCTTCTCCTCCATCACTGTGTCATAAGGCACTGAGGAGCTTCTTAAGCAATGCTGTACATGAGGATATGAGAAAGACCAGCAGTCCTGCAGCACATGAGTTTCTGAATCAAAGCTGTGATCACACATATAGTAACAAAAAAAGTAAGAACTTTGGGAGATATGGTCAGGAAATGAGTTTCAGGGCTCCAGCCCAACATTAATAACTAAGTTTATTTCCAGTGGTGCCTAGTCACAACAAGTCCAAGGGACTTCTTTACCAGAAGTTAATCAAATGAGGGTCTGTGGAGCCTACCAGCCATGAGCTGTACCATGAACCTAAAAATCTGCAAGCCCCTCATTGGAGAGGTGGTTGAAGAGCTAACCAACTTCTCCAGATCCTCAGCAACACTGCAGGGTGCAGGTTTGTGGCAGCACAGCCTCTCACTGGGTAGCTGTGCTGTGGCCTGCTACACCAGGGAAGATGCAAATCAGCTTCCAGTATCAGCACTTAAACCTAAAGCACAATCACAGCTAAGCCAGACACGTAGTGTATTGTTGGTGCACCTCTAAGTGAGCTCCCTGAAAGACGTGGCCAAAATGAAACCTACATTACAAGCTTAATCACCATTAATGAAGAACTTGAGAAACAGGGAAGCTTAACCTGAGATCTGAGTGGGATATATATGCCCTAAACATTAGCCAGTTTCCCAAAGCATTGTGCAGCACTCCCCTCAGCACATATGACTTCTTGGTTATCTCCAGCCTCTTTTGAGATGGCAGCACTTTAAAAGAATCTCAAATCAAAAACTTCTTCTGACACAGATGGCCCCTGCGTCTGGGTCCATCACTTAAGACTCCTTTTCTTCCCCCGAATGTGAACATGCCATATCTGTCCAAGCAGTTTGCTGATCACAGGCACAGATTTGTAATAGGCACTTTCTGAGTGTGCAGATAATTATCTCAGACCTCAAATACTTTGCTGAAACGGAGAAGCACTTCAGCTCTGTGTGGCTGCTGTGAGAAATGGTCTCTCGGTAAAATCTTAAGCTCAGGGTAGACACAACAGTGAAGCAGCTCTTTATTAATGGTTTTGCAAAAAACGGGTGTCCTAGCAAGCACAGCACACACAGCAAAAGCAGAACTATGATTTGTATTTCCTATCCCATCCACAAGATCCCTCCCTTGTTTCCCGGTTGGTTGGGTACTCCAAGGTTTACAGCCTATTCAGTGCTTATAACCTGTGCTAACTTTCCCACCTCTGTTTATACCTCCCCTTACTCGACGTTGTACTCCCCTTCCTTTTATTTCTTAACCACATCATTATTAACCACATAATCATTTTCCGGTTCAATTTTGCAAGTCTTTGGCAGACATGTGGTACCCCAACTTACTTTTTAACTAGCCTGCACCAGCTTAGTTTGTACATAGACAATATTTTTCTTAACCAAGGTGTATATCTTTCATCTAGAGATGACATTGGCTTTAACCTCAGAGTGTATCTTTTTGAGTTACTAGATCTCAAACCCTTTGTTTCGTTCCCTTAGTAACTTAGCCCCAGCGCCAGTATTGAAAACTCTTAATACTGCAAAGCCTTACTATTGATCTTGAAGCTCTAATAGTGGAAAGCCTTAATATTGCAAAGCCCCATCTCCACTTATGCAAAAACAACACTCTTTCTCTCACAATTCCCCCTTTCCCTTATTTATACTGGGTTTGGTTTTTTTCTCTAAAGCCTTACCCCATATGTCGCTTTCAGTCTGGATAACGTAACTTCACAGTTTTGGTCTACAGATAAGTCATCCTGATCATCTTCAAATTTTTTGTATTTTTTTTTTTTTAATCTAAAGCATTTCATCCGAGTAGGGTGGTGGTCCCATGAGCGTTTGTTTGAACAAAGTTGTTTCAAGACGTTGTACACATCTTCCTATATACGGAATTATGTAGCACCTTATAGCTATTCAGACACCTGCTACTACAATTACAGAAGTAAAAACTGGTATCACCATTGCTCTCCATTTTCCAAATCAGGATTCTATCCATCCTGTTAATGAAATACCTGTTCTCATATTTTCAGCCAGTTCTTCTGCCAACGTAGTGAGGCCTTGAAAAGCCCTGGTTATGGCTCCATCTGGTGTTGTATTATTTGGAATAAATGTGCAACACGTATTCCCTAACATTATGCATACTTCCCCTTTTTCAGCTAATGTATCTAAATCTATTCTATTTTCACTGTATATTTGACCCATTCTACCCAGGAATTTGTATTTCTATATCCTGTTTCTATCTTGGCATTATTTTTTGGAGCCCATATCTCCACCGATGGAGGAATAGTAGTGTCCACAGGCTGGCCACAGTTGTTCCTCTTTGGCTCCCAAGTCACTATTGCAAATCTATCAATTGAATCCCCTCCTGTCACATCTGCCCCCAGGCCATGAACTTGGCTTATTGCCCCTCCAGCACTTGCAATAGCAAGTGCATGGGACCACACTCTTAACACCCCACATTCAAATTTTAAGTGACCTTTAAACATCTTAACTTTATATTTTAGAGATTTTCTCTAAGCACTGGGTGAGATCCACCCATTAAAGCCAGTTGTAAACCAAACATCACTCCACTCAGGAAAAGGTGATTCCCAGTATGGTTGAAGATAATACTCTGGGTATAAATAGTTACCACAAATTGCAGTTTAACCAGCCTGCACCGGTTTAGTTTCATAGGCTGTACTTAGAAAGTATTCGTTTTAACCACAAATTGTGTCTTTCATCTAGAGATGGCACTGTCTTTAACCACAAAGCGTGTCTATTTGAATAATTATATCTCAAACCCTTTCCTTCATTGCCTTAGGAACTTAATGCCAGACCTAGTATTGAAAACTCTCATTATTGCAAAGCCTTACTATTGATCCTAAAGCTCTAAGATTTGAAAGTCTTACTATTGTAAAGCCCCATCCCCAGTTATGCAAAAACTACACTATTTCCCTCACAGCTGGGAGTAACTGGAAACATCACCACACTGGCCAGACCAACAGTGTCTTCTGCCTGGAGAACCTACAAACAGGATCAACAGCATCTAGGGATGTAGCCGTCAACTGTGGCATAAGCAGGCTCACCTGAAACAGAGAGCACAAAATAATAAGGTCTGCTTATGAGAAGTGCTCATTACAAGACTCTACACAAGACAGAAACACTGACCACCTGTGTTAAAAGGATGGAAGGCAATGGTGGATGAGGCTGAAAGAGACGTCTTGATTCTATGATTCTATGATTTGCCGAACAACCAAGGCATTTTACCAAGTTCCATCACTAAAGTGCCACAGGGAATTATATAGCTCATGGTGTTGAATGAGGGAAAGGCCCAAACTGCAGAGACTGGTGGGATCCCAAGCTTGGACATCCTTAAGGTCCACAAATGCCTACATAGAGGGCTTTGGTCAGAACTACTGCTTAGTGAAACCTTGTCTCCGAAGTCAGAGTCCAGCTTCTCAGGATCTTTCAGGGGGGACCAGACTTCATCTAAACCATTCCCTTTAGAGAGCTAAAGCTCATGATCTGATGGGGAAGAGCAAAAGCAGGTTTCTTCCGTGGAGCCAGAAACCTGATAAAGCAAGTAATTCTGGTGCACTGGTCGGGATGGGTATAGGTGCCCTTCTGCACATTAGAAAAGAAAGAGCTGAAGATCTGCGTGGCTCTGGGACTCCCAGTGCCCTGGCTCAGTGCTCCCCAACTGCCCTCCGGGAGCTGGTGGGAAGGCAAGAGGTTAGGCCAGCCTGAGCTTTACAGAGACCTGATACCAAGGCACGTCTTGGTGGCCTGACATGAAGCCAGAGGGCATTGCGAAAATAGTTGATCCGCTTGCACTCCTGGGTCTCAAAGAACTCAAACGACACAGACAAACCCGCCCTAACATCTGTAAGAAGAGAGCAAATCTCCTCTCTTCTGATCTCTTCTCATCCCACTACAAAGATCTCTGTCCACAGCAAGCAGTTGGTGATGCTGGTCTTCTGCAGGAAACATGGTAACCATGAGTCATAGAATCATAGAACCAACTAGGTTGGAAAAGGCCTCGTCCAGAGAAGAACTCATCCCTTTACACAGCCAGATATTTCAAAGATGAGCACTGAGTTCAGGAAGGTCTGCAGGACCCATGCGGAAGGGGTCACTCAGCACACCACTACCTCTGGAGAGACAAAGCCAGCTTCCTAAAGGCACTGCATGTTTCCTGGGTACCCCATGGTCCTGCAGTCCCAGCTGACTTCTCTCCCACAGCTATGGAGTAATAAAAAAGCATTGGGGATCTATGAAAGCAAAGTGTCTTGACTCGTTTGTCTTCTCTCTCTTTCCTGCCCATCCCTTTTCCAAGCAGCTTTAAGCCCAAGTCTTTTGAAATGTGCTGTCTGGTATAGCTCCATTTCATGCCTGAGTGACAGCCTTTGATCCCACGTGTATGTATGCACTTGTTATGACTTGCTGTTTGCAAGCTTGCAGCAGACATGGGATAAAACCTCAACCTCTGCACTTCCTGTCCATAGAATCACAGAATCATAGAATAGTTAGGGTTGGAAAGAACCTTAAAATCATCTAATTCCAACCCTCCTGCCATGGGCAGGGACGCCTCGCAGTAAACCATGCCACCCAAGATGGCATCGAACCTGGCCTTGAACGCTGCCAGGGATGGAGAATTCACAACTTCCTTGGGCAACCCATTCCAGGGCCTCACCACCTTCACAGTAAAGAACTTCTATCTTACATCTAACATAAACTTCCCCTGTTTAAGTTTGAAGCCATTACCCCTTGTGCTATCACTACAGTCCCTAACGAAGAGTCCCCTCCAGAGTATCCCTTTAGGTGTCTTTCACTTACTGGAAGCTGCTAGGATGTCTTCACGAAACCTTCTCCAGGATGAACAGCTGCAACTTTCTCAGCCTGTCTTCATGTGGGAGGTGTTCCAGCCCCCTTGTCATCCTCGTGGCCCTCCTCTGGACTCGCCCCAACAGCTCCACGTCCTTTTTATGTTGAAGACTTCAGAACTATACGCAGTACTCCAAGTGAGGTCTTACGAGAGCAGAGTAGAGGAGCCGAATTACCTCCTTCAACCCTTGGTTACACATCACAGACAGCTGCAAAACACAGCTCAGCAGCAGAGCAGCATCACAATCCTCTCACCACCAGCTCTGGACTTCCCTAGCACTTCCTGGAAATACTGACTAGACCATTTTGCTATAAGACAGTCTGCTTTACACTGATACATCCGCTCAGAGGGGTTCCCAAGCTACCACATGAGATATATGGTGAAGGGCTGCTGGCACACCGAGTTTACATGGAGATGGCTTCACCCAGCTTGCATCCCCAGTGCGCCAGTACCTTCTGCTGCAAATTTATTTAAAGTCCTTCAGAGTTTCAGAGTCTGCTAGGTGGTGTCCTGGCTGTAAAACACACTGGCCTTAAGCCACTGAGTATCCATAAGTGACTACGGCTGTTCAGGATAATGGCCACACCAATCGCGCAAGCAGCTTAATGGGTAATAAGGTCACTACTTTGATTCTGTTACTTTGAAAAGATAGTGGAAGGAAAAATAAAAACAAAAAAAATAGTGGAAACCTTTAAGTGGTGGGACCTTAAATTCAGAAGGGAAGCCAAACACACACACAGGGTTAGCTACAACATGTTCTGCTGCTTAGCTACCAGAGAACACAGAGAAGGCAGATCTGTGTCATCCTGGAACCCTGCAGTGAGGAGCAGACATCCAGAGGACCACACTGCCACGTAAAGGCATTTTAGTGCTTTTACCGCACAAGCTTTGACGTTCTCTTTCGGTCCCTCTTCCTGGATCTTCTCCAGTGTGGTAACGCTCTGCTGGTAACTCCTGCCTTTGAGACAAATCACACTGTCATCTGATTAACATTAATTAAAAACACCCTTTGTTAGAAGGCAGTACATGAAACCTGAATTACAGGGACGTCAGGGAGAAAGCAGTAATGTGTGAGCTCAGCTATGGATGGGCACTTCAAGGGAATGCAGAGCTGTACAGGAAGTTGGAGGGCCATGCCACAGCGAAACGGTGAGAAATGGGAAGTGGGATGTAAAGCCCTGGTATGGCTCTGGAGTGAGCTCCACCTCTGCTGTGTTGGGCATGAGTTTCTGAGGAGCAAGCACTGACACAGTAGCTGCAGCTCACTCGAGAACCATGCCATGGCTTCAGAACCCCTGCCGCAGGAAACACTCCCCTCACCCTCCAAAGCCTGCATTTCCACACTCACCAGAATCTTCCAGAGATGATTTTGTCTGCGCCAGATTGAGGAACAGCTGTAAAAACTGGGAGAGAGAAGAAAGCTACAGGAGAGTCGATATGTATCACCAACGGAACTGAAGCCCAGCTAGAGAACATTGCTGGCCTTTCCATCTCATCCCCAAACCCAGAGCTGGGAGAAGAGTTATGGGGCAGGAGAGCTCCAGGAACATACACCCTTCCTCCACCTGTCCCATGGCCACCCAACTCTCTATAACTTCTCCTGCTGCTTCTCTGTCATCACATTTGTGTTGTGGGTTACAACTTCTTCCGCCTCATTCTTATCCCTGCAGAGCTGCTCATAAAAGCGCTAGGCCTAGGAGAGCAAACAAACAGGGCAGGAGCATGTTAGCAAGCAATGAGTTGCTATGACAACTCATGCAGCTAGCTCTGGAGGAAAACACAGCCTCCAAGTGAAGAGGTGGACAGAGGCTGCCAGCAGAGCAGGGAACAGCATACAAGGCCTTCAAGCGCCCTACAGCTTGAGCAAAACTGACCTCACAAGACAAGCTGCTCTTCATTTGGCATGAAAAGCTCATAGCAATCGAGTCCTTGACATCTAAATCACTCTTATCCAACCGTGCAAGGCTGCCACCAGCCATGTCCCTGGTGTACTCTTCAGGTTTTCAGAGCACACTATACAGACTTAAATGTGATGGTCTTCCTCTGCTGCAGCTCTTGATGTAGTGTCTGCATGAGTTGCAGCAGAGGAAGACCCTCATATTTAATACTCTGCCAGCAGTGTGCTCGTATGTTAGCAGTGTTAAACCATATAGCAAGAAAGAGCAGCAGGGTTGCTTTACTGCCATGGTCTTTTCATAGTGCAGATTCCTTGTTTTGTGAATTGCCTCCATTATCAGCTCTTATCTGTGAAGACAACAGAGCTAGAGTCAACACGTCACTGACCATCAAAGCTCCACGATGGACTATGTGGCTTAGGAGAGGAAGAGGCACAGGCCAAACTCAGGTGGCCTTAAGGACCTATGTCCACCCAAAGCATCTTCACAAAACCCAACATCTACACTAATAGCTAAGCCTACACCTCTCTATGCAATGGAACTCTACTCATGAAATCCACCAATATACAGTACTGTATCCTCCATAGAAACTAGGAAAATTGGGAAGCCCACTCCTTTCTGCTACCTCAAAACCTGCAGCACTTTCCCCTCATATTCCAGACAAAGGTATCTCAAGCCAGAAGAGGTTAACAGGCATGCCAATTTTAGCAAACATTATGGACAGCACGCAACACTATTTATATAAAAAGATATATATATGTGCTTTAAGAAAATTCCTGGTTGAGGCTGGTGTCTCTGGAGGTGACCCCTGCGATAGCCAGCCCCAAAAGGCACCCAAAGGAGAAAATGTGGCCGTCAGATGAAGGAAGTCAGAGGTTCCACAGCAGAATTTCTACATATAGGAAGGAGCTCAGGACTTCCTAGCAGCGGCAGGCACTGGGAGCATGCAGGGTGCTAGGGCATGGTGGGAGAAACGAGCCAGGAGCCAGGATCCATCCCCAAGGATGGTGATGGATCAACACCCTGACCTTCTTCCGATGCAGTTTTTGCTTTTCCCTGAATTCCTCCATTTTCTTTGCTTCTTCCCTAAGGGTTTCTGCCAGCTAGATCTGACCTTCTCCCACACTAAATCTGCAAAGAAAATAAAGTTTCATATATATATATATATAGATAGCTACACACAAATATACATACATACATATACACACACACATACACAAATACATGAGAAGAGTGTTGCTCAAATCACCTGCTGTAGCTGACATCAAACCGACCCCAGAATACACCTCCATTTCCAGAAACATATAAAGCAGCAGGAATTTTGAAGCGGCATCCAAGCAGCATTAGCTATGTCAGCATCAGTTCTGCTGGGGGCCTCCTTTCAGTTTAAGAAAATTGGTATCAAGGACTTCTGCAAACAAGCACAGTCACATCTGTCCCTCACCCCGATGAATTCAGCCTGGTTTCGACACACAGCAACCTGAAGCAAAGAGTTGCCCCACCTTAGCACACAGTCAAGCTGGGCCACAGAAAAACTGATGCTAAAATACCCTCAGGGTCATCCTGCTGAAAGTGAGTGGCCATACCACAGAACAGCACCCCAGCAAGTTCATCAAGGGCCATATGCAAAGTGTAGCTCACACTTCAAGACCCAGAGCTGTTTCAAACCCACAGCTATGAATAGCCAGCTGTTTCAACAGCAGAGCCATGCTGGGGAGGTTCACCAAGAGTCAGGACAGCAGAAAAACGTGGCTGCAGCACAGAGTGCACCCAGCACAGGAGAGCAGAGTGCCAGCCCTCGGGGTAGGTGTGCTGCCTCCCATGTGTACATGGAAATAAAGGGACAATGTAACGTGGCCAAAGCATCATCTTGTAGATGCTCTGATTAGAAGTGTGGGATCATTTAGGCTGGAAAAGTCCTTTAAGATTATTGAGTCCAACAGTTTACCCTGTGCTGCCAAATCCACCGCTACACCGTGTCCCGAAGTGCCACATCTGCACATCTTCTAAACACCTCCAGGGATGCTGACTCCACCACTGCCCTGGGCAGCCTGTTACAGTGCTTGACAACCCACTCTGGGAATAAATTGTTCCTCATATTCTGTCTGAACTTCACCTGGTGCAGCTTGAGGTCATTTCCTCTTGTCCTATCCCGTGTTACATGGGAAAGGATACAGACTCCCACCTCACAACCTCCTTTCAGGTGATAGAATCATTGCAGTACCGCCCCTAAATCCTGGCCAGGGCCTAGAAAAGTCTGGGAAATTCAAGTGTTAAACATGCATCACAGGGCAGAGGAACCTCTGGCAGATCCCACAGTTACAGGCTTGATATTACAGGAACATGTATTTGCACATCTACCCCACCACCATTCAAATCATGTACATGGACTTGGGAAACAGAGATCATACACTGCCGCAGAAGAGTGTGTCACAGCGAGGATTATTATTCTTAAGAGATTCAGGTAGAAGCAGAGCTGCGTACGCAGGGTTTCAGGATTCTGTCTTCAAACAGCAGTTTGCAAGATACATTTGTCACTGAGCATGCAAAAAAACTTTCTTTGCATGACTACCATCCTTGTTGCTGCATCCAGTATCAGTCGTGCTGGCCTAAGAGGAAATGAGCACAGTGCTAACGAACGCCGTGTTTAAGAAAAGATAAAACCTGCCCTGTGTGGGACCATTCTGCTCTGACTTCATGCGTGGTTCCAGCCATGCCCTGTCACCAATTAAAATCATGGAACCACATCCACAAAATAAAACTCTTTCTGGAATCACAGCCATAGTTGACACTTAGATATGATCCTTGTTTTCCAGGACAGTGGTGAATTAATTCAGCAGTTTATTCCCAAATGGCTTTGACAGCCAGGACTTCACTGCCGTTGATCTCCGGAGGGCAGTGTACAACATGGAAGGGGATAGCCAATTCAGAGAAACATTTCCAATTTCAGCCGGCTGTGAGCCAAGACATTTCAGTTCAGATCATTCCACAACTTCTGAAACCCAGGCAGGGACACCCTCCACTAGACCAGGTTGCTCTAAGCCCCTCTCCAGCCTGGCTTTGAACAGTGCCAGGGATGGGACATGTGTTATGGTTTAGGGCGAGGTGTTCCTGCCCATGGCCAGGGGGTCGGAACTTGATGATCTTAAGGCCATTTCCACCCCTAACTATTCTGTGATTCTATGATTCTATGTATTTTTAAATAGGCACCCACCCCCCGATCTAACCGCTTCCAGCTGCAGACAAAAAACACAGACACAAACACGGCCTGCAGCGGACACCCTCTCTGCCGCTTTAAACGCACTCAAGAATAGTCCCAAACATGAGACAAAGTGCTGACGAACACACCATGGCATGTAACAACACCGCAGACCCCTCCCCTTTGCTCTAAGCTCGCCGGACCCACCACAGGCGGGAGGCAGCGGAGCCAGCTCCGGATGAGGAACAGCAGAACCTCACCCGGAGCCAATCCCCGCCTTCCCCCCCCGGACCTTGGGACTGCTCTTGGGGCGGGCCTCGTGGGGCCCCCTCACGGCCTCCGCCATGGCCATACTCTGCAGCACCACCAAGCCGCAGCCACGGCTACTGCGGGCGGAAGCGGGGGAAGATTGACACCGCCCCCACCCGCTCCCCTCCAGTCAGCAGCGCGGTGGCTACGTGAAGCACGGAAGGACTCAGCACAGAACGCAGAGCTGGGAGCTGGAGCATGGCCGCCAGGCCTGGGTGAGGCAGGCCTCCTGTCAGGAGGGGAGCGGGCCTGGTGTAGGCTCACACATAGGCTCAGATATGGGAAGGCCAGGTTCCCTAGTAAGGGTGTGGGGGGAGGTCGGATTACGCCATAGGATCCTGTGGGGAGGCCGGGCCCCTCCATAAGTGTTTGAGATGAGGATCGGAAGTGCTATGTGGAGGCCAAGCTCCTCTATAGGAGCCTGGGAGGGAAGTAAGTTCCCCTACTGAGGACCGGATGGGAGGCCAGGATCATCTCTAAGAACTGGGGAAGAATCCAACCTTCTCTATAAGGGAGTGGCCAGGCTCCTCCTAAAAGGAGTGGCAGGGAGGCAAGGATCATCTATAGGAGCCTAGGGGGAGGCCAGGTTCCCTTCTACGGACCTGTGGAGGGGCCAGGCTCTCCTATAATGCCCCCAGGACAAAGGGGAGTGGGGAAGGAGTCTCCTCCATAAGAGTCTGGGACAAGGCCAGATGTCTGTGGGGAGGTCAAGCTGCTGCTACAGGGAATGCGAGGTAAGAAACCAAGCCCCTACTACTGAGGCTGGGCAGTGTGAGTTCTCTTCTTTCTACTTGTGCCATAGCAGGACCCAGAAGTGCCACCGGAGCGGGGTAGCCTGTGTGCAGTGCCTGAGGCATCTCCAGCCACAGCAGGGCTCCAGTCTCAGCCTGGGGAACCAGGCATCACTGACCCTTTTGATCCCTACTCAGGTGCTCAGCTGCCCCAGGGAGCCACCGCTGGAGCCCAGGCCATGCCCCACTGGAGCAGAACTGATTTCAGCCAGTCCCCAGATGGATGAGTCCCTGCAGAGCTCAGTCCCTCCTCGCAGAAGACATTGTAGTCAAAGACCTAATGATCTTGAACAGGTAATGTCCACTCTCTTAGGCCTTGTACTTCGGCCTTTAGAAGATCCTTTGTTATCAACATCATCTGTCATTTATAATACCTGTAGGAAAGGTAAATTGTGTGTGGGTCAAGGCAGAGATGATCCTGACCAGGAGCCCATTGCACATTACAGAGCTGGTGATCCCCTGAGCAGGCACAGGGCTGGTCTGCATTGCCCAAGCCCTGTGGCTGCAGAATGAGCTTGGCCATCTCATGGTAACGGGGTTCATGGGCAGTTCCTGCCTGATACTGACACACCAGCTGCCTGGCCCTGCCTGTATCTGGAAACGTAGCAAGATGTTATCATGTAATCTTCCTTCGTGACTAATGCTACTTTCTTGTGATGCTTTATATATTAGCTCGTATTACCAAAAAGGAAGAGCTCTAACTCTGCCTGAAGGCAGGATGCCCACCATCTGAAGGGACATAAGATTTACATGCTACCTGTATACCTCTTCTTATTTTGTCTTATTAAAGCAGCTGTGGCCTCTCTGTCCCTAGGGGGCGAGGCAGGAGCTGTTCAGCTGGTTATCAGAGTCTCTTGATAGGCCCTTCACTTCTATGGGTGTCTGGGAGGAGGACAAACCCCTCTAGAGAGGCCTGTGAGGAAACTCAGCCTGAACGTAGGGGCCTCTGTGGAGGCTAAAGTCTTGGTGTGTTCTCTCCCAGAGCTGTCGTGGTATTGAGCAAGTAGGAAGTAAAGGCTGAGGAAGGATATGCTCTTATAGGCTTCCTCCCAGGAGAAGGAACTTGAACATCCTAGGGTGCTTTGAAGGTGTACCAGCCCTAGCCTAGACAAAAATGTCAGTATGGCATCTTTCAGAAGAAAGATAGCCACCACACAAGTCTCAAAACTTAATCATAAAAGATGTGTGTGAGAACTAAGACTACAGCAGGGTCCTTCAGGAGAATATTTCGACACTTGGTCTTTCAGAAATGTAAATGGACAACCGATTCCTTGGCATGTGCCCTTTGCACAGTCCATCAGGAGAGATATTTAAGCTCACTGCCATCTACTCTGCACATGGAAATACAGTAAAAGCTCTGGGGACTGTTTGGCTTACACATGCACTGAAGTCACAGAGATTCAACTTGAAGAATATCATAGAATCATAAAATCATACATCAGAAGCTCCCGTTGCTCCAATGTTAAGGCACCTGGCACCAGGTTTAAACAGCTGAACTGTGTGCTGGTCCCCTTCTCCTCCATCCCTGTATCATAAGGCACTGAGGAGCTTCTTAAGCAATGCTGCACATGAGGATATGAGGGAGACCAGGAGCCCTGCGGCACACGAGTTTCTGAATCAATGCCGTGAGCACATATATGGTAACAAAAAAAGCAAGAACTTTGGGAGATATGGTCAGGAAATGAGTTTCAGGGCTCCAGCCCAACATTAATAACTAAGTTTATTTCCAGTGGTGCATAGGCACAACAAGTCCAAGGGACTTCTTTACCAGAAGTTAATCAAATGAGAGTCTGCAGAGCCTACCAGGCATGCGCTACACCATGAACCTAAAAATCTGCAAGCCCCTCATTGGAGAGGTGGTTGAAGAGCTAACCAACTTCTCCAGATCCTCAGCAACACTGCAGGGTGCAGGTCTGTGGCAGCACAGCCTCTCACTGGGTAGCTGTGCTGTGGCCTGCTACACAAGGCAAGATGCAAATCACCTTCCAGTATCAGCACTTAAACCTAAAGCACAATCACAGCTAAGCCAGACACGTAGTGTATTGTTGGTGCACCTCTAAGTGAGCTCCCTGAAAGACGTGGCCAAAATGAAACCTAAATTACAAGCTTAATCACTATTAATGAAGGACATGAGAAACGGGGAAAAGCTTAACCTGAGATCTGAGTGGGATATATATGCCCTAAACATTAGCCAGTTTCCCAAAGCATTGTGCAGCACTCCCCTCAGCATGTATGACTTCTTGGTTATCTCCAGCCTCTTTCAGATGGCTGTGCTTTGGAAGAACTTGAAATCAAAAACTTCTTCTGACACAGATGGCCCCTGCGTCTGGGTCCATCGCTTAGACTCCTTTTCTTCCCCCGAGTGTGAACATGGCATATCTGTCCAAGCAGTTTGCTGGTCACAGGCACAGATTTGTAATAGGCAGTTTCTGGGTTTGCAGATAATTATCTCAGACCTCAAATACTTTGCTGAAACGGAGAAGCACTTCAGCTCTGTGTGGCTGCTGTGAGAAATGGTCTCTAGGTAAAAACTTAAGCTCAGGGTAGACACAACAGTGAAGCAGCTCTTTATTAATGGTTTTGCAAAAAACGGGTGTCCTAACGAGTAGGCACACATAGCAAAAGCAGAACTATGATTTGGATTTCCTCTCCCATCCACAAGTTCCCTCCCTTGTTTCCCGGTTGGTTGGGTACTCCAAGGTTTACAACCCATTTAGTGCTTATAACCTATGCTAACTGTATTTATACCTCCCCATACTGGACGTTGTATGCCCCTTCCTCTTATTTATTAACCACATCTGTATTAACCACATAATCCTTTTCCGGTTCTATTTTGCAAGTCTTTGGCAGACATGTGGTACCCCAACTTAGTCTTTAACCAGCCTGCACCAGCTTAGTTTGCACATAGACAGTATTTTTTTAACCAAGGAGTGTATATTTCATCTAGAGATGACATTGGCTTTAACCCCAGAGTGTGTCTTTTCTGAGTTACTAGATCTCAAACCTTTTGTTTCGTTCCCTTAGTAACTTAGCCCCAGCCCCAGTATTGAAAACTCTTAATATTGCAAAGCCTTACTATGGATCTTGAAGCTCTAATATTGGAAAGCCTTAATATTGCAAAGCCCCATCTCCACTTATGCAAAAACAATGCCGTTTGTCTCACAATTCCCCCTTTCTCTTATTTATACTGGGTTTGGTTTTTGCACTTTCTCTGAATACTTACCCCATATGTCGCTTTCAGTCTGGATAACGTAACTTCACAGTTTTGGTCTACAGATAAGTAGTCCTGATCATCATCAAATTTTTTTTTTTTTTTTTTTTTTTTTAATGTAAAGCATTTCATCCGAGTAGGGTGGTGGTCCCATGACCATTTGTTTGGACAAAGTTGTTTCAAGAAGTTGTACACATCTTCCTATATACAGAATTATGTAGCACCATATAGCTATTCAGAAACCTGCTACTACAGTTACGGAAGTAAAAACTGGTATCACCATTGCTCTCCATTTTCCAAATCAGGATTCTATCCATCCTGTTAATGAAATACCTGTTCTGATATTTTCAGCCAAACCTTCTGCCAACGTATAGTGAGCACTTGAAAGGCCCTGGTTATGGCTCCATCTGGTGTTGTATTATTTGGCATTATGCATACTCCTCCTTTTTCAGCTAATATATCTAAAACTATTCTATTTTCACTGTATATTTGACCCATTCTAGCCAGGCGCTTCTATTTCTGTATCATTTTTCTATCTTGCTATTATTTGTCGGAGCCCATGTCCCCCCGATGGAGGAATGGTAGTGTCCACAGGCTGGCCACATTCGTTCCTCTTTGGCTCCCAAGCCACTATTGCAAATCTAGCAGTTGAGTCCCTTCCTGTCACATCTGCCCCCAGGCCATGAACTTGGCTTATTGCCCCTCCAGCATTTGCAATAGCAAGTGCATGGGACCACACTCAACAACCCACATTCAGATTCTGAGTGACCCTTAAACATCTTAACTTTATATTTTAGAGATTTTCTCTAAGCACT
Organism: Neopsephotus bourkii; assembly: GCF_033783945.1. Classification (NCBI taxonomy): domain Eukaryota; kingdom Metazoa; phylum Chordata; class Aves; order Psittaciformes; family Psittacidae; genus Neopsephotus; species Neopsephotus bourkii. Next base: position 50,581 of record NW_026901368.1, on the reverse strand, counting down.
GGGTGAGATAGACCCATTAAAGTCAGCTGTAAACCAAACATCACTCCACCCAGGAAAAGGTGATTCCCAGTATGGCTGGAGATAATACTCTGGGTATAAATAGTTACCACAGCTTACAGTTTATCCAGCCTGCACCGGTTTAGTTTCATAGGCTGTACTAAGAAAGTATTCTTTTTAACCACAAAGTGTGTCTTTCATCTAGAGATGGCACTGTCTTTAACCACAAAGCGTGTCTATTTGAATAATTATATCTCAAACCCTTTCCTTCATTGCCTTAGGAACTTAATGCCAGACCTAGTATTGAAAACTCTTCTTATTGCAAAGCCTTACTATTGATCCTAAAGCTCTAAGATTGGAAAGTCTTACTATTGTAAAGCCCCATCCTCAGTTATGCGAAAATACTGTTTCTCTCACAGATGGGAGTAACCGGAAACACCACCACACTGGCCAGACCAACAGTGTCTTCTGCCTGGAGAACCTACAAACAGGATCAACAGCATCTAGGGATGTAGCCGTCAACTGTGGCATAAGCAGGCTCACCTGAAACAGGGAGCACAAAATAATCAGGTCTGCTTATGAGAAGTGCTCATGACAAGACTACACAGGACAGAAACACTGGCCACCTGTGTTAAAGGGATGGAAGGCAATGGTGGATGAGGCTGAAAGAGACGTCTTGATTCTATGATTCTATGATTTGCCGAGCAACCAAGGCATTTTACCAATTTCCATCCCTAAAGTGCCACAGGGAATTATATAGCTCATGGTGTTGAATGAGGGAAAGGCCCAAACTGCAGAGACTGGTGGGATCCCAAGCGTGGACATCCTTAAGGTCCACAAATGCCTACATACAGGGCTTTGGTCAGAACTTCTCCTTAGTGAAACCTTGTCTCCAAAGTCAGAGTCCAGCTTCTCAGGATCTTTCAAGGGGGACCAGACTTCACCTAAAGCATTCCCTTTAGACAGCTAAAGCTTGTGATCTGATGGGGAAGAGCAAAAGCAGGTTTCTTCCGTGGAGCCAGAAACCTGATAAAGCAAGTAATTCTGGTGCACTGGTCGGGATGGGTATAGGTGCCCTCCTGCACATTAGAAAAGAAAGAGCTGAAGATCTGCGTGGCTCTGGGACTCCCAGTGCCCTTCCTCAGTGCTCCCCAACTGCCCTCCGGGAGCTGGTGGGAAGGCAAGAGGTTAGGCCAGCCTGAGCTTTACAGAGACCTGATACCAAGGCACGTCTTGGTGGCCTGACATGAAGCCAGAGGGCATTGCGAAAATAGTTGATCCGCTTGCACTCCTGGGTCTCAAAGAACTCAAACGACACAGACAAAACGGCCCTAACATCTGTAAGAAGAGAGCAAATCTCCTCTCTTCTGATCTCATCCCACTACAAAGATCTCTGTCCACAGTAAGCAGCAGGTGATACTGGTCTTCTGCTGGAAACATGGTAACCATGAGTCATAGAATCATAGAACCAACTAGGTTGGAAAAGGCCTCGTCCAGAGAAGAACTCATCCCTTTACACAGCCAGGTATTTCAAAGATGAGCGTTAAGTTCTGGAAGGTCTGCAGGACCCATGCGGAAGGGGTCACTCAGCACACCACTACCTCTGGGGAGACGAAGCCAGCTTCCTAAAGGCACTGCATGTGGCCTAGGTACCCCATGGTCCTGCAGTGCCAGCTGACTTCTCTTCCACAACTATGGAGTAATAAAAAAGCATTGGGGATCTATGAAAGCAAAGTGTCTTGACTCGTTTGTCTTCTCTCTCTTTCCTGCCCATCCCTTTTCCAAGCAGCTTTAAGCCCAAGTCTTTTGAAATGTGCTGTCTGGTATAGCTCCATTTCATGCCTGAGTGACAGCCTTTGATCCCACGTGTATGTATGCACTTGTTATGACTTGCTGTTTGCAAGCTTGCAGCAGACATGGGATAAAACCTCAACCTCTGCACTTCCTATCCGTGGAATCACAGAATCATAGAATAGTTAGGGTTGGAAAGGACCTTAAAATCATCTAGTTCCAACCTTCCTGCCATGGGCAGGGACGCCTCGCAGTAAACCATGCCACCCAAGACAGCATCCAACCTGGCCTTGAACGCTGCCAGGGATGGAGAATTCACAACTTCCTTGGGCAACCCATTCTAGGACCTCACCACCTTCACAGTAAAGAACTTCTATCTTACATCTAACGTAAACTTCCCCTGTTTCAGTTTGAAGCCATTACCCCTTGGGCTATCACTACAGTACTGCAGTCTCGACGAAGCCTTCTCCAGGATGAACAGCTGCAACTTTCTCAGCCTGTCTTCATGTGGGAGGTGTTCCAGCCCCCTTGTCATCCTTGTGGCCCTCCTCTGGACTAGCCCCAATAGCTCCACGTCCTTTTTATGTTGAAGACATCAGAACTATACGCAATACTCCAAGTGAGGTTTCACGCGAGCAGAGTAGAGGAGCGGAATTACCTCCTTCAACCCTTGGTTACACATCACAGACAGCTGCAAAACACAGCTCAGCAGCAGAACAGCATCACAGTCCTCTCGCCACCAGCTCTGGACTTCCCTAGCACTTGCTGGAAGTCCTGACTAGACCATTTTGCTATGAGACAGTCTGCTTTAGACTGATACGTCCGCTCAGAGGGGTTCCCAAGCTACCACATGAGATATATGGTGAAGGGCTGCTGGCACACCGAGTTTACATGGAGATGGCTTCACCCAGCTTGCATCCCCAGTGTGCCATTACCTGCTGCTGCAAATTCATTTAAAGTCCTTCAGAGTTGCACAGTCTGCTAGGTGGTGTCCTGGCTGTAGAATACGCTGGCCTTAAGCCACTGAGTATCCAGAAGTGACTACGGCTGTTCAGGATAATGGCCAAACCCATTGCACAAGCAGCTTAATGGGTAATAAGGTCACTACTTTGAGTCTGTTACTTTGAAAAGGTAGTGGAAGGAAAAATAAAAACAAAAAAAATAGTGGAAACCTTGAAGTAGTGGGACTTTAAATTCAGAAGGCAAGCCAAACACACACACAGGGTTAGCTGCAACATGTTCTGCTGCTTCACTGCCAGAGAACACAGAGAAGGCAGATCTGTGCCATCCTGGAACCCTGCAGTGAGGAGTAGACATCCAGAGGACCACACTGCCACATAAAGGCGTTTTGGTGCTTTTGCCTCACAAGCTTTGGCATTCTCTTTCTGTCGTTCTTCCTGGATCTTCTCTAGTGTGGTAACGCTCTGCTGGTAACTCCTGCCTTTGAGACAAATCACACTGTCATCTGATTATCATTAATTAAAAAGGCCCTTTGTTAGAAGGCAGTACATGAAACCTGAATTGGCAGGGTCGTCAGGGAGGAAGCAGTACTGTGTGAGCTCAGCTATGGATGGGCACTGCAAGGAAATGCAGAGCTGTACAGGAAGTTGAAGGGCCATGTCACAGCGAAACGGTGAGAAATGGGAAGTGGGATGTGAAGCCCTGGTATGGCTCTGGAGTGAGCTCCACCTCTGCTATGCTTGGCATGAGTTTTTGAGGAGCCAGCCCTGACCAAGGAGTTGGAGCTCACTCGAGAGCCATGCCATGGCTTCAGAACCCCTGCCGCAGGAAACACTCCCCTCACCCTCCAAAGCCTGCATTTCCACACTCACCAGAATCTTCCAGAGATGATTTTATCTGCAGCAGCTTGAGGAACAGCTGCCAAAAATGGGAGAGAGAAGAAAGCTACAGGAGAGTCGATATGCATCATCAATGGAACTGAAGCCCAGCTAGAGACCATTGCTGGCCTTTCCATCTCATCCCCAAACCCAGAGCTGGGAGAAGAGTTATGGGGCAGGAGAGCTCCAAGAACATACACCCTTCCTCCTCCTGTCCCATAGCCACCCACCTCTGTATACCTTCTCCGGCTGCTTCTGTGTCATCACATTTGTGTTGTGGCTTACAACTTCTTCCACCTCATTCTTATCCCTGCAGAGCTGCTCATAAATGCGCTAGGCCTAGGAGAGCTAACAAACATTGCAGGAGCATGTTAGCAAGCAATGAGTTGCTATGACAACTCATGCAGCTAGCTCTGGAGGAAAACACAGCCTCCAAGTGAAGAGGTGGACAGAGGCTGCCAGCAGAGCAGGGAACAGCATACAAGGCCTTCAAGCGCCCTACAGCTTGAGCAAAACTGACCTCACAAGACAAGCTGCTCTTCATTTGGCATGAAAAGCTCATAGCAATCGAGTCCTTGACATCTAAATCACTCTTATCCAACCGTGCAAGGCTGCTACTGTTAGAAGAGTGTGAAGTTTTTAAGATAAAATAATGATATAAAATGGTAGAAATGATTATGTTTGAGAAATTTATAAATCAATAGTGTGGTTTTGTATATTAGGAAATGTTGAAACTTTGCAGTTACATTTGCAGTTTTGTATCATGGTTATTCTATAACAAATGTTACAGTGGTATTCTTGGTAGCAAGAGTTAACACATCCATATATGGTGAAGGGCATATTGATGAATTAGAGAAATATATTGTGAAACTCTATCCAAGTAGAACCTAGGCATACCAGAGGCAGTCAAGGCGAGATAGGAGAATGCTGGTGTCCACATGATGGTTAGAACATGTCCAAAGATCAGAAATGTAAAAAGGACAAGGTAAGGAAGGCTTCTTACTTCATCCGAGGAAGACTCCTTACTTCATCAGGACGACCACCAGGGGGGCTACGCAAGGGCAGAAGAGGCTGATGACGTAATAGACTGATGTGGTCATCCTTGATGCATATGTATTAGTCAATGATGTAATCTGTATTGAATATGTAATTGATTATGTAACTTTAGTGTATAAATTACAAATGCAACGTGATGAGACCGAAGCCAGATTTGGGTGCGTGCACCTCGTTTCCCAGCGCTGCAATAAAGCACCTCATATAACCATTCCGGTGGTTATCTCTCAGTTCTTACGCTAACATTTTGGCGAACCAGATGGGACCTCGCGGGCATTGCTGAGGCGGATCGCATTTCGGTCCTGCTCCAGCCGGCACTGGCAGATTCTCGGGGAGCCATCGACCGCGACCGACCTCCGCTGCTCACGACGGACCTCTGATACGGTAAGGAAGGTGCTTTTTTCTTTTTTTCTGATTTGGTCACAGTGCCGGTTTTGTAAAGTATGGTTTGGTAATTACGTTACAGAATTTTGGTAAAGTGTAAGTGTATCGACTTCTGATAAACTTGGCTGTAGGCAAAGCCTGCTTGGTTTGGTGAAACTTTGGCTTCAAAAAGTCTACCAAAGAGATGCGGTGAAAGCTGCATCTGGCCTCATGAAGTCTGACTTGGTAAAGCCTGCCTGTTAGATGTGGCAAAAGCTGCGCCTGGCTGGGGCTAGGGAGCTCCCGGGGTAAAAGCCTAGGCACCGTCCATTAGACAGTAGCGAAAGCTCTGCAGGTTCGGCAAATGTGGTGTTGGTATTGGTATTTGTGCTGCGGGATCAGCATCTGTTTGGCTAAATAGTGTATCTTAGTGGTGAGTGTGTGGTGTGTGTGGAGTAGAGAGAAAAAAAGAGAAAAAGAGGGATAAAAAGGAAACAGAAAAGGAAAATTTAAAAAAAAGAGAAAAAAAGGAAAAAAATATAAAATGCTGTTGTTTCCCAAATTGTCTCCATTAGGCTGTATTTTAAGCCATTGGAAGGAGGGTGGATTTGGGCAGAGTATGCTGAAAAGCAAATTAATTAGTTACTGTAATGTATGGTGGACACAGTATGAACTGGGGGATCAGGAGAAATGGCCTGAAAAAGGGACTTCACAGTATAATACTATACTGCAGTTGGTGTTACATTGTAAAAGGAAAGAAAAATGGGACAAGGTATTATATATAGATCTTTAAGAAATAATGATGAGTGGCAAAAATCCTGTGGAATAATGGTTGTAAAGGTAAATGCTAATGAACAGCATAAGGAATGTGTTACCAAGAAAAATGTATGAAGTGCCTTGCTTTAGACAATAGTTTACAACACCAGGGGGATACTGAAAGTCTGGATTTGGCAGTTGCTCCGTCAGCCCCACTGGCATTAAATGAAAAAAGGTGGTGGCGGGGGAGAAGATGACAGTGATAGTGATCTTGAGAGTCTGGGTAGTTGTGAGTGTAAAAGAGATCAGAAAGCAAGCCTCCCCATTACCCCAGTCTCGCATAGAACTCGCCAGAGGGGAAATCAAAAACAAAAGTGCAGGCTCAGACGTCCAGAGGAGTGCTTGCGCCTTTAAAACAGGGAGTTGGAACAGAAGGACCAGCGTGCATTAAAGTACCCTTCTCAACTGGAGATTTAGTTACCTGGAAACAATCAGCAGGAGAATTTGTTGGCAGTAATCCAGGGGAGAGAACAGGGTCTCTCTAACCCTAGAGGAAGAGGATTTTGTAATCCAAAAGTGGGAATGAATGTAGAAAGGTTAGGATATAATCAATATGCATACTGCAAACAGGAAGGACACTGGAAAAATGAATGTCCATTTAGGGAAGGACAATTTATGTCTCCAGGGAATTCTTTTATGGGATCTGGTGCAGCTAAGGTGATGGTGCTAGGAGAGTTTGATGACCAAAGCTGACTAGACAGAGCGAGAAATGGAGAGCCCCTCCTGAAAATCCAATTGGGAGAGAAAGAAGTGAAACTTTTAATAGACACAGGGGCTACCTATTCAGTTTTAAATGATTTACATGGAAGGTTAGAGGAAAGAACTACAACAATTGTGGGAGCCACAGGGAAGGAGGAAATACAGCCATTCTTGCTGCCCCTAGATCTGCGATTTAGAGGGAAGGAATTAACACATGAATTTCTATATGTACCTGAATGCCCCATTCCCCTTTTAGGACAGGACTTATTGGCCAAATTGGATGCAGTGATTATTTTTGAAAATGGTGAATATAGATTAGTACAAGATCTGAGGGTAATAGATGAGAAATCAATTACAGTTCTTTTGCATTTGGTGTGAAACTATAACCCCGTTGGAACAGTTGTTGTGGATCAAATATTATTGTCATAATTGCTGATGAGAATTATACCTCTGACCTGCCAGAGAGGGCAAGACTGGAGGGAATCAGTGCTGCAGCTGGAAGGGTCTGCCGAGGGCTGCAACCCCTGGGGCTGTGACCGCTGAGCACTATGATCCTGACCTCTTTTGGCAACGGTTCTGTTTGGGCCCATTTAGGCAAATGTCGCGGCTGATAAAAGCGACAACTGTAATGAATGCATTACCACAACTAGATGAGGGAGAGTAACTTCTCAAATACTAGTCTACCACACCATGTATGAATGTAAAGGAACAATAATTGGCAATTGTGTACACAACCAAACTCAATACAGACTTCGCAAAGAAAGAAAAATAAAACAGTTTTAATCCGAAAGAACTTTGAAATGTGAAATTTGTTTGAAAAATAATCCAGTAGTAAAAAGACAAGTTGAGATGGGAAGAATTAGGATAGAAGTGGAATCAGGAGAATATTGGCAGGTTGATTGTATGAAACTACCAAAAGTACAAGGATACAAATATCTACTAGTAGGGGTTGACACTTTTTCTGGATGGCCAGAGGCCCTTCCCTGTTGCACCAATCAGGCAAAGGAAACAGTGAAATGTTGCTTAGAGAAACCATTCCACGATTTGGAGTCCCTTTAGGGATATCGTCAGATAGGGGTCCACACTTTATTGCAACCATAATATAAGAAGTTAGTAAACTATTAGAGAGATCATGGAATTTACATGCCTCCCCCCCCACCCCGGGAGGCCCCAATCTAGTGGACAGGTAGAAAAGATGAATCAAACAATAAAGAGACAAATCAGTAAAATATGTCAAGAGGCCAAAATAAAATGGCCACAAGCATTACCTATAGCTCTGTTATGAATCAGAGTAAAACCTAGAAGTGGAATGTCAGTAAGCCCCTATGAGATCCTCTATGCAAAGCCATGCGAGGCACTGGAACCCAATCCTAATACCCATATTAAAGGGAATCAAGATGTTTATAATTATGTGCTGTCTCTTGGTAAAACCTTAGCTCCACTGTGGAGCACTCTGGTGCGGAACGGACCACTAGCCTTGGAAAATCCAGTACATGATATCAAGCCAGGAGATCAAGTCTACGTCCGAAACTGGAATGAAGAACTGTTGAAAGAACGGTGGGATGGACCATATCAAGTACTGTTAACCACGTTCACGGCAGTAAAGGTAGAAGGGGTGGATTTTTAGATGCATTATATACAAATAAAGAAGATTCCAAAGGTTTGAGAAACACAGATACTAGGTCCTACAAAACTAAAACTGAAATGTAGATAAGATGTTTGCGTTGATTTATAAAACTTTGATTGCCATTTGGTCATTAACACAGCTGATGGTTGTTCCTATCCTAGGAATTCCTCAGAAAATAAATGTTTTGATACGACTTATAGGACAAGATGCCATTCTGACCTGCAAGTTCACAGACGCCATTCTGGTAGGATCAATGCCAATAAGGGTAATTTGGGAAAAGGTAAATAATCCTCCCCAGCATCCAGACCTTATCTTTGACAGTAAGAAACATAAAGCTCAACTGGAGGGTAAATGGAAGTTGGAAGGTGAAGTTAAAAATAGACTCAATGGGCAGAACCAAAATGTAAGGGAAGTGGAATTAAAATTGTCAGACTTAACCTTTGAAGACCAGGGCAGACATCAATGCATTGTAAAAACAAATAGAAGTATAAAATATGCGGAGAGGATATTAATTGTCAAATCTGCAGAAAATTATGGAATGAAAGCAAATCACAAATCTGCAATCGGCTACAGTGAAATTAAAGTTACAGGGAAAAGAACCAAAAGATCAGTAGATCCAACACAAGTAATTCAGATATCCTGTCAAGATCCTGAGGAAAATTTAATGATAGGCCTGATTGAGGATTTTGCAAAAATGCAGAATACAAGTAAGATAACAGCATGTTTACCAATACCAAGGGCAGCAGGAGGGCCAATTGAATGGGGAATAATAACCTTTCCACTCCCAGAAATTGGAAATAATAAAACAGTGTGTAAACAAGTAACTAAAATTGTGCAGAAGGGACAGACAATATATGTCAGACAAAAATGGAAAAGTCCAGGAGGTTTTAAGGATTGTCAGAAGTTTTTAAATTACGTCTATTCACCAATCAGACGATTTAAAAATGTGGGATGGTGTGCATATAACAAAGCTAAGAAAATATTAAAGCCTCGAGAAAAATAGAGTGGGAATGTCAAGATAAAAATAGTTTGAACAAAAGTTGGGACAGTGTTTGGTCAACGAGCATTTTGCAGAAATTTCAATATGGGAGAGGAACACCTTGGTGCCTTAAATGGACAGGAAAACAAAATTCCACACAGAATATCCCATTCATGACAACACGGGAGGAAGTTACAAAAGTCCCGTGGTGGAACTGTAAAAAAATTTTTACTGTGATTCAGATTTAGAGAAAATTGCCTTACCACCACTAAAAATTGCTTTGATAGCAGGATGTGCATGACAAGGATTGAAGAGTGGAGGCAAAACCTTAAAAGACCATAAAATCAAAGTAAATTGCAAGTCTTCAACTATACGTAGTGTAAGACATTTTGTTTGGGCTGCAAGTGACAGGTCTTGGACCACACATTTATTTGTAGATGGTCTTGTCAAGGAAATCACCTTGGGATTACCCACACTTTGTCCAATATGGAAGAAATCACCATTCAGAGGCAAATTGGAAACTTTACAAATTTGAATGAAAATAAATGTAGATGATAAGGGTACTTGGCAGGAACCCTCCACAGGTACTAAAATAGGATGGGCTATGGAATCTTTATTTGCTCAGGTAGTATCATATCGAAATAGGGAAATGATTTATGATCTAATTGGTCAAACAGAAAGATTAGCCAGGGTAACAAAGAAAGGATTCAGAGATTTAAATTTGCAATTACAAGCAACAACTAAAATGACTTTGAAGAACAGAATGGCATTAGACATGTTGTTACTTAAAGAACATGGTGTTTGTGAATATTTGAAAGACAGAATAGACCATTGTTGTGTTCATATTCCTAATGTAACTGCGAACATAGAATACAACATTTCCCAGTTGACAAAAGTTGAACAAGAAGCACTGGAATAGGTTGTCCAGGGAGGTTGTGAGTGCTTCATCCCTGGCAATGTTCAAGGATAGGTTGGACAAGGCCTTGGGTAATACGGTTTAGAGTGAGGTGTCCCTGCCCATGGCAGAAGGTTGGAACTTGATGATCTTAAGGTCTTTCCACCCCTAAATATTCTATGATTCTATGAAAAGGAAAAAGAATACATTGAACATAATTGGATTGGAGCACTCTTTGATAGTTTGGGCCTTCACCTTACTGGATGGGGCTGTTCCCTTGTGCAAACTGTAAATGTAATACTGATTGTATTTTTAATACTATATCTGATGTATTTTTGTATCCAAAAGGAAATAGCCCGAAGCAGTGCATGGACCCATCGAATTATAGGAGTAGTAACTAGGAAACATCCAAAATACCCCACACCTCCTCCTACTTACCAGGAAACAGCTACCTAAGAGAATGAAAATAATTACTTAAGTTGAGAGAAGTATTTTCAAAGGGGGGAAATGTTAGAAAAGGGTGCAGTTTTTAAGATAAAATAATCATATAAAATGGTAGAAACAATTATGTTTGAGAAATTTATAAATCAATGGCGTGGTTTTGTATATTAGGAAATGTTGAAACTTTGCAGTTACATTTGCAGTTTTGTATCATGGTTATTCTATAACAAATGTTACAGTGGTACTCTTGGTACCAAAAGTTAACACATCCGTATACGGTGAAGGGTATATTGATGAATTAGAGAAGTATACTGTGAAATTCTATCCAAGTAGAACCTAGGCATACCAGAGGCAGTCAAGGGGAGATAGGAGAATGCTGGCATCCACATAATGGCTGGGACATGTCCAAAGAACAGAAAGGTAAAAAGGACAAGCTAAGGAAGACTTCTTACTTCATCCGAGGAAGACTCCTTACTTCATCAGGACGACCACCAGAGGGGGCTACGCAAGGGCAGAAGAGGATGATGTCGTAATAGACTGATGTGGTAATCCTTGATGCATATGTATTAGTCAATGATGTAATCTGTATTGAATATGTAATTGTTTATGGAACTTTAGTGTATAAATTACAAATGCGACGTGATGAGACCGAAGCCAGATTTGGGCACTTGCCCCTCGTTTCCCAGCACTGCAATAAAGCACCTCATATAACCATTCCGGTGGTTATCTCTCAGTTCTTACGCTAACACTACCAGCCATGTCCCTGGTGTACTCTTCAGGTTTTCAGAGCACACTATACAGACATAAATGTGACGGTCTTCCTCTGCTGCATCTCTTGATGTAGTGTCTGCATGAGCTGCAGCAGAGAGAAACCCTCATATTTAATACTGTGCCAGCAGTGTGCTCGTATGTTAGCAGTGTTAAACCATACAGCAAGAAAGAGCAGCATATTTGCTTTACCACCATGGTCTTCTCATAGTGCAGATTCCTTTTTCTGTGAATTGCCTCCATTATCAGCTCTTATGTGTGAAGACAACAGAGATAGAGTCAACACGTCACTGACCATCGAAGCTCCACGATGGACTATGTGGCTTAGGAAAGGAAGAGGCACAGGCCAAACTCAGATGGCCTCAAGAAATATATTTCCACCCAAAGCATCTTCACAAAACCCAACATTTACACTTCTAGCTACGCCTACACCTGTCTATGCAATGGAAGTCTACCAATGAAATCCACCAATATATAGTACTGTATCATCTCCATAGAATCTAGGAAAATCGGGAAGCCCGCTCCTTTCTGCTACCTCCAAACCTGCAGCACTTTTCCCTCATATTCCAGACAAAGGAATCTAAAGCGAGAAGAGGTTAACAGACTTGCCGATTTTAGCAAACCCTATGAATATCACGCAACACTATATATATAAAGAGATATATATATGTGCTTTAAGAAAATTCCTGGTTGAGGCTGGTGTCTCTGGAGGTGACCCCTGCGATAGCCAGCCCCAAAAGGCACCCAAAGGAGAAGATGTGGCAGTGAGATGAAGGAAGTCAGAGGTTCCGCAGCAGAATTTCTATATATAGGAAGGAGATTAGGACTTCCTAGCAGCGGCAGGCACTGGGAGCATGCAGGGTGCTGGGGCATGGTGGGAGAAACGAGCCAGGAGCCAGGATCCATCCCCAAGGAAGGTGATGGATCAACACCCTGACCTTCTTCCGATGCAGTTTTTGCTTTTCCCTGAATTCCTCCATTTTCTTTGCTTCTTCCCTAAGGGTTTCTGCCAGCTAGATCTGACCTTCTCCCACACTAACTCTGCAAAGAAAAGAAAGTTTCATATATAGATAGATACACACAAACATACCTATATATACACACATACACACATACATGAAAAGACTGTTGCTCAAATCACCTGCTGTAGCTGACATCAAACCTACCCCATAGTACACCTCCCTTTCCAGCAACATGTAAAAGCAGCAGGAATTTTGAAGCGGCATCCAAGCAGCATTAGCTATGTCAGCATCAGTTCTGCTGGGGGCCTCCTTTCAGTTTAAGAAAACTGGTATCAAGAAGTTCTGCAAGCAAGCACAGTCACATCTGTCCCTCACCCCGATGAATTCAGACAGGTTTCAATACACGGCAACCTGAAGCAAAGAGTTGCCCCAATTTACCACACAGTCAAGCTGGGCCACAGAAAAAATGATGCTAAAATACCCTCAGGCTCATCCTGCTGAAAGTGAGGGACCATACCACAAAACAGCACCCCAGAAAGTTCATCGAGTGCCATATGCAAAGTGTAGTTCACACTTCAAGACCCAGAGCTGTTTCAAACCCACACCTATCAATAGCCAGCTGTTTCAACAGCAGAGCCATGCTGGGGAGGTTCGCCAAGAGTCAGGGCAGCAGACCTATGTGGCTGTGGCTTAGAGTGCACTGAGCACAGGAGAGCAGAGTGCCAGCCCTCGGGGTAGGGATGCTGCCTGCCATGTGTACATGGAAATGAAGGGACAATGTATGGTGGCCAAAGCATCATCTTGTAGATGCTCTGATTAGAAGCGTGGAATCATTTAGGCTGGAAAACACCTTTAAGATTATTGAGTCCAACCGTTTACCCTACACTGCCAAATCAACTGCAAAATGTGTCCCGAAGTGCCACATCTGCACATCTTCTAAACACCTCCAGGGATGCTGACTCCACCACTGCCCTGGGCAGCCTGTTACAGTGCTTGACAACCCACTCTGGGAAGAAATTGTTCCTCATATTCTGTCTGAACTTCACCTGGTGCAGCTTGAGGTCGTATCCTCTTGTCCTATCCCGTGTTACATGGGAAAGGAGACAGACCCCCACCTCACAACCTCCTTTCAGGTGATAGAATCATTGCAGTACTGCCCCTAAATCCTGGCCAGGGCCTAGAAAAGTCTGGGAAATTCAAGTGTTAAACATGCATCACAGGGCAGAGGAACCTCTGGCAGATCCCACAGTTACAGGCTTGATACTACAGGAACATGTATTTGCACATCTACCCCACCACCACCCAAATCATGTACATGGACTTGGGAAACAGAGATCATACACTACCGCAGAAGAGTGTGTCACAGCGAGGATTATTAATCTTAAGAGATTCAGGTAGAAGCAGAGCTGCGTACGCAGGGTTTCAGGATTCTGTCTTCAAACAGTAGTTTGCAAGATACATTTGTCACTGAGCATGCAAAAAAACTTTCTTTGCATGACTACCATCCTCATTGCTGCATCCAGTATCAGTCGTGCTGGCCTAAGAGGAAATGAGCACAGTGCTAACGAACGCCGTGTTTCAGAAAAGATAAAACCTGCCCTGTGTGGGAACAGTCTGCTCTGACTTCATGCGTGGTTCCAGCCATGCCCTGTCACCAACTAAAATCATGGAACCACATCCACAGAACAAAACTCGTTCTGGAATCACAGCCATAGCTGAGACTTAGATCTGATCCTTGTTTTCCAGAACAGTGGTCAATTAATTCACCAATTTATTCCCAAAGGACTTGACAGCCAGGAGTTCACTGCCATTGATCTCCGGGGGGCAGTGTACAACATGGAAGAGGATAGCCAATTTAGATAAACATTTCCAATTTGAGCCAGCTGTGAGTCAAGACATTTCAGTTCCGATCATTCCACAACTACTGAAACGCAGGCAGTGACACCTTCCACTAGACCAGGTTGCTCTAAGCCCCCATCCAGCCTGGCCTTGAACAGTGCCAGGGATGGGACATGTGTTTTTAGATAGGCACACACCCCCCGATCTAACCGCTTCCAGCAGCAGACAAACAAACACGGACACAAACACGGCCTGCAGCGGACACCCTCTCTGCCGCTTTAAACCCACTCAGGAATAGCCCCAAACACAAGACAAAGTGCTGACGAACACACCATGGCATATAACAAAACCAGAGAATCCTCCTCTCTGCTCTGAGCTTGCCGGACCCACCACAGCCGACAGGCGGCGGAGCCAGCCCAGACTAGGACCAGGACCGGCGGAACCTCACCCGCAGCCAATCCCCGCCTTCCCCCCCGGACCTTGGGACTGCTCTTGGGGCGGGCCTTGTGGGGCCCCCTCACGGCCTCCGCCATGGCCATACTCTGCAGCACCACCAAGCCGCAGCCACGGCTACTGCGGGCGGAAGCGGGGGAAGATTGACACCGCCCCCACCCGCTCCCCTCCAGTCAGCAGCGCGGTGGCTACGTGAAGCACGGAAGGACTCAGCACAGAACGCAGAGCTGGGAGCCGGAGCATGGCCACCAGGCCTGGGTGAGGCAGGCCTCCTGTCAGGAGGGGAGCGGGCTTGGGGTAGGCTCACATATAGGCTCGGATATGGGAAGGCCAGGTTCCTTAGTAAGGGTGTGCTGGTAGGTGTGACACCTATGGGGTACCATAGGATTGTGTGGGGAGGCCGGGCCCCCCCATAAGTGTTTGAGATGGGGATCAGAAGAGAATCCTTCATAAAGTGCTGTGTGGAGGCCAAGTTCCTCTATAGGAGCCTGGGAGGGAGATAAGTTCCCCTACTGAGGACCGGATGGGAGGCCAGGATCATCTCTAAGAACCGGGGAAGAATCCAACCTTCTCTATAAGGGAGTGGCCAGGCTCCTCCTAAAAGGAGTGGCAGGGAGGCAAGGATCATCTATAGGAGCCTAGGAGGAGGCCAGGTTCCCTTCTACGGACCTGTGGAGGGGCCAGGCTCTCCTACAAAGCCCCTGGGGCGAAGGGGTGTGGACAGGGAGTCTCCTCCATAAGAGTCTGTGGCAAGGCCAGATGTCTGTGGGGAGGTCAAGCTGCTGCTACAGGGAATGCGAGGTAAGAAACCAAGCCCCTACTACTGAGGCTGGGCAGTGTGAGTTCTCTTCTTTCTACTTGTGCATTAGCAGGACCCAGAATTGTCACAGGAGCGGGGCAGCCTGTGTGCAGTGCCTGAGGCATCTCCAGCCACAGCAGGGCTCCAGTCTGAGCCTGGGGGACCAGGCATCACTGACCCTTTTGATCCCTACTCAGGTGCTCAGCTGCCCCAGGGAGCCACCGCTGGAGCCCAGGCCATGCCCCACTGGAGCAGAACTGATTTCAGCCAGTCCCCAGATGGATGAGTCCCTGCAGAGCTCAGTCCCTCCTCGCAGAAGACATTGTAGTCAAAGACCTAATGATCTTGAACAGGTAATGTCCACTCTTAGGCCTTGTACTTCGGCCTTTAGAAGACCCTTTGTTATCAACATCATCTGTCATTTGTAATACCTGTGGGAAAGGTAAATTGTGTGTGGGTCAAGGCAGAGATGATCCTGACCAGGAGCTCACTGCACATTACAGAGCTGGTGATCCCCTGAGCAGGCACAGTCCTGTGGCTGCAGGATGAGCTTTGCCATCTCATGGTAATGGGGTTCATGGGCAGCTCCTGCCTGATACTGACACTTACACCAGCTGCCTGGCCCTGCCTGTATCTGGAAATGCAGCAAGAAGTTCTCATGTAAACTTCCTTCATGACTAATGCTACTTTCTTGTGATGCTTTATATATTAGCTCGTATTACCAAAAAGGAAGAGCTCTAACTCCGCCTGAAGGCAGGATGCCCACCATCTGAAGGGACATAAGATTTACATGCTACCTGTATACCTCTTCTTATTTTGTCTTATTAAAGCAGCTGTGGCCTCTCTGTCCTTAGGGGGGAGGCAGGATCTGTGCAGCTGGTTATCAGGGTCTCTTGATAGGCCTTTCACTTCTATGGGTGTCTGGGAGGAGGACAGACCCCTCTAGAGAGGCCTGTGAGGAAACTCAGCCTGACTGTAGGGGCCACTGTGGAGTCTAAAGTCTTGGTGTGTTCTGTCCCAGAGCTGTTGTGCTATTGAGCAAGTAGGAAGTAAAGGCTGAGCAAGGATATGCTCTTGTAGGCTTCCTCCCAGGAGAAGGAACCTGAACATCCTAGGGTGCTTTGAAGATGTACCAGCCCTAGCCTAGACAAAAAAGTCAGTACGGCATCTTTCAGAAGAAAGATAGCCACCACACAAGTCTCAAAACTTAATCATAAAAGATGTGTGTGAGAACTAAGACTACAGCAGGGTCCTTCAGGAGAATATTTCGACACTTGGTCTTTCAGAAATTAAAATGGAAAACCGATTCCTTGGCATGTGCAGTTTCCACAGTCCATTGTAATGCATCAGGAGAGATGTTTAAGCTCACTCCCATCTACTCTGTACAGGGAAATACAGCAAAAGCTCTGGGGACTGTTTGGCTTACACATGCACTGAAGTTGCACAAATTCAACTTGAAGAATATCATACATCAGCAACTCCCCTTTCTCCGAAGTTAAGGCACCTGGCACCAGGTTTAAACAGCTGAACTGTGTGCTGGTCCCCTTCTCCTCCATCCCTGTGTCGTAAGGCACTGAGGAGCTTCTTAAGCAATGCTGCACATGAGGATATGAGAGAGACCAGCAGCTCTGCAGCACCTGAGTGTCTGAATCAAAGCCGTGATCATGTATATGGTAACAAAAATGTAAGAACTTTGGGAGATATGGTCAGGAAATGAGTTTCAGGGCTCCAGCCCAACATTAATAACTAAGTTTATTTCCAGTGGTGAATAGTCACAACAAGTCCAAGGGAGTTCTTTACTAGAAGTTAATCAAATGAGGGTCTGCAGAGCCTACCAGGCATGAGCAGTACCATGAACCTAAAAATGTGCAAGCCCCTCATTGGAGAGGTGGTTGAAGAGCTAACCAACTTCTCCAGATCCTCAGCAACACTGCAGGGTGCAGGTTTGTGGCAGCACAGCCTCTCACTGGGTAGCTTTGCTGTGGCCTGCTACACCAGGGAAGATGCAAATCAGCTTCCAGTATCAGCACTTAAACCTAAAGCACATCTACAGCTAAGCCAGACACGTAGTGTATTGTTGGTGCACCTCTCAGTGAGCTCCCTGAAAGACGTGGCCAAAATGAAACCTACATTACAAGCTTAATCATCATTAATGAAGGACTTGAGAAACAGGGAAAAGCTTAACCTGAGATCTGAGTGGGATATGTATGCCCTAAACATTAGCCAGTTTCCCAAAGCATTTTGCAGCACTCCCCTCAGCATGTATGACTTCTCGGTTATCTCCAGCCTCTTTCAGATGGCTGCGCATTGGAAGAACTTGAAATCAAAAACTTCTTCTGACACAGATGACCCCTGTGTCTGGGTCCATTGCTTAGACTCCTTTTCTTCCCCCGAGTGTGAACATGGCATATCTGTCCAAGCAGTTTGCTGATCACAGGCACAGATTTGTAATAGGCACTTTCTGAGTGTGCAGATAATTATCTCAGACCTCAAATACTTTGCTGAAACGGACAAGCACTTCAGCTCTGTGAGGTAAAAACTTAAGCTCAGGGTAGACACAACAGTGAAGCAGCTCTTTATTAATGGTTTTGCAAAAAAAAAGGATGTCCTATCAAGCAGGCACACACAGCAAAAGCAGAACTATGATTTGTATTTCCTATCCCATCTACAAGTTCCCTCCCTTGTTTCCCAATTCGTTGGGTACACCAAGGTTTACAGCCCATTCAGTGCTTATAACCGTGCTAACTGTACTGCCTCTGTTTATACCTCCCCATATTCGACGTCGTATGCCCCCTCCTCTTATTTATTATCCACATCATTACTAACCACATAATCTTTTTCTGGTTCAATTTTGCAACTCTTTGGCAGACATGTGGTACCCCAACTTACTGTTTAACCAGCCTGCACCAGCTTTGTTTGTACATAGACGGTATTTTGTTAACCAAGGAGTGTATCTTTCATCTAGAGATGACATTGGCTTTAACCTCTGAGTGTGTCTTTTCTGAGTTACTAGATCTCAAACCCTTTCTTTTGTTCCCTTAGTAACTTAGTCCCAGCCCCAGTATTGAAAACTCTTAATATTGCAAAGCCTTAATATTGATCTTGAAGCTCTAATATTGGAAAGCCTTAATATTGCAAATCCCTATCTCCACTTATGCAAAAACAATGCCGTTTCTCTCACAATTCCCCCTTTCTCTTATTTATACTGGGTTTGGTTTTTGCACTTTCTCTGAATACTTACCCCATATGTCGCTTTCAGTCTGGATAACGTAACTTCACAGTTTTGGTCTAAAGATAAGTCGTCCTGATCATCTTAAAATTTTGGGGTTTTGTTTTTGTTTTTTTAATCTAAAGCATTTCATCAGAGTAGGGAAGTGGTCACATGAGCATTTGTTTTGACAAAGTTGTTTCAAGAAAAATTCTTCCTATATACGGAATTATGTATCACCTTATTGCTATTCATATACCTGCTACTACAATTACAGAAGTAAAAACTGATACAACCATTGCTTTCCATTTTCTAAATCAGGATTCTAACCATCCTGTTAATGAAATAACTGTTCTCACATTTTCAGGGCATTTTCAGGCTTGAAAAGCCCTGGTTATGGCTCCATCTGGTGTTCTGTTATTTGGACTAAATGTGCAACACGTATTCCTTAGCATTATGCATACTCTTCCTTTTTCAGCTAATATATCTAAAACTATAGTATTTTTAGTGCATGTTTGTCCCATTGTAGCCAGGCGTTTCTATTTCTATATCTTGTTTCTATTTCAAATATCTACTACAAATCTTTAATTGCAATTACTTTTACTATCTTAGGATTATTTAGTGGAGTTCATGTCCCCACCGATGGAGGAATGGTATTGTCCACAGGCTGGCCACATTCGTTCCTCCTTGGCTCCCAAGCCACTATTGTAAATCTAGCAATTGAATCCCCTCCTGTCACATGTGCCCTCAGGCCATGAACTTGGCTTATTGTTCCTTCAGCACTTCCAATAGCAAGTGCATGGGACCACACTCTTAACACCCCACATTCAGATTCTAAGTGACCTTTAAACATCTTAATTTTAGTCCACTGAGGAAAAGGTGATTCCCAGTATGGTTGGAGATAATACTCTGGGTATAAACAGTTACCACAGCTTACAGTTTAACCAGCCTGCACCGGTTTAGTTTCATAGGCTGTACGCAGATAGTATTCTTTTTAACTACAGAGTGTGTCTTTCATCTAGAGATGACACCCTCTTTAACCACAAAGCATGTCTATTTGAATAATTATATCTCAAACCCTTTCCTTCATTGCCTTAGGAACTTATTGCCAGACCTAGTATTGAAAACTCTTCTTATTGCAAAGCCTTACTATTGATCCTAAAGCTCTAAGATTAGAAAGTCTTACTATTGTAAAGCCCCATCCCCAGTTATGCGAAAACAACACTGTTTCTCTCACAGATGGGAGTAACTGGAAACACCACCACACTGGCCAGACCAACAGTGTCTTCTGCCTGGAGAACCTACAAACAGGATCAACAGCATCTAGGGATGTAGCCGTCAACTGTGGCATAATCAGGCTCACCTGAAACAGGGAGCACAAAAAAAAATTAGATCTGCTTATGAGAAGTGCTCAAGACAAGACTCTACACAGGACAGAAACACTGGCCACCTGTGTTAAAGGGATGGAAGGCAATAGTGGATGAGGCTGAAAGAGATGTCTTGATTCTATGATTTGCCGAGCAACCAAGGCATTTTACCAAGTTCCATCACTAAAGTGCCACAGGGAATTATATAGCTCATGGTGTTGAATGAGGGAAAGGCCCAAACTGCAGAGACTGGTGGGATCCCGAGCGTGGACATCCTTAAGCTCCACAAATACATACATAGAGGGCTTTGATCAGAATTTCTCCTTAGTGAAACCTTGTCTCCAAAGTCAGAGTCCAGCTTCCCAGGATCTTTCAGGTGGGACCGGACTTCACCTAA
This sequence comes from Neopsephotus bourkii, assembly GCF_033783945.1. NCBI lineage: Eukaryota > Metazoa > Chordata > Aves > Psittaciformes > Psittacidae > Neopsephotus > Neopsephotus bourkii. The sequence goes on along the minus strand of NW_026901368.1, from coordinate 30,289 downwards.
AGCATTCCCTTTAGACAGAGAAAGCTCGTAATCTGATGGGGAAGAGCAAAAGCGGGTTTCTTCCGTGGAGCCAGAAACCCCATAAAGCAAGTAATTCTGGTGCACTGCTCAGGATGGGTATAGGTGCCCTCCTGCACATTAGAAAATACAGAGCTGAGGATCTGCGTGGCTCTGGGACTCCCAGTGCCCTTCCTTTGTGCTCCCCAACTGTCCTCCAGGAGCTGGTGGGAATGCAAGAGGTTAGGCCAGCCTGGGCTTTACGGAGACCTGATACCAAGGCACGTCTTGGTGGGCTGACATGAAGCCAGAGGGCATTGTGGAAATAGTTGATCCGCTCACACTCCTGCATCTCGAAGAACTCAAATGACACAGACAAAACGGCCCTAACATCTGTAAGAAGAGAGCAAATCTCCTCTCTTCTCTTCTCATCCCACTACAAAAATCTCTGTCCACAGCAAGGAGCAGGTGATGCTGGTCTTCTGCAGGAAACATGGTAACCATGAGTCACACAATCATAGAACCAAGTAGGTTGGAAAAGACCTTGTCCAGAGAAGAACTCATCCCTTTACACAGCAAGGTATTTCAAAGATGAGCACTGAGTTCTGGAAGGTCTGCAGGACCCATGCGGAAGGGGTCACTCAGCACACCACTACCTCTGGGGAGACGAAGCCAGCTTCCTAAAGGCACTGCATGTGACCTAGGTACCCCATGGTCCTGCAGTGCCAGCTGACTTCTCTCCCACAACTATGGAGTAATAAAAAAGCATTGGGGATCTATGAAAGCAAAGTGTCTTGACTCGTTTGTCTTCTCTCTCTTTCCTGCCCATCCCTTTTCCAAGCAGCTTTAAGCCCAAGTCTTTTGAAATGTGCTGTCTGGTATAGCTCCATTTCATGCCTGAGTGACAGCCTTTCATCCCACGTGTACGTATGCACCTGCTATGACTTGCTGTTTGCAAGCTTGCAACACACATGGGATAAAACCTCAACCTCTGCACTTCCTGTCCATAGAATTACAGAATCATAGAATAGTTAGGGTTGGAAAGGACCTTAAAATCATCTAGTTCCAACCCTCCTGCCATGGGCAGGGATGCCTCGCAGTAAACCATGCCTCCCAAGACGGCGTCCAACCTGGCCTTGAACGCTGCCAGGGATGAAGAATTCACAAGTTCCTTGGGCAGCCCATTGCAGGGCCTCACCACCTTCGCAGTAAAGAACTTCTATCTTACATCTAACATAAACTTCCCCTGTTTAAGTTTGAAGCCATTACCCCTTGTGCTATCACTACAGTCCCTAACAAAGAATCCCCTCCCCAGCATAACTGAAGGCGTCTTTCAGGTACTGGAAGCTGCTAGGAGGTCTGGACAAAGCCTTCTCCAGGATGAACAGCCGCAACTTTCTCAGCTTGTCTTCATGTGGGAGGTACTCCAGCCCCCTTGTCATCCTCGTGGCCCTCCTCTGGACTAGCCCCAACAGCTCCACGTCCTTTTTATGTCGGACACATCAGAACTATACGCAATACTCCAAGTGAGGTCTCACGAGAGCAGAGTAGAGGAGCCGAATTACCTCCTTCAACCCTTGGTTACACATCACAGACAGCTGCAAAACACAGCTCAGCAGCAGAGCAGCATCACAGTCCTCTCACCACCAGCTCTGGACTTCCCTAGCACTTGCTGGAAGTCCTGACTAGACTATTTTGCTATGAGACAGTCTGCTTTACACTGATACGTCCGCTCAGAGGGGTTCCCATGCTACCACATGAGATATATGGTGAAGGGCTGCTGGCACACTGAGTTCGCATGGAGATGGCTTCACCCAGCTTGCATCCCCAGTGCACCAGTACCTTCTGCTGTAAAGTCATTTAAAGTCCTTCAGAGTTGCAGAGTCTGCTAGGTGGTGTCCTGGCTGTAGGACACACTGTCCTTAAGCCACAGAGTACCCAGAAAAGGTAGTGGAAGGAAACATAAAAACAAAAAAAACAGTGGAAACCTTGAAGTGGTGGGATCTTAAATTTAGAAGGCAAGCCAAACACAAATACACGAATAGCTGCAACATGTTCTGCTGCTTCACTGCCAGAGAACACAGAGAAGCAGATCTGTGTCATCCTGGAACCCTGCAGTGAGGAGTAGACATCCAGAGGACCACACTGCCATGTAATGGTATTTGGGTGCTTTTTACCTCACAAGCTTCGTCATTCTCTTTCTGTCATTCTTCCTGGATCTTCTCCAATATGGTAATGCTCTGTTGGTAACTCCTGCATTTACTGCATGCTAGCAAGCAATGAGTTGCTATGACAATTTATGCAGGTAGCTCTGGAGGAAAACAGCCTCCAAGTGAAGAGGTGGACATAGGCTGCCAGCAGAGCAGGGAACAGCGCAGAAGGCACTCTGCCCTGCTGCTTCAGCAAACCTGATCTCACAAGACAAGCTGCTCTTCATTTGGCATGAAAAGCTCATAGCAATCGAGTCATAGAATCATAGAATCATAGAATAGTTAGGGTTGGAAAGGACCTTAAGATCATCAAGTTCCAACCTCCTTGCCATGGGCAGGGACACCTCAAGTCCTTGATATCTAAATCACTCTTATCCAACCGTGCAAGGCTGCTACCAGCCATGTCCCTAGTGTACTCTTCATGTTTTCAGAGCACACTATACAGACTTAAATGTGACGATCTTCCTCTGCTGCAGCTCTTGATGTAGTGTCTGCATGAGTTGCAGCAGAGGAAGAAACCCTCATATTTAATACTGTGCCAGCCCTGTGCACGTATGTTAGCAGTGTTAAACCATATAGCAAGAGCAGCATGCTTGCTTTACCGCCATGGTCTTCTCATAGTGCAGATTCCTTTTTTTGTGAATTGACTCCATTATCAGCTCTTATCTGTGAAGACAACAGAGCTAGAGTCAACACGTCACTGACCATCGAAGCCCCAGTGATGGACTATGTGGCTTAGGAAAGGAAGAGGCACAGGCCAAACTCAGATGGCCTCAAGGACCTATGTCCACCCAAAGCATCTTCACAAAACCCAACATCTACACTTCTAGCTAAACCTACACCTGTGTATGCAATGGAACTCTACTAATGAAATCCATCAATATATAGTACTGTATGATCTCCATAGAATCGAGGAAAATTGGGAAGCCCGCTCCTTTCTGCTACCTCCAAACTTGCAGCACTTTTCCCTCATATTCCAGACAAAGGAATCTCAAGTGAGAAGAGGTTAACAGACTTGCCAATTTTAGCAAACCCTATGAATATCACGCAACACTATATATATAAAGAGATATATATATGTGCTTTAAGAAAATTCCTGGTTGAGGCTGGTGTCTCTGGAGGTGACCCCTGCGATAGCCAGCCCCAAAAGGCACCCAAAGGAGAAGATATGGCAGTGAGATGAAGGAAGTCAGAGGTTCCGCAGCAGAATTTCTACATATAGGAAGGAGCTTAGGACTTTCTAGCAGCAGCAGGCACTGGGAGCATGCAGGGTGCTGGGGCATGGTGGGAGAAACGAGCCAGGAGCCAGGATCCATCCCCAAGGAAGGTGATGGATCAACACCCTGACCTTCTTCCGATGCAGTTTTTGCTTTTCCCTGAATTCCTCCATTTTCTTTGCTTCTTCCCTAAGGGTTTCTGCCAGCTAGATCTGACCTTCTCCCACACTAAATCTGCAAAGAAAAGAAAGTTTCATATATAGATAGATACACACAAACATACCTATATACACACACATACACAAATACATGAGAAGAGTGTTGCTCAAATCACCTGCTGTAGCTGACATCAAACCGACCCCAGAATACACCTCCATTTCCAGAAACATATAAAGCAGCAGGAATTTTGAAGCGGCATCCAAGCAGCATTAGCTATGTCAGCATCAGTTCTGCTGGGGGCCTCCTTTCAGTTTAAGAAAACTGGTATCAAGAAGTTCTGCAAGCAAGCACAGTCACATCTGTCCCTCACCCCGATGAATTCAGCCAGGTTTCAATACACAGCAACCTGAAGCAAAGAGTTGCCCCAATTTACCACACAGTCAAGCTGGGCCATAGAAAAAATGATGCTAAAATACCCTCAGGCTCATCCTGCTGAAAGTGAGGGACCATACCACAAAACAGCACCCCAGAAAGTTCATCGAATGCCATATGCAAAGTGTAGCTCACACTTCAAGACCCAGAGCTGTTTCAAACCCACAGCTATCAATAGCCAGCTGTTTCAACAGCAGAGCCATGCTGGGGAGGTTCGCCAAGAGTCAGGGCAGCAGACCTATGTGGCTGTGGCTTAGAGTGCACTGAGCACAGGAGAGCAGAGTGCCAGCCCTCGGGGTAGGGATGCTGCCTGCCATGTGTACGTGGAAATTAAGGGACAATGTATGGTGGCCAAAGCATCATCTTGTAGATGCTCTGATTAGAAGCGTGGAATCATTTAGGCTGGAAAAGTCCTTTAAGATTATTGAGTCCAACCGTTTACCCTATGCTGCCAAATCAACTGCAAAACCGTGTCCCGAAGTGCCACATCTGCACATCTTCTAAACACCTCCAGGGATGCTGACTCCACCACTGCCCTGGGCAGCCTGTTACAGTGCTTGACAACCCACTCTGGGAAGAAATTGTTCCTCATATTCTGTCTAAACTTCACATGGTGCAGCTTGAGGTCATATCCTCTTGTCCTATCTCGTGGTACATGGGAAAGGAGAAAGACCCCCACCTCACAACCTCCTTTCAGGTGATAGAATCATTGCAGTACTGCCCCTAAATCCTGGCCAGGGCCTAGAAAAGTCTGGGAAATCCAAGTGTTAAACATGCATCACAGGGCAGAGGAACCTCTGGCAGGTCCCACAGTTACAGGCTTGATACTACAGGAACATGTATTTGCACATCTACCCCACCATCTCGCAAATCATGTACATGGACTTGGGAAACAGAGATCATACACTACCGCAGAAGAGTGTGTCACAGCGAGGATTATTAATCTTAAGAGATTCAGGTAGAAGCAGAGCTGCGTATGCAGGTTTTCAGGATTCTGTCTTCAAACAGTAGTTTGCAAGATACATTTGTCACTGAGCATGCAAAAAAACTTTCTTTGCATGACTACCATCCTCGTTGCTGCATCCAGTATCAGTCGTGCTGGCCCAAGAGGAAATGAGCACAGTGCTAACGAACGCCGTGTTTCAGAAAAGATAAAACCTGCCCTGTGTGGGAACAGTCTGCTCTGACTTCATGCGTGGTTCCAGCCATGCACTGCCACCAACTAAAATCATGGAACCACATCCACAGAACAAAACTCGTTCTGGAATCACAGCCATAGCTGACACTTAGATCTGATCCTTGTTTTCCGGAACTGTGGTCAATTAATTCACCAATTTATTCCCAAAGGGCTTTGACAGCCAGGAGTTCACTGCCATTGATCTCCGGGGGGCAGTGTACAACACGGAAGAGGATAGCAAATTCAGAGAAACTTTTCCAATTTGAGCTGGCTGTGAGCCAGGACATTTCAGTTCAGATCATTCCACAACTACTGAAACCCAGGCAGGGACACCTTCCACTAGACCAGGTTGCTCTAAGCCCCGTCCAGCCTGGCCTTGAACAGTGCCAGGGATGGGACATGTGTTTTTAGATAGGCATACACCCCCTGATCTAACCGCTTCCAGCATCAGACAAACACAGACTCAAACACGGCCTGCAGCTGACACCCTCTCCACCACTTTAAACCCACTCAGGAATAGCCCCAAACACGAGACAAAGTGAGTATAACAACCCCACAGACCCCTCCCCTCTGCTCTAAGCTACGGGACCCACCACAGCCATGTGAGGTATATAGGAATGATTCGTGTCAGCAGCTTAGGAGTCCTTGTCATCATTGTACTTTGGGTGGAATAGAAAATCCTTGAAAGCGTTGTATCATGTGTAGAATGTATAAGAATGATCGGATTATGATAGATGACCTCTTCTAAGTGCGTTTCCAATCTCCCGTGAGGGACTTGGCTGCTGAAGGAGGGAAGTAATAGTGAATGATTGAGAGGAGACACACGCTGTGGGAAACGGGTCAGAGTAGGAGTCGTAACTCTAACCCAGGGAGGGGCCCACAGAGAGGTCCCAGGAAGTGGCCCATGGAGAGGTCCCAGGGAGGGGCCCACGGAGATGTACCAGGGGCCCGCAGAGAGGTCCCAGGAATAAGGCAGGGAGCGAATTACCAGATATACCCCCAGAAGGTCCCTTGGGGTTAATACTTAAGTACTGGGGCTTTTGGCCATCCCAGGGGGGAAAAGTAAGAAAAAAAAAGATCCATTACTGTATGGAAGTGTGGACCAAAGAGGAAATTCGGCCTGACCATGTAAATTGGCCAATATTCGGGTCTTTTGATGATTGGATTTGTCAGGCTTTAAATGTATATGTAAATGGCAAGGAATCTTTCAATCAAGAGGAGAGTGATTATGCTGCAATATGGAGAGGGTCATCTATAACGGTTTTGTTATTTCCCTTAAAAGAAAAGAAAGGGAAGGTGAATAAACCAAATAAAACATCATGGGAGCCTTTAGATAATTTACCACTCCCTTATCAAGGGCAGGACTCAAGAGGTGATCGGGAATGCACTTACCCATGGATACCACCCGATCCTTCTCCATCGACTCCCCCATCCTCCCCTTCCTCCAGTCGCACCAGGAGTAAAATAAAAATACAGGATGATTGCTATGTTTGGTGTTAATAAAGCCATTAAACTGGTGTAAACATCTACTGGGGAGTATCCCAGACTAGCTGATGTCAGGATGGGAGCAGTTAAACTAACTGATAAGTAGAAGGGCAGGATGATTGCTATGTCTGTAATGTTAATTAAGCTTGTTGGGAAAAGTAAACAACCCTTAAAGACCACCACATTTTTGTATGCATGCCAGAAACTTTCTGTAAAATGATGTAATATGAGAATGGCCTGCATGGCAATACAGAGACATGCTTGGAAGAGCTATTCCCCCACGTCTCCCGGCACCGCAATAAAGAATACCTGCTTGTCAACTTGAAACCTTGTTGAAGAGTTCCTGGAGTTTTCTCCAAATCAATTCGGCACCGCAGATGGGACCCTCTCTGCTTGGCTGCAGGACCTGCTGAGGACAGGGCTCCCCTAGGGCCCTCTGGAGTTTTTCCTGGAGGGACCCCTTGACTCATTCGAATCACTGTGGGAGCAGACAAGGGCCATCTCATAAAAGGTATTCTTTTCTTATATATAGTCTCTAAGATGCAGGGGGCATCTCGGTTTAGTAAACTGGTTTGGTAAGCGTATGCAAGGTTTGTAAGCTTTCCGTAAAGCAAGAGAGGAAATCTCGTGGGTAAAGGCACATACCCGGCAGCTAGAGTCCATTTGGCATACACCCACAAGAAGCAGGGGGCTTCTTGTGGTTTAGGTCCTGCAAGATGCGGTGGGCGTCTTGTAGAAAAAGTTTTGGATTTTACTGGTATTTGGCTTATGTTGTGGCTTGTTATAGTTATGATTTTGGTCTTGTGATTTTGGTATTGGTGACAGACTGTTATAACTGTGTTATCAATTGTTGTTCGTTTGATACAATTTTTGTCTCTGTCTCAAGTGTTTTAACTGTGTAGAGTGTGTCTGTGGGATCCTCTGTGTCTGTATGTGTGTGTATGTGTGTGAATGCGAGATTGATAATGGGAAATTGGCAGAGTGGAGAGATCTTGAAAAAGAGTCCTTTAGGGTGCATTTTGGCACATTGGAAAGAACTGAGAGGGTTTCCTGGGGGCTCAGTAAATAAAACTTTGGTGAAAATACCGTCACCAATTCTGGCCACTTTATACTCTGGGGAATCAGGAGAAATGGCCTAAAAATGGAACTCTGATTTATAATACATTGTTACAATTAATGCTGCTTTTGAGGCGGCAGGGAAAATGGGATGAAGTCATGTATGCAGATACATTTTTCACTTTAAGAAACCACCTGGAGTGGCAGAGAGAATGTGAAATTAATATAGCTCTGCCAGATCCTTAATTTTGGCTTTGGAAAAGCAAAGGGAAAAACAGAAAGCTAAGCTGGAGAGATGTTTTTCAGCCTGTGATATTGGGAGCAGAAGGACTTAAGAATGTTAAAGAAGTGTGGAGAGTGTATCGGAATCGGAAACATGTAGAGAAGGAAGAGCTGAGTCGTACTATAGGCACGGCTACAGTGGCTGCTTTGGGACAAGTAGAAACTGGTGGAGGGACTAAGGTGGGAGGACGAGGCAGAGGTAGAGAAGGAATGAAAGGCAGAGATGAGAAACTGAATTCTCCTGTGGGATGGGATCAGTGTGCATACTGTAAGGAGTTTGGATGTTGGAAGTGAGACTGCCCTGGGGGGAGTGCCATGGGGTGGCTCCGGTGACTGAATTAGAACTAGACTGACAGGGACCTGGGGGAACCTACCCTAGCAGATCCACTGATTAAATTAAAACAAGGAACTAGAGGAAATAAAGTGGATCCATTTTTAAGTGGATACAGGAGCAACTTATTCGATCTTAAATCAGAGGAAAAGAATTTGTGAAACCTTTAGAGTATAAACTGGGAAAACAAATAGGAATGCATAAATTTTTATACATGCCAAATCCTCCAGAAATCTTTATTAGGGTGAGAAGCAACATTTAAAGAAGGCAAAATGGAATTAGAAGTCAAAAATGATCAATTAATTGAAGTTTTGAGTTTATCTTTAATTCAACAGAAAAGCAAACAGGAGGACCTCTCTGAAATAGAAGAAAACCTTAATCAGGTATATCTTGGAATATGGGCATCTGAAGTTCCAGGTAAGGTGAAAAAAATGCTTTGCCTGTTAAAGTAGAAATAAAAGGGAGTCCTGCCCAATTAGAACAAAACATATTCCTTAAAATTGGAAAATCAAAAGGGAAGCAAAGAAATAATTAAAAAAATATGGATTATTAATTGAACGTGAATTGAAATACAACACTCTTATCTTGCCATTAAAGAAATCTGATGGGAAAAGTTCCAGATTAGTTCAAGATCTCAGAGCAATCAACAAAACTGTGGAGGATATTCATCCAGTAGTAGCTAATCTGTATAACTTACTGACTAAATTGAATACTAATAAGGAGTGGTTTACTGTTCTGGACTTAAAAGATGCATTTTTCTGTCTGCCCCAGCCAAAGAAAGTCAAAATTTATTTGCTTTTGAATAGGAAAACCCTGAAGCAGGAAAAAGTACACAGCTCACTCAGGGGGTGTTACCTCAGGGATTTAAAAACAGTCCGACCATTGTTACCTCAGGGATTTAAAAACAGTCCATTTCTGGAAATCAACTGGCACTAGAATTAGAATTCTGGGAAGCACCCACCCAGACAGGAACTTTACTACAGTATGTGGACGACCTGTTAATTGCTACCAAAACTGAGAAAGAATGTGTTCAATGGACTGTAGAATTGTTAAACTTTCTGAGGCTAAATGGATACCTGGTATCTAAACTGAAGGCTCAGCTAATTCGAACTCGAGTATCTTATTTAGGATGCAAAATAACAGAAGGACACCCAGCACCTGGAGCAGCTAAGAAGAAAGCAATCTGCCAAACACCGTGACCATCCACAGTTAATGATATCCGGACATTTCTGGGAATGACTGGATCTCTGGATCCATGATTATGGTGTTCTGAAATGGCAATAAGAACTGCGGAAAAAGGGTGGAGACACGCGTCACGAGTAAAAGGACCGGTAAAATAATGGAGGGTAGTGAGTGAACCTGGAGACACCAAGCTGACCCTCAAAAGGACTTAATGAGTAACTGAGGGAATTCATATTGACTCTTGTAGAATGATAAGGAAAATACAGGTATAACTGGGCCCAGAGTTTCAATTGTTAAGTATATTATTGCTTGTAGGGAGGACCAAGAATAATTTTTGAGAAATCAGTTACAGTTATTTTGCATTTGGTGTTAATTATCACCTCATTGGAATAGTTGTTTCGAGGTAAATGTTATTGCCATAATAACAGACAGAAAATATACCTCTGACCTACCAGAGAGGGCAAGACCGGAGGGAATAAGGTGTTGCAGCTGAAAAGGTCTGCCGAGGGCTGCAGCCCCTGGGGCTGTGACCCCTGAGCACTATGATCCTGACCAGACCTCTTCTGATGTTGGTCCCCGTATGGGAAGCTGCCGCAGCTGCTAGAAACAACAACTGTAGTGAATGTGTTACTACAACTAGACGAGGAAACTCTCAAACACTGATCTATCACACCGTGTATGAATGCAAGGGAAAGGTAACTGGCTACTATACATATAATCAAACTCAATATGGACTTTGTAAAGAAGGAACTAAAATGGTATGTTTTAATCTGAAAGAACTCCCCTATCAATATTGGATAGAGATAAGAACAAACTCAGCAGAAGGAAGACTAATGGCAACAAACCAAATAGTAACTAAACTAAGCCAACCTGTATGGATAACCTTTGATGCCTGTGACGCTATTGATGACGACCTATATTCAAATTGTGGTAACTTGAATTGGAGGAGGTATTATAGGGAATGTGAAAAATATATTTGTCCCTGACCAAAAGAGAGATCATATTTACCTACAGGTTGTTATGGAGATTGGGATTATTATAGTCATTCCGAAAGAAGTTATCAGTTTTGTGGACATACTGGATGGAGTTGTGCCTGTTGGAGTACAACTCCTAACTGGGGATGGGCCCAAGAATGCAAGGGAACTCAACTGAGGGCAGAGATTAAAAAGGGAATAACTTTTCCCAGTTGCACAGCCCATTCTTGTAATCCTGTCAATCTAACTATTTGGAATGCAGGACAATGGAGACAAGAGGAGGTAAAAATTGGACTATCAATTTATGGAACTGGAGAAGATCCAGGGGTGATTTTACATGTAATAATTAAAGAAAAATCTAGAGAGTCAGTACAACACCACTTACTGTTCAGTTCCTTCTATCATGAAATGGAAACAGGAGTCCAATATGAAATTCCCACAGTTGCTAAAAATCTCCTTGTAAATCTTGCTGAAAATATAGCTAAAGCATTGAATGTAACTAACTCCTGTGTTTGTGGGGGAACTAACCAAGGGGAGAGATGGCCCTGGGAGGCAGTGGAGAGTAATATAAGCAACCCTGCAATCTGGAAAAATTGAAAAGGGAAAAATAGGAGACAACAATGTATCTTACAAACGAATATAATTGGGAAAAGTTGTTGGCAGAATTTAGAAAATAGTGAAAACCAGTAGGATATTTACTTTGTGTAGGGGATTATATATGGAACAGAACAAAGAAAGACTGGGGAAAATGGGGAAAACCTATAGAAATAAATCAGCTATTCAGTAACTGGACTAATGGAACTAGCATACCAAACGGTTGGCCCACTCCAGATGGACATTATTGGATCTGTGATAAAATAGCCTTTGCATTTTTACCTCAAAATTGGACAGGATCATGTATATTAGGAACCATCAGATCCAGTTTCTTTTTATTACCTATAAGCCAAGGGGAACGTTTGGGAGTCCAGTTACATACAGAAACAGGTGAACTAAGGAGAAAACAATATAGAACAGAACTACAAATTGGTAATTGGAAAGACAATGAGTGGCCACCTGAATGAATAATTTCTTATTATTCTGGGCTGAAGATGGGTCCTGGGGATACAGGACTCTTATATATATACTGAATAGGATTATCAGATTACAAGCTATAGTAGAAATAGTAGTAAATAAAACAAGAGATGCATTAGGACTAGTTGCAAAGCAAAATACTAAAATGAGAACTGCAATATACCAGAATTGTTTGGCTTTGGATTATTTGCTAGCTCAAGGAGGGGTCTGTGGAAAATTCAATCTCAGTAGTTGCTGTTTAGAAATAGATGATGAGGGAAAAGCCATAAGTAAGCTTGTGAGAGAAATGAAAAAGATAGCCCATGTTCCAGTACCAGCCTGGAATGGAATCAATTTAGGAGGATTAGGATCTTGGGGACAATTTTTAAATGGGGACTGGATCACTAAAATTGGTATAGTGATATTGGGAATATTTGGAGAACTATTAATTATTCCATGTATAATCCCATCTTTCACCAGATTGATACATACAGTTGTACAAAATATGCAATTAACCGTCATGCCATTGGAACCAGAAAATAAGGGAGGAACATACTCAATAATGATATTAAAAACAAAGACAACTCCAGTATTATCTGCTGCTGAGAAGGCAGTTATTAAATTGGAGGCCAAGACATGAATCAATAAATTACACAAAATAAAAAGGGGGAATTGTGAGGTATATAGGAATGATTCGTGTCAGCAACTTAGGAGTCCTTGTCATCATTGTACTTTGGGTGGAATGAAAATCCTTGAAATCATTGTATGGGTAGAATGTATAAGAATGATCAGATTACAACAGATGATCTTGTCAATACAGTGATGAAAGAGAACAAACAAAGGAATAATCCTTCCATATCAAACACTTTGTTACTTTAAGGGGTACTTTGTTTAACTACTTGGATGTCTCAGATGCTTTGATAATTACACGGGTACTTTGTCTAACTGCTTGAATGCCTTAAGGGGGTTAGGTAATTAGGAGATACATCCTGTTGCAGGATGAGGTGAAACTTGTGTATTGAATAACTAACTATATAAGAAATGGAACTTAAGGTGCTAAGATCGTGGTTAAGCTTGTGACAGACATCCCCCGTGAATGCAATTGCCAAGGAATTCAGTAACTTTTTAAGAAGTTTCTTCACCAAAAGATAAGACCCCAGCAACAGGAGGAGAACAATGAAAAGGAACCATGTCGATATCTGGGTGAAGGAGACGACAGGATTGGTTGAAAACCAAGACCAAGGCGTATAACAGACTGTACCCCGGCGCACCCAGCACTGCTTGCTTATTGACTCTCAATATTAATCAATTGTAATAAAAACAAATAATTAGATCACGGCCAAGACAGGATTTTTATAACAGACGGGAGGCGGCGGAGCCAGCCCGGACACGGACCAGAGTAACCTCACCCGGAGCCAATCTCCGCCTTCCCTCCTGACCTTGGGACTGCTCTTGGCACGGGCCTTGTGGGGCCCCCTCACGGCCTCCGCCATGGCCATACTCTGCAGCACCACCAAGCCGCAGCCACGGCTACTGCGGGCGGAAGCGGGGGAAGATTGACACCGCCCCCACCCGCTCCCCTCCAGTCAGCAGCGCGGTGGCTACGTGAAGCACGGAAGGACTCAGCACAGAACGCAGAGCTGGGAGCCGGAGCATGGCCGCCAGGCCTGGGTGAGGCAGGCCTCCTGTCAGGAGGGGAGCGGGCTTGGGGTAGGCTCACATATAGGCTCGGATATGGGAAGGCCAGGTTCCTTAGTTCCAGACAGTTCCTTAGGGTGTGGGGGGAGGTCAGACTACCCCATAGGATGCTGTGGGGAGGCCGGGCCCCTCCGTAAGTGTTTGAGATGAGGATCGGAAGAGAATCCTTCATAAAGCGCTGTGTGGAGGCCGAGCTCCTCTATAGGAGCCTGGGAGGGAGATATGTTCCCTGACCTAGGATCAGATGGGAGGCCAGGATTAACTCTAATAACTGGAGAAGAATCCAAACTTCTCTATAAGGATGTGGCCAGGCTCCCCCTAAAAAGACTATCAGGGAGGCAAGGCTCATCTATAAGAGCCTAGGACGAGGCCAGGTTCACTTCTACAGATCTGTGGAGGAACAGAGCTGTCATATAATGCCCCGCGGGGGGTAGGGAGGGGCAGGCTGCTCCATAGGAGCCCACAAGGAAGCCAGGCACCCCTAAAAAGGAGTGGCAGGGAGGCAAGGATCATCTATAGGAGCCTAGGAAAAGGCCAGCTTTGCCTATAGGGAGCTGTGGAGGGGCCAGGCTCTCCTACAATGCCCCTGGGGTGGAGAGGGGTGTGGAGGGAGTCTCCTCCATAAGAGTCTGGGACAAGGCCAGGTGTCTGTGGGGAGGTCAAGCTGCTGCTACAGGGAATGCGAGGTAAGAAACCAAGCCACGACTACTGAGGCTGGGCAGTGTGAGTTCTCTTCTTTCTACTTCTGCTATAGCAGGACCCAGAAGTGCCACCGGAGCGGGGCAGCCTGTGTGCAGTGCCTGAGACATCTCCAGCCACAGCAGGGCTCCAGTCTCAGCCTGGGGGACCAGGCATCATTGACCCTTTTGATCCCTACTCAGGTGCTCAGCTGCCCCAGGGAGCCACCGCTGGAGCCCAGGCCATGCCCCACTGGAGCAGAACTGATTTCAGCCAGTCCCCAGATGGATGAGTCCCTGCAGAGCTCAGTCCCTCCTTGCAGAAGACATTGTAGTCAAAGACCTAATGATCTTGAACAGGTAATGTCCACTCTCTTAGGCCTTGTACTTTGGCCTTGAGAAGACCCTTTATTATCAACATCATCTGTCATTTATAATACCTGTAGCAAAGGTAAATTGTGCATGGGTCAAGGCAGAGATGATCCTGACCAGGAGCTCATTGCACATTATGGACCTGGTGGTCACCTGGAGAAGGCGCAGGGGATCTGTGACACTGCCCAAACCCTGTGGCTGTAGGATGAACTTTGCCACCTCATGGTAACGTGGCTCAGGGGCAGCTCCTGCCTGACACTGACACTTACACCAGCTGCCTGGCCCTGCCTGTATCTGGAAATGCAGCAAGAAGTTCTCATGTAAACTTCCTTTGTGACTAGTGCTGCTTTCTTGTGATGATTTATGTATTACCTCATAGGACCAAAAAGGAAGGCCCCTAACTGCCTGATGGCAGGATGCCCAGCATCTGAAGGGACGTAAGATTTACATGCTATCTCTATACCTCTTCTTATTTTGTCTTATTAAAGCAGCTGTTACCCATATGTCCCTAGGGGGGGAGGCAGGAGCTGTTCAGCTGGTTATCAGGGCCTCTTGTTAGGCCCTTCGCTTCTATGGGTGTCTGAGAGGGGGACAGACCCCTCTAGAGAGGCCTGTGAGGAAACTCAGCCTGAGTGTACGGGCCCCTGTGGTGGCTGAAGTCTTGGTGTGTTCTGTCCCAGAGCTGTTGTGGTATTGAGCAAGTAGGAAGTAAAGGCTGAACAAGGATATGCTCTTGCAGGCATCCTCCCCGGAGAAGAAACCTGAACATCCTAGGGTGCTTTGAAGGTGTACCAGCCCTAGCCTAGACAAAAAGGTCAGTATGACATCTTTCATAAGAAAGATAGCCACCACACAAGTCTCAAAACTTAATCATAAAAGATGTGTGTAAGAACTAAGACTACAGCAGGGTCCTTCAGGAGAAAATTTCTGCACTTGGTCTTTCAGAAATGTAAATGGACAACCGATTCCTTGGCATGTGCACTTTGCACAGTCCATTGTAATGCATCAGGAGAGATGTTTAAGCTCACTGCCATCTTCTCCGCACAAGGAAATACAGTAAAAGCTCTGGGGAGTGTTTGGCTTAGACATGCACTGAAGTCACGCAGATTCAACTTGAAGAATATCATACATCAGCAGCTCCCATTGCTCCAAAGTTAAGGCACCTGGCACAAGGTTTAAACAGCTGAACTGTGTGCTGGTCCCCTTCTCCTTTACCCCTATGTCGTAAGGCACTGAGGAGCTTCTTAATCAATGCTGCACATGAGGATATGAGATAGACCAGCAGCCCTGCAGCACATGAGTTTCTGAATCAAAGCTGTGATCACGTATATGGTAACAAAAAAAGCAAGAACTTTGGGAGAAATGGTCAGGAAATGAGTTTCAGGGCTCCAGCCCAACATTAATAACTTCGTTTGTTTCCGGTGGTACATAGTCACAACAAGTCCAAGGGACTTCTTTACCAGAAGTTAATCAAATGAGGGTCTGCGGAGCGTACCAGGCATGAGCTCTGGCCTGCTACACCAGGGAAGATGCAAATCAGCTTCCAGTATCAGCACTTAAACCTAAAGCACATCTACAGCTAAGCCAGACACGTAGTGTATTGTTGGTGCACCTCTAAGTGAGCTCCCTGAAAGACGTGGCCAAAATGAAACCTACATTACAAGCTTAATCATCATTAATGAAAGACTTTAGAAAAAGGGAAAAGCTTAACCTGAGTTCTGAGTGGGATATATATGCCCTAAACATTAACCAGTTTCCCAAAGCATATGCAGTGCTCCCCTCAGCACGTATGACTTCTTGGTTATCTCCAGCCTCTTTCAGATGGCTGCACGTTGGAAGAATTTAAAATCAAAAACTTCTTCTGAGATAGATGGCCCCTGCGTCTGGGTCCATCGCTTAGACTCCTTTTCTTCCCCCGAGTGTGAACATGGCATATCTGTCCAAGCAGTTTGCTGATCACAGGCACAGATTTGTAATGAGCACTTTCTGAGTGTGCAGATAATTATCTCAGACCCCAAATACTTTGCTGAAATGGAGAAGCACTTCAGCTCTGTGAGGTAAAAACTTAAGCTCAGGGTAGACACAACAGTGAAGCAGCTCTTTATTAATGGTTTTGCAACAAAACGGGTGTCCTATCAAGTAGGCACACACAGCAAAAGCAGAACTATGATTTGTATTTTCTCTCCCATCCACAAGTTCCCTCCCTTGTTTCCCCATTGGTTGGGTACTCCAAGGTTTACAGCCTATTCAGTGTTTATGTGCTAACTCTCCCTCCTCTGTTTATACCTCCGCATACTCGACATTGCATGCCCCTTCCTCTTATTTATTAACCACATCTGTATTAACCACATAATCCTTTTCCGGTTCAATTTTACAACTCTTTGGCAGACATGTGGTACCCCAACTTACTGTTTAACCCGCCCGCACCAGCTTAGTTTGTACATAAACAGTATTCTTTTTAACCAAGGAGTGTATATTTCATCTAGAGATGACATTGGCTTTAACGTGAGAGTGTGTCTTTTCTGAGTTACTAGATCTCAAACCCTTTGTTTCGTTCCCTTAGTAACTTAGCCCCAGCCCCAGTATTGAAAACTCTTAATATTGCAAAGTCTTACTATTGATCTTGAAGCTCTAATATTGGAAAGCCTTAATATTGCAAAGCCCCATCTCCAGTTATGTGAAAACAACACAATTCCCTGTTTCTCTTATTTATATTGGGTTTGGTTTTTGCACATTCTCTAAAGAATTACCCCATATGTCGCTTTCAGTCTGTATAACGTAACTTCACGGTTTTGGTCTAAAGATAAGTCGTCCCAACCATCCTCAATTTTTTTCTTAAATTTTTTTTTTTTTTACTCTAAAGCATTTCATCAGAGTAGGGAAGTGGTCCCATGAGCATTTGTTTTGACAAAGTTGTTTCAAGAAGTTGTACACGTCTTCCTATATACGGAATTATGTAGCACCCTATAGCTATTCATACACCTGCTGCTACAATTACATAAATAAAAACTGATACCACCATTGCTCTCCATTTTCCAAATCAGGATTCTAACCATCCTGTTAATGAAATACCTGTTCTTCTGCCAACATAGTGAGGCCTTGAAAGGCCCTGGTTATGGCTCCATCGGGTGTTCTGTTATTTGGAATAAATGTGCAACACGTATTCCTTAGCATCATGCATAATCCTCCTTTTTCAGCTAATATATGTAAAACTATTCTATTTTCAATGCATGTTTGTCCCATTCTAGCCAGGCGTTTGTATTTCTATATCCTGTTCCTATTTCAAACATCTACTTCAAATCTTTAATTGCAATTACATTTACTATCTTGGGATTATTTGGTGGAGTTCATGTCCCCACCGATGGAGGAATGGTAGTGTCCACAGGCTGGCCACATTCGTTCCTCTTTGGCTCCCAAGCCACTACTGTAAATCTAGCAATTGAATCCCCTCCTGTCACATCTGCCCCCAGGCCATGAACTTGGCTTATTGCCCCTCCATCACTTGCAATAGCAAATGCATGGGACCACACTCTAAACCCCCACATTCAGATTCTAAATGACCTTTAAACATCATAATTTTACCTTTTAGAGATTTTCTCTAAGCACTGGGTGAGATCCAGCCATTAAAGCCAGTTGTAAACCAAACATCATTCCACCCAGGAAAAGGTGATTCCCAGTATGGTTGGAGATAATACTCTGGGTATTAATAATTACCGCAACTTGCTGTACAACCAGCCTGCACTGGTTTTGTTTCATAGGTTGTACGTAGATAGTATTCTTTTTAACCACAGATTGTCCTTTATGTAGAAATGACACTGTCTTTAACCACAAAGCATGTCTTGTATATCTCAAACCATTTCCTTCATTGCCTTAGGAACTTAATGCCAGACATAGTATTGAAAATTCCTATTGCAAAGCCTTATTATTGATCTTAAAGCTCTAAGATTGGAAAGCCCTATCTCCAGTTATGCAAAGACAATACTGTTTCTCTCACAGATGGGAGTAAATGGAAACACCACCACTCTGGCCTGACCAACAGTGTCTTCTGCCTGGAGAACCTACAAGCAGGATCAACAGCATTTAGGGATGTAGCTGTCAACTGTGGCATAAGCAGGCTCACCTGAAACAGAAAGCACAAAACCAGTTAGGTCTGCTTATGAGAAGTTCTTGTTACAAGACTCTACACAGGACAGAAACACTACCTGTGTTAAAGGGATGGCAGGCAATAGTGGATGAGGCTGAAAGAGATGTCTTGATTCTATGATTCTATGATTTGCCAAACAACCAAGGCATTTTACCAAGTTCCATCCCTAAAGTGCCACAGGGAATTATATAGGTCGTGGTGCTGAAGGAGGGAAAGGCCCAAACTGCAGAGACTGGTGGGATCCCAAGCTTGGACATCCTTCAGCTCCACAAATGCCTACATAGAGGGCTTTGATCAGAACTTCTTAGTGAAGTCTCCAAAGTCAGAGTCCAGCTTCTCAGGACCTTTCAAGGGGGTCCTTACTTCACCTAAAGCATTCCCTTTAGACAGCTAAAGCTCGTGATCTGATGGGGAAGAGTAAAAGCAGGTTTCTTCCGTGGAGCCAGAAGCCCCATAAAGCAAGTAATTCTGGTGCACTGGTCGGGCTGGGTAGAGGTGCCCTGCTGAACATTAGATAAGACAGAGGTGAGAATCTGTGTGGCTTTGGGACTCCCAGTGGCCTGGCTCAATGCTCCCCAACTGCCCTCCCAGACCTGGTACAAAGGCAAGAGGTTAGGCCAGCCTGGGCTTTACAGAGACCTGATACCAAGGCTCGTCATGGGGTGCTGACATGAAGCCAGAGGTCATTGCGGAAACAGTTGATCCGCTTGCACTCCTGGGTCTCAAAGAACTCAAACAACACAGACAAAACGGCCCTAACATCTGTAAGAAGAGAGCAAATCTCCTCTCTTCTGATCTCATCCCACTACAAAGATCTCTGTCCACAGCAAGCAGTTGGTGATGCTGGTCTTCTGCAGGAAACATGGTAACCATGGGTCATAGAATCATAGAACCAACTAGGTTGGAAAAGGCCTCGTCCAGAGAAGAACTCATCCCTTTACACAGCCAGATATTTCAAAGATGAGCACTGAGTTCAGGAAGGTCTGCAGGACCCATACGGAAGGGGTCACTCAGCACATCACTACCTCTGGGGAGATCAAGCCAGCTTCCTAAAGGCACTGCATGTGACCTAGGTACACCATGGTCATGCAGTGCCAGCTGACTTCTCTCCCACAACTATGGAGTAATAAAAAAGCATTGGGGATGTATGAAAGCAAAGTGTCTTGACTCGTTTGTCTTCTCTCTCTTTCCTGCCCATCCCTTTTCCAAGCAGCTTTAAGCCCAAGTCTTTTGAAATGTGCTGTCTGGTATAGCTCCATTTCATGCCTGAGTGACAGCCTTTCATCCCATGTGTACGTATGCACTTGTTATCACTTGCTGTATGCAAGCTTGCAGCAGACATGGGATAAAACCTCAACCTCTGCACTTCCTGTCCATAAAATCACAGAATCATAGAATAGTTAGGGTTGGAAAGGACCTTAAGATCATCTACTTCCAGCCCTTCTGCCATGGGCAGGGACACCAGACTAAACCATGCCACTCAAGACAGCATCCAACCTGGCCTTGAACGCTGCCAGGGATGGAGAATTCACAACTTCTTTGGGCAAACTATTCCAGGGCCTCACCACCTTCACAGTAAAGAACTTCTTCCTCATCTCTGACATAAACTTCTCCTTTTTAAGTTTGAAGCCATTACCCCTTGTGCCATCACTACAGTCCCTAACGAAGAGTCCCCTCCCCAGCATCCCTGTATCACAGTATCACAGTATGATAGAGATTGGAAGGGACCTCAGAAGACCATCTAGTCCAATCCCCCTGCCGGAGCAGGAACACCTAGATAAGTTTAAACAGTTAGGCGTCTTTCAGGTACTGGAAGCTGCTAGGAGGTCTCTACGAAGCCTTATCTTCTCCAGGACAAACAGCCACAACTTTCTCAGCCTGACCTCATATGGGAGGTACTCCAACCCCCTTGTCATCGTCGTGGCCTTCCTCTGGACTAGCCCAAACAGCTCTACGTCCTTTTCATATTGAGGACACCAGAACTGTACGCAATGCTCCAAGTGAGGTCTCACAAGAGCAGACTAGAGGAGCCAAATTACCTCCTTCAGCCCTTGGTTACACATCATAGACAGCTGCAAGACACAGCTCAGCAGAAGAGCAGCATCATGGTCCTACTGAAACCAGCTCTGGACTTCCCTAGCACTTGCTGGAAGTCCTGACTAGACCATTTTGCTATGAGACGTCTTCTTTAGACTGATACATCCGCTCAGAGGGGTTCCCATGCACCACATGAGATATACGGTGAAGGGCTGCTGGCACACTTGAGTTCACATGGCGATGGCTTCACCCAGCTTGCATCCCCAGTGCGCCAGTACCTTCTGCTGTAAAGTCATTTAAAGTCCTTCAGAGTTTCAGAGTCTGCTAGGTGGTGTCCTGGCTGTCAGACACACTGGCCTTAAGTGAGTGAGTACCTGGAAGTGACTACGGCTGTTCAGGATGATGGCCACACCAAAGGCACAAGCAGGTTCATGGACAGAAAGGTCACTGTTTTGATTCCGTTAGTTTGAAAAGGTAGTGGAAGGAAAAATAAAAGCAAAAAAAAAATAGTGGAAACCTTGAAGTGGTCTGACCTTAAATGCAGAAGGCACACCCAAGGCACAGAAAGGGCTAGCTGCAACATGTCCTCCTGCCTCACTGCCAGCGCAACAGAAAAAAGGCAGATCTGTGCCATCCTGGACTTCTACAACAAGGAGTGGACACCCTGATGACCACAGTGCCATGTGAAGGAGTTTGGGGGCTTTTACCTCACAAGCTTTGATGTGCTCTTGACATTTTTCCCAGGTCTTCTCCAGCGTGGTAACGCTCTGCTGGTAAATCCTGCCTTTGCGACAAATCACACTGTCATCTGATTAACACTGATTAGAAAGACCCTCTGCTAGAAAACACTACACAAAACCTGAATTGGCAGGGACGTCAGGGAGAAACCAGCAGTAATGTGTGAGCTTAGCTATGGATGTGCACTGCAAGGAAATACAGAGCTGTGCAGCAAGGTGGATGGTTATTCCACAGAGAAATGGTGAGACACGGGAAATGGGGTGTGAAGCCATGGCATGCCTCTTGAGTGAGCTCCAGCTGCTGGGTCAGGTCTGGCTCCTCGGAAACTCATGCCCAACATAGCAGAGGTGGAGCTCACTGAAGAGCCATGCCATGGCTTCACAACCCCTGTCCCAGGGAAGACTCCCCTCACCCTCCAAAGCCTGCATTTCCAAACTCACCAGAGTATTCCAGAGATGGTTTCATATCAGCCAGATTGCGGAACAGCTGCCAAAACTGGGAGAGAGAAGAAAGCTACAGGAAAGCTAACATGCATCACCAACGGTATTGAAGCCCAGCTAGAGAACATTGCCAGCCCTTCCATCTCATCCCCAAACCCAGAGCTGGGAGAAGAGTTATGGGGCAGGAGAGCTCCAAGAACATACACCCTTCCTACTCCTGTCCCATGGCCACCCACCTCTCTATACCTTCTCCTGCTGCTTCTGTGTAACCATGTTTGTGTTTTGGTGCACAGCTTGTTCCGCCTCATCCTTATCCCTGCAGTGCTGCTTATAAGGGCACTTGGCCTAGTAGAGCCAACAAACTTTGCAGGAGCGTGTTAGCAAGCAAGGAGTTGCTATGACAACTCATGCAGGTAGCTCTGTAGAAAACAACCTCCAAGTGAAGAGGTGGCCAAAGGCTGCCTGCAGAGCAGGGGACAGTACACAATGCCCCCAGTGCCCTGCTGCTTGAGCAAAACTGACCTCACAACAAAAGCTGCACTTCATTTGGCATGAAAAGCTCATAGCAATCAAGTCCTTGACATCTAAATCACCCTTATCCAACCGTGCAAGGCTCCTAATAGCCACGTCCCTGGTGTACTCTTCAGGTTTTCAGAGCACACTATGCTGACAAAAATGTGAAGGTCTTCCTCTGCTGCAGCTCTTGATGTAGTGTCTGCATGAGTTGCAGCAGGGGAAGACCCTCATATTTAAGACTGTGCCAGCACTGTGTGCTTATGTTAGTAGTGTTAAACCATATAGAAAGGAAGAGCAGCATGTTTGCTTTACCACCATTATCTTCTCATAATTCAGGTTCCTGGTTTTCTGAATTGCCTCCATTATTGGTTCTATCTGTGAAGACAATAGAGTCTACACATCACTGACCACCGAAGCTCCATGATGGACTATGTGTTTTAGGAAAGGAAGACACACAGGCACAACTCAGACGGGCTTAAGGACCTATGTCCACCCAAAGCATCTTCAAAAAACCCAACATTAATACTTCTAAATAAGCCTACACCTGTCTATGCAATGGAATTCTACAAACGAAATCCACCAATATATAGTACTGTATCATCTCCATAGAATCTAGGAAAATTGGGAAGCCAACTCCCTTCTGCTATGTCCAAACTTGCAGCAGTTTTCTCTCATTTTCCAGACAAAGGAATCTCAAGCCAGAAGAGTCTTGCCAGAACAGTGTTGCCAGTGATGTCGCCATGGACATCACACAACACTATGTATATATAATATATGTATATGTGTTTTAAGAACATTCCTGGTTGAGGCTGGTGTCTCTGGAGGTGATCCCCTCGATAGCCAGCCCCAAAAGGCACCCAAAGGAGAAGATGTGGCAGTCACAAGAAGGAATTCAGAGGTTCAGCAACAGGGCTTCAACATACAGGAAGGAGCTCAGGACTTCCCAGCAGCAGCAGGCACTGGGAGCATGCAGGGTGTGGGGGCATGGTGGGAGAAACAATCCAGGAGCCAAGATCCATCCCCAAGGCTAGTGATGGATCAACACCCTGACCTTCTTCTGATGCAGTTTTTGCTTTTCCCTGAATTCCTCCATTTTCTTTGCTTCTTCCCACAGGGCTTCTGATAAGTAGATCTGACCTTCTCCCACACTAACTCTGCAAAGAAAGTTTCATATATATATAAGTACATGCAAATATACATATATATATACACATATATACAGACATGAAAGGACAGATGCTCAAATCACCTGCTGTAGCTGACATCAAACCGACCCCATAATACACCTCCATTTCCAGAAACATATAAAAGCAGCAATTTTGAAGCAGCATCCAAGCAGCATTAGCTATGTCAATGTCAGTCCTGCTGGGGGCCACCTTTCAGTGTAAGAAAACTGATATCAAGAAGTTCTGCAAGCAAGCACAGTCACATCTGCCCCTCACCCCGATGAATTCAGCCAGGTTTCAACACACAACGACATGAAGCAAAGAGCTGCTCCAGCTTAGCACAGTCAAGCTGAGCCACAGAAAAACTGAAGCTAAAAAACCCTGAGGCTCATCCTGCTGAAAGTGAGTGGCCATACCACAGAACATCACCTCAGTAAGCTCACTGAGGGACATACGCAAAGTGTAGTTCACACTTCAAGACCCAGAGCTGTTTCAAACCCACACCTATCAATAGCCAGCTGTTTCAACAGCAGAGCCATGCTGGGGAGGTTCACCAAGAGTCAGGGCAGCAGACAAACGTGGCTGTGGCAGAGAGTGCACTCAGCACAGGAGAGCAGAGTGCCAGCCCTCAGGGTAGGGATGCTGCCTGCCATGTGTACCTGGAAATGAAGTGACAATGTACGGTGGCCAAAGCATTGTCTTGTAGATGCTCTGATTAGAAGTGTGGAATCATTTAGGCTGGAAACCACCTTTAAGATTACCGAGTCCAACCATTTACCCTATGCTGCCAAATCCACAGCTAGACCGTGCCCTGAAGTGCCACATCTGCACATCTTCTAAACACCTCCAGGGATGCTGACTCCACCACAGCCCTTGCCAGTTACAGTGCTTGACAACCCTCTTGGGGAAGAAATTGTTCCTAATATTCTGTCTAAACTTCACCTGGTGCAGCTTGAGGTCGTTTGCTCTTGTCTTATACCGTAGTATTTGGGAAAGGAGACAGACCCCCACCTCACAACCTCCTTTCAGGTGATAGAATCATTGCTGTACAGCCCCTCAATCCTGGCCAGGGCCTAGAGAAGTCTGGGAAATTCAAGTGTTAAACATGCATCACAGGGCAGAGGAACCTCTGGCAGATCCCCCAGTTATAGGATTGATACTACAGGAACACGTATTTGCACATCTACCCCACCACCACCCAAATCATGTACATGGACTTGGGAAACAGAGATCATACACTGCCGCAGAAGAATGTATCACAGCGAGGATTATTAATCTTAAGAGACTCAGGTAAAAGTAGAGCTACGTACACAGGGATTTAGGAGTCTACCTTCAAACAGTAGTTTGCAAGATACATTTGCCACTGAACATGTAAAAAAACTTTTTTTGCAGGAGTACCATCCTCAGTGCTGCATCCAGTATCAGTCGTGCTGGCCTGAGAGGGAATGAGCACGGTGCTAACAAAGTCCGTGTTTAAGAAAAGATAAAACCTGCCCTGTGTGGGAACAGCCTGCTCTGACTTCATGCGTGGTTCCAGCCATGCCCTGCCACCAACTAAAATCATGCGAGCGCGAACTACCAGGAGTGCGGCTAACAGAGCGGGCAAACAGAGTGGGTCGAGGCAGTTTGTGTGGCAGTTTGCGTGGCAGTTTTCACGGGCAGGCGAGCGGGATGGTGAGCACTCGCCGTATGACCAGGCCTCGCTCTGGGAGCTCTGCTCTGGCTGGCCCAGTGGTGGCCACTGTAGGCACCCAGACAGAGCTGATGAGAGGGGAGGCTGCAGTGCAGACTTCGGGGTGTAGAGAGTGCCTGCACTGGTCTGGTGAGGGAAAGGTACACAATGGGCAGGGCTGCGCTCGGTGTTCCATGGTGGAGGTCCCCATGCAGCAGGTGGCTGAGCTGCGGGAAGCTAGGAAGCTATTAATGGGCTGCAAGATGCCAGGGTAGCTAAGAGAGAACAGGAATACTTGCTCCCTGCCCAAACTGTGCAGAGTCCTCAAGCTTCCCCTGTAGCTCATGGAGGAAAGAAGGAAGTTGTTAGCTCTCGAAGCTGGGAATCGGTGACAAAAAAAAAAAAAAAGAAAAAAAGAAGGAGGTAAAGGACAATTAAAAGCAAGGGACTTCCTCCTAAACCTGTTGCCCCCACGCAGAACCGCTTTGCTGTCCTGCAGGGGGCTCATGAGTAAACGAACCTCTGCCAGAAACAGCCGGCTGATGCACTAGTAAAGAAGATCTCTACTGGTGCTGCCAGGAAAAAGCGGCAGGTCATAGTAGTAGGGGATTCTACTTTGAAAGGGACAGAAGCACTCGTCTGTCGACCTGACCCGGTCTCCAGGCAGGTGTGTTGCCTGCCAGGGGCACAGACCAGGGATGTGGCAGAGAGGCTGCCTGCTCTAGTAAGCCCCATGGACTATTACCTACTTCTGGTGATACATGTGGGTGCTAGGGATATAGACAGTAGTAGCCTGGGGAACATAAAGAAGGACTACAGAGCCCTGGGAGAGCTGGTTAAGGGCTCTGGAGCTCAGATAGTCTTTTCGTCTATTCTCCAGGATACAGGGGAGGACCTAAGAAAAGCTAGGAGGTTTAGCCAGGTTAATAAATGGTTAAAAAGGTGGTGTCACAGGCAGGGGTTTGCGTGTCTTGAACATGGTATCCAAGTTTGTAGGCCAGGTCTAGCGGGGGCTGGTGGAGCTGGTCTGATAAAGAAGGGGAAGAGCAGTTTTGGTAGGAGGCTTGCCAGGCCGGTCAAGGAGACTTTAAACTAGATGTGTTGGGGGAGGGGGGCATCATTCCATCCCAACACACCCAGTCAGTTGCCAGCACCTATAATAAATGCTCGGTGCAATGCAGAGATATTCTGGCTGCTCCACACAATGAGCCGGCTTCATTTGGAGCTCGGCTAAGATGCCTCTATACAAATGCCCATAGCATGGGGAACAAACAAGAGGAATTAGAGATGTGTGCTCCTCTATGGGGTTGTGATATTATAGGCATCACAGAAACATGGTGGGATGGCTCCTATGACTGAAGTGTTGGAATGGAAGGTTACAGACTCTTTAGAAAACACAGGCCTGGCAGGCACGGAGGGGGAGTTGCACTTTATGTTAGGGATAGGCTGGAGAGTATGGAACTCTGTCTGGGGATGGGTGAGCAGTTAACAGAGAGTTTGTGGGTCAGAGTTAAAGGGAAAACAGCAATGGGAGACATTACTGTGGGGATCTGTTACAGACTGCCGCATCAAGAGGAATCTGCAGATGAAGCACTCTATAGGCAGATAGGAAAAGCCTCACGCTCACAGGCCCTCGTTCTCATGGGTGACTTCAACCACCCTGACATCTGTTGGAATGACGGTACGGCCCGGCACAAGCAATCCAGGAGGTTCCTCGATTGTCTGGAAGACAACTTCCTTCTGCAAGTAATAGAGGAACTGACAAGGAGAGGTGCCATGCTTGACCTTGTGCTCACCAACAGGGAAGTGCTCATTGGAAATGTGGCACTGCAGGGCAGCCTTGGATGCAGCGACCACGAGATGGTTGAATTTGAGATCCTTAGGACAGTGAGAAGAGCATACAGCAAGCTCACTGCCCTAGACTTCAAAAGAGCAGACTTTGGCCTCTTCAGGAACCGTAGTAAGTTTTCATGGGATATAGCCCTAGAGGGCGGGGGCGGGCTCAAGACTCTTGGTTGGTCTTCAAGGATCACCTGCTACAAGCCCAGGAGTGTTGCATCCCAACCAGAAGGAAGTACAGCAGAAGGGCCAGGAGACCTCCTTGGATGGATAAGGAGCTGCTGAGGAATATTCAAATAAAAAAAGACTTTTATAGAAAGTGGAAGCAAGGACAGGCGGCCTGGGAAGAGTACAGGGATGTTGTCCGGGAAGCTAGAGACCAGGTTAGGAAAGCTAAGGCCCAGTTAGAATTAAACTTGGCTAGGGATATTAAGGATAACAGGAAGGGATTCTACAGGTACGTAGGAAATAAAAAACAGATTAGGGAGAACGTAGGCCCCCGCAGGAAGCTCTCGGGGGAACTAGCTACACAGGATTTGGAGAAGGCTGAGGTTCTGAATGACTTCTTTGCCTCTGTCTTCTCTAGGAAAGGCTCTGACTGCACCACCCAAGTCTTGGAAGGCAGACACAGGGACTGTGAGAATGAAGACCTTGGGCCCACTGTAGGAGAGGAACTGGTTCGAGACCGTCTTAAAAATCTGAACGTGCACAAGTCATGGGTCCTGATGAAATCCATCTGCGAGTCCTGAAGAAGCTGGCAAATGAAGTTGCTAAGCCGCTGTCCATCATATTTGAAAAATCATGGCAGTCAGGTGAAGTTCCCGACAACTGGAAAAAGGGAAATATAACCCCCATTTACAAGAAGGGGAAAATGGATGACCCGGGGAATTACAGACCAGTCAGTCTCACCTCTGTGCCTGGCAAAATCTTGGAGCACATTCTCCTGGAAGGCATGCTAAGGCACATGAAAAACAACAAGGTGCTTGGTGACAGCCAGCATGGCTTCACTAAGGGGAAATCCTGCCTGACCAATTTGGTGGCCTTTTATGATGGGGCTACAGAACTGATGGACAGCGGTAGAGCAGTTGATGTCATCTACCTGGATTTGTGTAAAGCATTTGACACTGTCCCACACGACATCCTTGTCTCTAAATTGGAGAGACATCAATTTGATGGATGGACCACTCGGTGGATAAAGAACTGGCTGGATGGCCGCACACAAAGAGTTGTGGTCAATGGCTCAATGTCCAGCTGGAGACCTGTAACAAGTGGTGTCCCTCAGGGATCAGTGTTGGGACCGGTCTTGTTTAACATCTTCAGTGCTGACATGGACAGTGGGATTGAGTGCGCCCTCAGCAAGTTTGCCAATGACACCAAGCTGTGTGGTTCAGTTGATACACTGGAGGGAAGGAATGCCATCCAGAGGGACCTTGACACGCTTGTGAGGTGGGCTGATGCCAACCTCATGAAGTTTAACCATGCCAAGTGCAAGGTCCTACACCTGGGTCGGAGCAATCCCAGACACAGCTACAGGCTGGGCAGAGAAGAGATTCAGAGCAGCCCAAGGAGAAGGACTTGGGGGTGCTGGTTGATGAGAAAATGAACATGAGCCAGCAGTGTGCGCTTGCAGCCCAGAAAGCCAACCGTATCCTGGGCTGCATCAAAAGGAGTGTGACCAGCAGGTCGAAGGAGGTGATCCTGCCCCTTTATTCTGCTCTTGTGAGACCTCACTTGGAGTATTGTGTGCAGTTCTGGTGTCCTCAACATAAAAAGGACATGGATCTGTTGGAACAAGTCCAGAGGAGGGCCACAAGGATGATCAGGGCACTGAAGCACCTCCCATATGAAGATAGGCTGAGAAAGTTGGGGCTGTTCAGCCTGGAGAAGAGAAGGCTGCGTGGAGACCTCATAGCAGCCTTCCAGTATCTGAAGGGGGCCTATAGGGATGCTGGGGAGGGACTCTTCATTAGGGACTGTAGTGACAGGACAAGGGGTAATGGGTTCAAACTGAAACAGGGGAAGTTTAGATTGGATATAAGGAGGAAATTCTTTCCCGTTAGGCCGGTGAGGCACTGGAATAGGTTGCCCAAGGAGGTTGTGAATGCTTCATCCCTGTTAGTGTTCAAGGCCAGGTTGGACGAGGCCTTTGGTGATATGGTTTAGAGCGAGGTGTCCCTGCCCATGACAGGGGAGTTGGAACTTGATGATCTTAAGATCTTTTCCAACCCTAAATATTCTGTGATTCCATGGAACCACATCCACGAAAGAAAACTTGTTCTAGAATCACAGCCATAGTAGACACTTGGATCTGATCCTTGTTTTCCAGAACAGTGGTCAATTAATTCACCAATTTATTATCAAAGGGCTTTGACAGCCAGCACTTCATTGCCGTTTCTCTCCGGGATGCAGTGTACAACATGGAAGAGGATAGGCTATTAACAGAAGCATTTCCAGTTTGACGCAGCTGTGAGCCAAGACATTTCAGTTCAGATCATTCCACAACTCCTGAAGCTTAGGCAGGGACACCTTCCACTACACCAGGTTGCTCTAAGCCCCATCCAGCCTGGCCTTGAACGCTGCCAGGGATGGGACATGTGTTTTTAGATAGGCACACACCCCCGATCTAACCGCTTCCAGCAGCAGACAAACAAACACGGACGCAAACACGGCCTGCAGCGGACACCCTCTCTGCCGCTTTAAACCCACTCAGGAATAGCCCCAAACACGAGACAAAGTGGGGACAAACACACCATGGCATGTAACAAACCCACAGACCCCTCCCTTCCGCTCTAAGCTCGCCGGACCCACCACAGCCCAGAGGCGGCGGAGCCAGCCCGGACGAGGACCGGCGGAACCTCACCCGGAGCCAATCCCCGCCTTCCCCCCAGACCTTGGGACTGCTCTTGGGGCGGGCCTTGTGGGGCCCCCTCACGGCCTCCGCCATGGCCATACTCTGCAGCACCACCAAGCCGCAGCCACGGCTACTGCGGGCGGAAGCGGGGGAAGATTGACACCGCCCCCACCCGCTCCCCTCCAGTCAGCAGCGCGGTGGCTACGTGAAGCACGGAAGGACTCAGCACAGAACGCAGAGCTGGGAGCCGGAGCATGGCCGCCAGGCCTGGGTGAGGCAGGTCCCCTGTCAGGAGGGGAGCGGGCCTGGTGTAGGCTCACATATAGGCTCAGATACGGGAAGGCCAGGTTCCCTAGTAAGGGTGTGGGGGGAGGTCGGATTACGCCATAGGATCCTGTGGGGGGGAGGTCGGATTACGCCATAGGATCCTGTGGGGAGGCCGGGCCCCTCCATAAAGTGTTTGAGATGAGGATCGGAAGAGAATCCTTCATAAAGTGCTGTGTGGAGGCCAAGCTCCTCTATAGGAGCCTGGGAGTTTATTCCTCCTGCTGGTATACAAATGCCTGTAGCATGGGGAACAAACAAGA